>NC_142290.1:14779276-15101901 GCF_965620075.1 Prunus avium
TCCAATTAGGAACGAACTGCCGTTGAACTTGAATTGTCCAATTTCTCACACCTATTGATTTCGGATCGAGCCCAAAACATGGGCAACAACATAATATGGTGGGAGGAGTCATTTGGGGTGTTTTGTGCGAAATCCAATCGCTAGAAGTATGGAATACACCAACCACTCCAATTAGGAACGAACTGCCGTTGAAATTGAATTGTCCAATTTCTCACACCTATTGATTTCGGATCGAACCCAAAACTTGGGCAACAGCATAATATGGTGGGAGGAGTCATTTGGTGAGTTTTGCGTGAAATCCAATCGCTAGAAGTATGGAATACACCAACCAATCCAATTAGGAACGATCTGCAGTTGAACTTGAATTGTCCAATTTCTCACACCTATTGATTTCGGATCGAGCCCAAAACTTGGGCAACACCATAATATGGTGGGGGGAGTCATTTGGTGAGTTTTGAGTGAAATCCAATCGCTAGAAGTATGTAATACTCCAACCACTCCAATTTGGAACGAACTGCCGTTGAACTTGAATTGTCCAATTTCTCACACCTATTGATTTCGGATCGAACCCAAAACTTGGGCAACATCATAATATGGTGGGAGGAGTCATTTGGTGAGTTTTGAGTGAAATCCAATCGCTAGAAGTATGGAATACACCAACCACTCCCATTAGGAACGAACTGCCGTTGAACTTGAATTGTCCAATTTCTCACACCTATTGATTTCGGATCGAACCCCAAACTTGTGCCACATCATAATATGGTGGGAGGAGTCATTTGGGGACTTTTGAGTGAAATCCAATCGCTAGAAGTATGGAATACACCAACCACTCCAATTAGGAACGAACTGCCGTTGAACTTGAATTGACCAATTTCTCACACCTATTGATTTCGGATCGAGCCCAAAACTTGGGCAACATCATAATATGGTGGGAGGAGTCATTTGGTGAGTTTTGAGTGAAATCCAATCGCTAGAAGTATGGAATACACCAACCACTCCAATTTGGAACGAACTGCCGTTGAACTTGAATTGTCCAATTTCTCACTCCTATTGATTTCGGATCGATCCCCAAACTTGGGCAACATCATAATATGGTGGGAGGAGTCATTTGGTGAGTTTTGAGTGAAATCCAATCGCTAGAAGTATGGAATACACCAACCACTCCCATTAGGAACGAACTGCCGTTGAACTTGAATTGTCCAATTTCTCACACCTATTGATTTCGGATCGAACCCCAAACTTGTGCAACATCATAATATGGTGGGAGGAGTCATTTGGGGACTTTTGAGTGAAATCCAATCGCTAGAAGTATGGAATACACCAACCACTCCAATTAGGAACGAACTGCCGTTGAACTTGAATTGACCAATTTCTCACACCTATTGATTTCGGATCGACCCCAAAACTTGGGCAACATCATAATATGGTGGGAGGAGTCATTTGGTGAGTTTTGAGTGAAATCCAATCGCTAGAAGTATGGAATACACCAACCACTCCAATTTGGAACGAACTGCCGTTGAACTTGAATTGTCCAATTTCTCACTCCTAATGATTTCGGATCGATCCCCAAACTTGGGCAACATCATAATATGGTGGGAGGAGTCATTTGGTGGGTTTTGAATGAAATCCAATCGCTAGAAGTGTGGAATACAACAACTACTCCGATTAGGAATGAACTGTCGTTGAAATTGAATTGACCAATTACTCATACCTATTGATTTCGGATCGAGCCCAAAACTTGGGCAACATCATAATATGGTGGGAGGAGTCATTTGGTGAGTTTTGAATGAAATCCAATCGCTAGAAGTATGGAATACATCAACCACTCCAATTAGGAACGAACTGCCGTTGAACTTGAATTGTCCAATTTCTCACACCTATTGAATTCGGACCGAGCCCCAAACTTGGGCCAACATCATAATATGGTGGGAGGAGTCATTTGGTGTGTTTTGAGTGAAATCCAATCACTAGAAGTATGGAATACAACAACCACTACAATTAGGAACGACCTGCCGTTGAACTTGGATTGTCCAATTTCTTACACTTATTGATTTCGGATTGAGCCCAAAACTCGGGCAACATTATAATACTGTGAGGGGAGATATTTGGTGTGTTTTGAGTGAAATCCAATCGCTAGAACTATGAATTACCCCAAACCCTCCAATTTGGAACGAACTTCCTTTGAACTTGAATTGTCCAATTTCTTACAACTATTGATTTCGGATCGAGCCCAAAACTTGGGCAACATCATAATATGGTGGGAGGAGTCATTTAGTGAGTTTTGAGTGAAATGCAATCGCTAGACGTATGGAATACACCAACCACTCCAATTAGGAACGAACTTTCGTTGAAATTGAATTGACCAATTTCTCACACCTATTGATTTCGGATCGAGCCCAAAACTTGGGCAACCACATAATATGGTGGGAGGAGTCATTTGGTGAGTTTTGGGTGAAATCCAATCGTTAGAAGTATGGAATACACCAGCCACACCAATTAGGAACGAACTGCCGTTGAACCTGAATTGTCCAATATGGAACACCTATTGATTTCGGATCGAGCCCAAAACTTGGGCAATATCATAATATGGTGGGAGGAGTCATTTGGTGAGTTTTGAGTGAAATCCAATTGCTAGAAGTATGGAATACACCAACCACTCCAATTAGGAACAAACTGCCGTGGAACTTGAATTGTCCAATTTCGAACCCCTTTTGATTTATGATCGAGCACAAAACTTGGGCAACATCATAATATGGTGGGAGGAGTCATTTGGTGAGTTTTGAGTGAAATCCAATCGCTAGAAGTGTGGAATACACCAACCACTCCAATTAGGAACGAACTGCCGTTGAACTTGAATTGTCCAATTTCTCACACCTATTGATTTCGGAACGAGCCACAAACTTGGGCAACATCATAATATGGTGGGAGGAGTCATTTGGTGAGTTTTGAGTGAAATCCAATCGCTAGAAGTATGGAATACACCAACCACTCCAATTAGGAACGAACTGCCGTTGAACGTGAATTGTCCAATTTCTCACACCTATTGATTTCGCATCGAGCCCAAAACTTGGGCAACATCATAATATGGTGGGAGGAGTCAATTGGTGAGTTTTGAGTGAAATCCAATTGCTAGAAGTATGGAATACAGCAACCACTCCAATTAGGAACGAACTGCCGTTGAACTTGAATTGTCCAATTTCTCACACCTATTGATTTCGGATCGAGCCCAAAACTTGGGCACCATCATAATATGGTGGGAGGAGTCATTTGGTGAGTTTTGAGTGAAATACAATCGCTAGAAGTATGGAATACACCAACCACTCCAACTAGGAACGAACTGCCGTTGAACTTGAATTGTCCAATTTGGAAGACCTATTGATTTCGGATCGAGCCCAAAACTTGGGCAACATCAAAATTTGGTGGGGGGAGTCATTTGGTTAGTTTTGAGTGAAATCCAATCGCTAGAAGTGTGGAATACACCAACCACTCCAATTAGGAACGAACTGCCGTTGAAGTTGAATTGTCCAATTTCTCACACCTATTGATTTCGGATCGAGCCCCAAACTTGGGCAACATCATAATATGGTGGGAGGAGTCATTTGGTGAGTTTTGAGTGAAATCCAATCGCTAGAAGTATGGAATACAGCAACCACTCCAATTAGGAACGAACTGCCGTTGAACTTGAATTGTCCAATTTCTCACACCTATTGATTTCGGATCGAGCCCAAAACTTGGGCAACATCATAATATGGTGGGAGGAGTCATTTGGTGAGGTTTGAGTGAAATCCAATCGCTAGATATATGGAATACACCAACCACTCCAATTAGGAACGAACTGTCGTTGAACTTGAATTGTCCAATTTGGAAGACCTATTGCTTTCAGATCGAGCCCAAAACTTGGGCAACATCATAATATGGTTGGGGGAGTCATTTGGTGCGTTTTGAGTGAAATCCAATCGCTAGAAGTATGGAATACACCAACCACACCAATTAGGAACGAACTGCCGTTGAACTTGAATTGTCCAATATGGAACACCTATTGATTTCGGAACGAGCCCCAAACTTGGGCAACATCATAATATGGTGGGAGGAGTCATTTGGTGAGTTTTGAGTGAAATCCAATCGCTAGAACTATGGAATACACCAACCACTCCAATTAGGAACGAACTGCCGCTGAACTTGAATTGTCCAATTTGGAACACCTATTGATTTCGGAACGAGCCCCAAACTTGGGCAACATCATAATATGGTGGGAGGAGTCGTTTGGTGAGTTTTGAGTGAAATCCAATCGCTAGAAGTATGGAATACACCAACCACTCCAATTAGGAACGAACTGCCGTTGAACGTGAATTGTCCAATTTCTCACACCTATTGATTTCGCATCGAGCCCAAAACTTGGGCAACATCATAATATGGTGGGAGGAGTCAATTGGTGAGTTTTGAGTGAAATCCAATTGCTAGAAGTATGGAATACAGCAACCACTCCAATTAGGAACGAACTGCCGTTGAACTTGAATTGTCCAATTTCTCACACCTATTATTTCGGATCGAGCCCAAAACTTGGGCCACATCATAATATGGTGGGAGGAGTCATTTGGTTAGTTTTGAGTGAAATCCAATCGCTAGAAGTATGGAATACACCAACCAGTCCAATTAGGAACGAACTGCCGTTGAACACTAATAGTCAAATTTAGAAGACCTATTGATTTCGGATCGAGCCCAAAACTTGGGCAACATCATAATATGGTGGGAGGAGTCATTTGGTGAGTTTTGAGTGAAATCCAATCGCTAGAAGTATGGAATACACCAACCCCTGCAATTAGGAACGAACTGCCGTTTAACTTGAATTGTCCAATTTGGAACACCTATTGATTTCGGATCGAGCCCAAAACTTGGGCAACATCATAATATGGTGGGAGGAGTCATTTGGTGAGTTTTGAGTGAAATCCAATTGCTAGAAGTATGGAATACACCAACCACTCCAATTAGGAACGAACTGCCGTTGAACTTGAATTGTCCAATTTCTCACACCTATGGATTTCGGATCGAGCCCCAAACTTGGGCAACATCATAATATGGTGGGAGGAGTCATTTGGTGAGTTTTGAGTGAAATCCAATCGCTAGAAGTATGGAATACACCAACCACTCCAATTAGGAACGAACTGCCGTTGAACTTGAATTGTCCAATTTCTCACACCTATTGATTTCGGATCGAGCCCCAAACTTGGGCAACACATAATATGGTGGGAGGAGTCATTTGGTGAGTTTTGAGTGAAATCCAATAGCTAGAAGTATGGAATACAGCAACCACTCCAATTAGGAACGAACTGCCGTTGAACTTGAATTGTCCAATTTCTCACGCCTATTGATTTCGGATCGAGCCCCAAACTTGGGCAACATCATAATATGGTGGGAGGAGTCATTTGGGGAGTTTTGAGTGAAATCCAATCGCTAGAATTATGGAATACAGCAACCACTCCAATTAGGAACGAACTGCTGTTGAACTTGAATTGGCCTATTTCTCACACCTATTATTTCGGATCGAGCCCAAAACTTGGGCAACATCATAATATGGTGGGAGGAGTCATTTGGTTAGTTTTGAGTGAAATCCAATCGCTAGAAGTATGGAATACACCAACCACTGCAATTTGGAACGAACTGCCGTTGAACTTGAATTATCCAATTTGGAACACCTGTTGATTTCGGATCAAGCCCAAAACTTGGGCAACATCATAATATGGTGGGAGGAGTCATTTGGTGAGTTTTGAGTGAAATCCAATCGCTAGAAGTATGGAATACACCAACCACTCCAATTTGAAAAGAACTGTCATTGAACTTGAATTGTCCAATTTGGAACACCTATTGATTTCGGATCGAGCCCAAAACTTGGGCAACGTCATAATATGCTGGGATGAGTCATTTGGTGAGTTTTGAATGAAATCCAATCGCTAGAACTATGGAATACACCAACCACTCCAATTACGAACGAACTGCCATTGAACTTGAATTGTCCAATTTGGAGCACCTATTGATTTCGGATCGAGCCCAAAACTTGGGCAACATCATAATATGGTGGGAGGAGTCATTTGGTGAGTTTTGAGTGAAATCCAATCGCAAGAAGTATGGAATACACCAACCACTCCCATTAGGAACGAACTGCCGTTGAACTTGAATTGACCAATTTCTCACACCTATTGATTTCGGATCGAGCCCAAAACTTGGGCAACATCATAATATGGTGGGAGGAGTCATTTGGTGAGTTTTGAGTGAAATCCAATCGCAAGAAGTATGGAATACACCAACCACTCCCATTAGGAACGAACTGCCGTTGAACTTGAATTGTCCAATTTCTCACACCTATTGATTTCGGATCGAACCGCAAACTTGTGCAACATCATAACATGGTGGGAGGAGTCATTTGGTGAGTTTTGAGTGAAATCCAATCGCTAGAAGTATGGAATACACCAACCACTGCAATTAGGAACGAACTGCCGTTGAACTTGAATTATCCAATTTGGAACACCTATTGATTTCGGATTGAGCCCAAAACTTGGGCAACATCATAATATGGTGGGAGGGGTCATTTGGTGAGTTTTGAGTGAAATCCAATCGCTAGAAGTATGGAATACACCAACCACTCCAATTAGGAACGAACAGCCGTGGAACTTGAATTGTCTAATTCGGAACACCTATTGATTTCGGATCGAGCCCAAAACTTGGGCAACATCATACTATGGTGGGAGGAGTCATTTGGTTTGTTTTCAGTGAAATCCAATTGCTAGAAGTATGGAATACACCAACCACTCCAATTAGGAACGAACTGCCGTTGAACTTGAATTGTCCAATTTGGAACACCTATTGATTTTGGATCGAGCCCCAAACTTGGGCAACATCATAATATGGTGGGAGGAGTCATTTGGTGAGTTTTGAGTGAAATCCAATCGCTAGAAGTATGGAATACACCAACCACTCCAATTAGGAACGAACTGCCGTTGAACTTGAATTGTCCAATTTCTCACACCTATTGATTTTGGATCGAGCCCCAAACTTGGGCAACATCATAATATGGTGGGAGGAGTCATTTGGCGAGTTTTGAGTGAAATCCAATCGCTAGAAGTCTGGAATACACCAACCACTCCAATTCGGAACGAACTGCCGTTGAACTTGAATTGTCCAATTTCTCACACCTATTGATTTCGGATCGAGCCCCAAACTTGGGCAACATCATAATATGGTGGGAGGAGTCATTTGGTGAGTTTTGAGTGAAATCCAATCGCTAGAAGTATGGAATACACCAACCACTCCAATTAGGAACGAACTGCCGTTGAACTTGAATTGTCCAATTTGGAACACCTATTGATTTCGGATCGACCCCCAAACTTGGGCAACATCATAATATGGTGGGAGGAGTCATTTGGTGAGTTTTGAGTGAAATCCAATCGCTAGAAGTATGGAATACACTAACCACTCCAATTAGGAACGAACTACCGTTGAACTTGAATTGTCCAATTTGGAACACCTATTCATTTCGGATCGAGGCCAAAACTTGGGCAAAATCATAATATGGTGGTAGGAGTCATTTGGTGAGTTTTGAGTGAAATCCAATTGCTAGAAGTATGGAATACCCCAACCACTCCAATTAGGAACGAACGGCCGTTGAACTTGAATTGTCCAATATGGAACACCTATTGATTTCGGATCGAGCCCAAAACTTGGGCAACAACATAATATGGTGGGAGGAGTCATTTGGTTATTTTTGAGTGAAATCCAATCGCTAGAAGTATGGAATACACCAACCACTCCAATTAGGAACGAACTGCCGTTGAACTTGAATTGTCCAATTTGGAACACCTATTGATTTCGAATCGAGCCCAAAACTAGGGCAACATCATAATATGGTGCGAGGAGTCATTTGGTGAGTTTTGAGTGACATCCAATCGTTTGAAGTATGGAATACACCAACCATTCCAATTAGGTACGAACTGCCGTTGAAGTTGAATTGTCCAATTTCTCACACCTATTGATTTCGGATCAAGCCCCAAACTTTGGCAACATCATAATATGGTGGGAGTAGTCATTTGGTATGTTTTGAGTGAAATCCAATCGCTAGAAGTATGGAATACTCCAACCACTCCAATTAGGAACGAACTGGCGTTGAACTTGAATTGTCCAATTTGGAACAACTATTCATTTCGGATCGAGGCCAAAACTTGGGAAACATCATAATATGGTGGGAGGAGTCATTTGGAGTGTTTTGAGTGAAATCCAATCGCTAGAATTATGCAATACACCAACCACTCCAATTAGGAACGAACTGCCATTGAACTTGAATTGTCCAATTTCACACACTTGTTGATTTCGGATCGAGCCCCAAACTTGGGCAACATCATAATATGGTGGGAGGAGTCATTTGGTGAGTTTTGAGAGAAATCCAATCGCTAGAAGTGTGGAATACACCAACAACTCCAATTAGGAATGAACTGCCGTTGAACTTGAATTGTCCAATTTGGAACACCTATTGATTTCGGATCGAGCCCAAAACTAGGGCAACATCATAATATGGTGGGAGGAGTCATTTGGTGAGTTTTGAGTGAAATCCAATCGTTTGACGTATGGAATACACCAACCACTCCAATTAGGTACGAACTGCCGTTGAACTTGAATTGTCCAATTTGGAACACCTATTCATTTCGGATCGAGGCCAAAACTTGGGCAAAATCATAATATGGTGGGAGGAGTCATTTGGTGAGTTTTGAGTGAAATCCAATCGCTAGAAGTATGGAATACACCAACCACTCCAATTAGGAAGGAACTGCCGTTGAACTTGAATTGTCCAATTTGGAACACCTATTGATTTCGGATCGAGCCCAAAACTTGGGCAACATCATAATATGGTGGGAGGAGTCATTTGGTTATTTTTGAGTGGAATCCAATCCCTAGAAGTATGGAATACACCAACCACTCCCATTAGGAACGAACTGCCGTTGAACTTGAATTGTCCAATTTGGAACACCTATTGATTTCGGATCGAGCCCAAAACTTGGGCAACATCATAATATGGTGGGAGGAGTCATTTGGTGTGTTTTGAGTGAAATCCAATCGCTAGAAGTATGGAATAAAACAAAAACTCCGATTAGGAACGAACTGTCGTTGAAATTGAATTGACCAATTTCTCACACCTATTGATTTCGGATCGAGCCCAAAACTTGGGCAACATCATAATATGGTGGGAGGAGTCATTTGGTGAGTTTTGAGTGAAATCCAATCGCTAGAAGTATGGAATACACCAACCACTCGAATTTGGAATGAACTGCCGTTGAACTTGAATTGTCCAATTTCTCACTCTTATTGATTTCGGATCGATCCCCAAACTTGGGCAACATCATAATATGGTGGGAGGAGTCATTTGGTGAGTTTTGAGTGAAATCCAATCGCTAGAAGTATGTGTTGTTAATATTATGTTAACTCGCAATTGTACGGGGCAATTAGTAGTATAGCAAGACAAGTACGAGGTCGTACCCACGAAGACTGAGAAGTTAAAACTAGTTATGTACTTAGATTACCAAATTCAAGAAAGTAGGAGGTTATGTCTAAAACAGAATTTAAAACAAGAGTGGTTGTGATTGTTGAACAAAAGAAGCAAAATGAAATTGCAAACAAAAACAAGTAAACAAATGTAACAAAGAGTGGTTTTAAGAGTTGGAAAACAGATTTTGAGACTAGGGCATTCGAATCACCATAACAATTCAATTCTGGGTTATAAAGATTCAAGTAACAAGTCTAATTCAGATTCAAAGATTGATTCTAGCTAAAGTATGATTAGGCCATGGTGTTTGGTCCTAACCTTGTGTTCCTAATTCCCTAATTTGATCATTTGTTGTCTAACCTAAAATTAAGCATTAGGAACCCATTAAGCATAGAAGAACATTTTAAACAACCAAGTATGTATCTAATCCCTGTTGTCGAATGTCCATACATACTCTTCCTATTCATAGTTCAATTCGAATTAAAGCATGGTGTATACTCTTAATTCAAACCAAGATAGTTAACAAACAAGTTCTAATGGTGATCAATCATTCAAACAAGCATGTTAACTTATAAGCATAATGAATAAGAACATGAATCATGAATCAAACTTGAAACTCCAAACTTATAAACCCAGAATATTCATGTTAGGTTACATCGAAGCCCTAGTTATGGATTTAGCTACTCATAATGGAAAAGAGACTTGAACAGAAATGAGAAAACATAATGAATACAATAAGAGTAGAAAAACCCTTTTTCTGAAGTTCTTGTGGTGTCCAAGGCTTCTCCAAGTGCTTCTCCACTTCTAATGCTTCTCCAAGAGCTTCCCCACTTCTAGAAAGATGTATGAAGGATATGGAGGTGATTTGGGATGAGTTTGAGTGAGTGGTGATGGCTAAGGAAGATGAAATTCGTAGGGAAATGGAAGAGAGGTTTGCTGGAGTTGTTTTGGTGATTGTTGGAGTGTTTGGGATTTTGAGAGTGTTTGAGGATGGTTGGAGTGAATTGTGGGGGTTGTGAATCTCAGGATTTGTTGTGTCTTGAATGTGGAATGGATGTGGTATTTATAGGGAGAGGGGAGTGACAAATCTGAATTCAATATGGCTAATGCATACAACACTTGCATTATAAAAGATGAATTGGTTGATGCACTTCACTAATGCATACAACACTTGCATTATAAAATCTGAATTGGTTGATGCACTTCACCAATAGATCCCACCAGCAGCCCTAGCTCATCTTCATGTCACCATGACCAAGCTTCCAACCAGAAATGATAGCTCATACCTAGCTCACCATGACCAAGCATCCAACCAGCACATGCTGAGGTCAGCATAACCAGCAACTTCAAGGGCTTACAACTTGGGCTTCTCTTAATCAAATTAGGACTTTAAGCACTCGAAATTGAATTTCAGAATGTCTTCTTTCCAGCCATATATCATTTGGGCCAATCCAAGGTCGGAGGAGGAAGTTAAGGCCAAAACAAATTGCTAACTCATTTTGCGCGCTGATAAAATCCATCCTGAGCATGGCTCTGTGTTTGCTAGGTAACAGACTCCATATTTATCCAATGGGGCTGAATTTTGGATATGTTATAGTACACACCCATTGGAACAACTTTCATGAAGAATGCTGCCTCATCCGAGCTGTGTAGGTTGCTGAAACAAAGCTTGCAATATGACCTACGGAACTGGACTGGCAGGGGGCTGTAGCCAAAATGAGTTTGTCTTTTAAGCTCTTCTTCCATTCATCCAAATTAGGCCTTAACATGCTTGAATTGCATGAATTATGCTCTCTTGCTCTATTGGCCTACAAAACACACAAAGGGAGGCAAATAACTTAGAAATCTAAGAAACTAAGCAAAAGAAGTAAGTAAATTGGGCATGTATATGTATGAAATTATGAGCTTAACAGTATGGAATACACCAACCACTCCAATTAGGAACGAACTGCCGTTGAACTTGAATTGTCCAATTTCTCACACCTATTGATTTCGGAACGAGCCCCAAACTTGGGCAACATCATAATATGGTGGGAGGAGTCATTTGGTGAGTTTTGACTGAAATCCAATCGCTAGAAGTATGGAATACACCAACCACTCCAATTACGAACGAACTGCCGTTGAACTTGAATTGTCCAATTTGGAACACCTATTCCTTTCGGATCGGGCCCAAAACTTGGGCACCACCGTAATATGGTGCGATGAGTCATTTGGTGAGTTTTGAGTGAAATCCAATCGCTAGAAGTATGGAATATACCAACCACTCCAATTTGGAACGAACTGCCGTTGAACTTGAATTGACCAATTTCTCACACCTATTGATTTCGGATCGGGCCCAAAACTTGGGCAACAACATAATATGGTGGGAGGAGTCATTTGGTGAGTTTTGAGTGAAATCCAATCGCTAGAAGTATGGAATACACCAACCACTCCAATTAGGAACGAATGGCGTTGAACTTGAATTGTCCAATTTCTCACTCCTATTGATTTCGGATCGAGCCCAAAACTTGGGGAACATCATAATATGGTGGGAGGAGTCATTTGGTGAGTTTTGAGTGAAATCCAATCGCTAGAAGTATGGAATACACCAACCACTCCAATTAGGAACGAACTGCCGTTGAACTTGAATTGTCCAATTTGGAACACCTATTGATTTCGGATCAAACCCAAAACTTGGCCAACATCATAATATGGTGGGAGTAGTCATTTGGTGAATTTTGAGTGAAATCCAATCGCTAGAAGTATGGAATACACCAACCACTCCTATTAGGAATGAACTGCCGTTGAACTTGAATTGTCCAATTTCTCACCCCTATTGATTTCGGACCGAGCCCCAAACTTGGGCAACATCATAACATGGTGGGAGGAGTCATTTGGTGAGTTTTGAGTGAAATCCAATCGCTAGAAGTATGGAATACACCAACCACTCCCATTAGGAACAAACTGCCGTTGAACTTGAATTTTCCAATTTCTCACACCTATTGATTTCGGACCGAGCCCCAAACTTGGGGCAACCTCATAATATGGTGGGAGGAGTCATTTGGTGAGTTTTGAGTGAAATCCAATCGTTAGAGTTATGGAATACACCAACCACTCCCATATGGAACGAACTGCCGTCGAACTTGGATTTTCCAATTTCTCACACCTATTGATTTCGGATCAAACCCAAAACTTGGGCAACATCATAATGTGGTGGGAGGAGTCATTTGGTGAGTTTTGAGTGAAATCCAATCACTAGAAGTATGGAATACACCAACCACTCCAATTAGGAACGAACTGCCGTTGAACTTGAATTGTCCAATTTCTCACTCGTATTGATTTTGGATCGTGCCCCAAATTTGGGCAACAACATAATATGGTGGGAGGAGTCATTTGGTGAGTTTTGAGTGAAATCCAATCGCTAGAAGTATGGAATACAGCAACCACTCCAATTAGGAACGAACTGCCGTTGAACTTGAATTGTCCAATTTCGAACACCTATTAATTTCGGATCGAGGCCCAAACTTGGGCAACATTATAATATGGTGGGAGGAGTCATTTGGTGAGTTTTGAGTGAAATCCAATGGCTAGAAGTATGGAATACACCAACCACTCCCATTAGGAACGAACTGCCGTTGAACTTGTATTGTCCAATTTCTCACACCTATTGATTTCGGATCGAGGCCCAAACTTGGGCAACATTATAATATCGTGGGAGGAGTCATTTGGTGAGTTTTGAGTGAAATCCAATGGCTAGAAGTATGGAATACACCAACCAGTCCCATTAGGAATGAACTGTCGTTGAACTTGAATTGTCCAATTTGGAACACCTATTGATTTCGGATCGAGCCCAAAACTTGGGCAACATCATAATATGGTGGGAGGAGTCATTTGGTGAGTTTTGAGTGAAATCCAATCGCTAGAAGTGTGGAATACAACAACTACTCCGATTAGGAACGAACTGTCATTGAAATTGAATTGACCAATTTCTCACACCTATTGATTTCGGATCAAGCCCAAAACTTGGGCAACATCATAATATGGTGGGAGGACTCATTTGGTGATTTTTGAGTGAAATCCAATCGCTAGAAGTATGGAATACACCAACCACTCCAATTAGGAACGAACTGTCGTTGAACTTGAATTGTCCAATTTGGAACACTTATTGATTTCGGATCGAGCCCAAAACTTGGGCAACATCATAATATGGTGGGAGGAGTCATTTGGTGAGTTTTGTGTGAAATCCAATCGCTAGAAGTATGGAATACAGAAACCACTCCAATTAGGAACGAACTGCCGTTGAACTTGAGTTTTCCAATTTTTCACACCTATTGATTTTGGATCGAGCCCCAAACTTGGGCAACATTATTATATGGTGGGAGGAGTCATTTGGTGAGTTTTGAGTGAAATCCAATCGCTAGAAGTATGGAATACAGAAACCACTCCAATTAGGAACGAACTGCCGTTGAACTTGAGTTATCCAATTTTTCACACCTATTGATTTTGGATCGAGCCCCAAACTTGGGCAACATTATTATATGGTGGGAGGAGTCATTTGGTGAGTTTTGAGTGAAATCCAATCGCTAGAAGTATGGAATACACCAACCACTCCCATTAGGAACGAACTGCCGTTGAACTTGAATTGTCCAATTTCTTACACCTATTGATTTCGGACCGAGCCCCAAACTTGGGCAACATCATAATATGGTGGGAGGAGTCATTTGGTTTGTTTTGAGTGAAATCCAATCGCTAGAAGTATGGAATACACCAACCACTCCCATTAGGATCGAACTGCCGTTGAACTTGAATTGTCCAATTTCTCACACCTATTGATTTCGGACCGAGCCCCAAACTTGGGGCAACATCATAATATGGTGGGAGGAGTCATTTGGTGAGTTTTGAGTGAAATCCAATCACTAGAAGTATGGAATACACCAACCACTCCCATTAGGAACGAACTGCCGTTGAATTTGAATTGTCCAATTTCTCACACCTATTGATTTCGGATCAAACCCAAAACTTGGGCAAAATCTTAATATGGTGGGAGGAGTCATTTGGTGAGTTTTGACTGAGATCCAATCGCTAGAAGTATGGAATACACCAACTACTCCCATTAGGAACGAACTGCCGTTGAACTTGAATTGTCCAATTTCTCACACCTATTGATTTCGGATCGAACCCCAAACTTGTGCAACATCATAATATGGTGGGAGGAGTCATTTGGTGAGTTTTGAGTGAAATCCAATCGCTAGAAGTATGTGATCGGTTCATAATTGTATATCATTTTGTACCCTTCTGGCTTATGAATTGGTTATGTTTTTTAGTTAAACTTTTGCTTTTAATCTTTCTTGTGTTTATCTTTCAGTTCATTGAGTTTTAGGTAACAATGATGGCTTTGGATAGGAAATGATGCAATCCATGCATGATAGGGCCTGATTTGGGTGAATGGAAGAAGATCTTAAAGACAAACTAATTTTGGCTACAGCCCATTTCCAGCCCAGTTTTGTAGGTCAACTTCTTGGCCTTGGATCAGCATTCTCTGGGGCTCGGATGAGGTGAAGATCTTCATGAAACTTGTTCCAATGGGTGTCTACTACAACATATCTAAATTGAACATAACTGGAGTCCTCAGCCCATCCAACACTGAACCCTGCTCAGGAGGATTTGCAGCTGCCAGCTTTGTCATGTGCCTCCATGTGCCTCCTTTTAGCCATGTGCCTCACCCCAGCTATAACTGACTTTGCACCCAGCATAATGAGTGAAGTGGGGAGGCATTCCAGCTATGAAATTCTAAAGGAGCAAGTTGGTACATGCTGGAGCTATTATTGAGAAAGCATGTGCATGCATGGGAAGCAAAGAGAAAGGAGAGAGGGAAGAATGAGGAATGATGAGAGGCATTTTGCTTCAGCCTTTGAACATGGGAATTGAATTGGCAGATCACTTTGGAGCTGGAAATCAGGTTTTAATTGAAAGAGGAAGCATGTGCATGCATGTGAATCAAAAAGGAAAGAAAAGATTAAATGAAGTCAATTCCAGTCTCTGTTCGGCTGCCAACTTGCAAGGGCCAAAACACACACTTCTACTGGTCCGATGGAAATACTTTCTTCATAGAAGTTGTTCCAATGGGTGTCTAGTATAACATATCCAAATTTGAGCCCCATGGGATACGTTTTGAAACCTCTGGCCTTCCTACACCAATACTGGTTCAGAAAACTCGTTTTTCAGCAACCAAAAGGCAACCACATGGGTTGGCAGCAAAGGGCAGCCACATCTGACCACCTTTGAACCCATGTGATGAAAGCTTGAGGTGCAGCAAAAGATGAAGGATGGTGTGGGAATTCATCATGTTGTTCCAACCTCTTAGCCCTATAAATAGAGAAGCCTTCAAGCTTCAAAACACACCCCAAGGGGGGGAGCTCTCAAACACTTCTCTAGAGCTCCCTTCCCTTCTCTCCCTCAAATTCTCTTAGTTTCCTTTCAAGTTGTCAATTGTTGTAACAAAATGAGTTTACTAAATTTTCCTTCAAGTTTTCTTAGTTCCACTTTACTTTTATTTGTAATGTACATTCTTTCTTAAGTATTCAAGTTTAATTAGTTTCCAAGTTTCAATTATGATTTTTGTTCTTATTCATTATGCTTATAAGTTAATATGCTAGTTTGAATGATTGATCACCATTTAGGCTTGCATGTTAGCTATCTTGGTTTGAATTAAGAGTAGACACCATGCTTTAATTCGAATTGAACTATGAATAGGAAGAGTATGTATGGACATTCGACAACAGGGATTAGATACATGCTTGGTTGTTTAAATTGTTCTTCTATACTTAATGGGTTCCTAATGCTTAGTTTTAGGTTAGACAACAAATGATCAAATTAGGGAATTAGGAACACAAGGTTATGACCAAACACCATGGCTTAATCATACTTTAGCTAGAATCAATCCGTTAATCTAATTGAACTTGGGAACTTATTTGCTTGAGTTATTTCTTTTTTTTCTTGTTTTATTTATTTTCTTTTTCAATTCTATTTTGTGTAGGGGAAACAAATTGGATCATCCAATCACCAATCCTCGAGGGATCGACCTCGCACTTACATATGCTATACAACCGAACGGCTCGTGCACTTGCGAGTATCACAAGTTGAGGATGCAGCTGAATCCATTTTGGTGCAGCTGAATCGACGCAACAGTATGGAATACACCAACCACTCCAATTAGGAACGAACTGCCGTTGAACTTGAATTGTCCAATTTGGAACACCTATTGATTTTGGATCGAGCCAAAAACTTGGCCAACAACATAATATGATGGGAGGAGTCATTTGGTGTGTTTTGAGTGAAATCCAATCGCTAGAATAATGGAATAAACCAACCATTCCAATTAGGAACGAACTGCCGTTGAACTTGGATTGTCCAATTTCTTACACCTATTGATTTCGGATCGAGCCCAAAACTCGGGCAACATCATAATATGGTGGGAGGAGATATTTGGTGTGTTTTGAGTGAAATCCAATCGCTAGAACTATGAATTACCCCAAACCCTCCAATTTGGAACGAACTTCCTTTGAACTTGAATTGTCCAATTTCTTACAACTATTGATTTCGGATCGAGCCCAAAACTTGGGCAACATCATAATATGGTGGGAGGAGTCATTTAGTGAGTTTTGAGTGAAATTCAATCGCTAGACGTATGGAATACACCAACCACTCCAATTAGGAACGAACTGTCGTTGAAATTGAATTGACCAATTTCTCACACCAATTGATTTCGGATCGGTCCCAAAACATGGGCAACATCATAATATGGTGGGAGGAGTCATTTGGTGAGTTTTGAGTGAAATCCAATCGCTAGAAGTATGGAATACACCAACCACTCCAATTAGGAACGAACTGACGTTGAACTTGAATTGTACAATTTGGAACACCTATTGATTTCGGATCGAGCCCCAAACTTGGGCAACATCATAATATGGTGGGAAGAGTCATTTGGTGAGTTTTGAGTGAAATCCAATCGCTAGAAGTATGGAAAACACCAACCACTCCAATTAGGAACGAACTGCCGTTGAACTTGAATTGTCCAATTTGGAACTCCTACTGATTTCGGATCGAGCCCAAAACTTGGGCAACACCATAATATGGTGGGAGGAGTCATTTGGTGAGTTTTGAGTGAAATCCAATCGCTAGACGTATGGAATACACCAACCACTCCAATTAGGAACGAACTGTCGTTGAAATTGAATTGACCAATTTCTCACACCTATTGATTTCGGATCGAGCCCAAAACATGGGCAACATCATAATATGGTGGGAGGAGTCATTTGGTGAGTTTTGAGTGAAATATAATCGCTAGAAGTATGGAATACACCAACCACTCCAGCTAGGAAGGACTGCCGTTGAACTTGAATTGTCCATTTTGGAACACCTATTGATTTCGGATCGAGCCCAATACTTTGGCAAGATCATAATATGGTGGGAGGAGTCATTTCGTGAGTTTTGAGTGAAATCCAATCTTTAGAAGTATGGAATACAGCAACCACTCGAATTAGGAACGAACTGCCGTTGAACTTGAATTGTCCAATTTCTCACACCTATTGATTTCGGATCGAGCCCCAAACTTGGGCAACATCATAATATGGTGGGAAGATTCATTTGGCGAGTTTTGAGTGAAATCCAATCGCTAGAAGTATGGAATACACCAACCACTCCAGTTAGGAACGAACTGCCGTTGAACTTGAATTGTCCAATTTGGAACACCTATTGATTACGGATCGAGCCCGAAACTTGGGCAACATCATAATATGGTGGGAGGAGTCATTTGGTGGGTTTTGAGTGAAATCCAATCGCTAGAAGTATGGAATACACCAACCACTCCGATTAGGAACGAACTGCCGTTGAACTTGATTTGTCCAATTTGGAACACCTATTGATTTCGGATCGAGCCCAAAACTTGGGCAACATCATAATATGGTGGGAGGAGTCATTTGGTTAGTTTTGAGTGAAATCCAATCGCTAGAAGTACGGAATACACCAACCACTCCAATTAGGAACGTACTGCCGTTGAACTTGAATTAACCAATTTCTCGCACCTATTGATTTCGGATCGAGCCCGAAACTTGGGCAACATCATAATATGGTGGGAGGAGTCATTTGGTGAATTTTGAGTGAAATCCAATCGCTAGAAGTATAGAATACACCAACCACTCCAATTAGGAACGAACTGCCGTTGAACTTGAATTGTCCAATTTGGAACACCTATTGATTTCGGATCGAGCCCAAAACTTGGGCAACAACATAATATGGTGGGAGGAGCCATTTCGTGGGTTTTGAGTGAAATCCAATTGCTAGAAGTATGGAATACACCAACCACTCCAATTAGGAACGAACTGCCGTTGAACTTGAATTGTCCAATTTGGAACACCTATTGATTTCGGATCGAGCCCAAACCTTGGACAACCTGATAATATGGTGGGAGGAGTCATGTGGTGAGTTTTGAGTGAAATCCAATCGCTAGAAGTATGGAATACACCAACCACTCCGATTAGGAACGAACTGCCGTTGAACTTGAATTGTCCAATTTGGAACACCTATTGATTTCGGATCAAGCCCAAAACTTGGGCAACATCATAATATGGTGGGAGGAGTCATTTGGTGTGTTTTGAGTGAAATCCAATCGCTAGAACTATGAATTACCCCAAGCCCTCCAATTTGGAACGAACTTCCTTTGAACTTGAATTGTCCAATGTCTTACAACTATTGATTTCGGATCGAGCCCCAAACTTGGGCCACATCATAATATGGTGGGAAGAGTCATTTCGTGAGTTTTGAGTGAAATCCAATCGCTAGAAGTATGGAATACACCAAACACTCCAATTAGGAACGAATTGCCGTTGCACTCGAATTGTCCAATTTGGAACACCTATTGATTTCGGATCGAGCCCAAAACGTGGGCAACATCATAATATGGTGGGAGGAGTCACTTGGTGAGTTTTGAGTGAAATCCAATCGCTAGAAGTATGGAATACAACAACCACTCCAATTAGGAAAGAACTGCCGTTGAACTTGAATTGTCCAATTTGGAACACCTATTGATTTCGGATCGAGCCCAAAACTTGGGCAACATCATAATACGGTGGGAGGAGTCATTTGGTGAGTTTTGAGTGAAATCCAATCGCTAGAAGTATGGAATACACCAAACACTCCAATTAGGAACGAATTGCCGTTGCACTCGAATTGTCCAATTTGGAACACCTATTGATTTCGGATCGAGCCCAAAACGTGGGCAACATCATAATATGGTGGGAGGAGTCACTTGGTGAGTTTTGAGTGAAATCCAATCGCTAGAAGTATGGAATACACCAACCACTCCAATTAGGAACGAACTGCCGTTGAACTTGAATTGTCCAATTTGGAACACCTATTGATTTCGGATCGAGCCCAAAACTTGGGCAACATCATAATATGGTGGGAGGAGTCATTTGGTTAGTTTTGAGTGAAATCCAATCGCTAGAAGTACGGAATACACCAACCACTCCAATTAGGAACATACTGCCGTTGAACTTGAATTGACCAATTTCTCGCACCTATTGATTTCGGATCGAGCCCGAAACTTGGGCAACATCATAATATGGTGGGAGGAGTCATTTGGTGAGTTTTGAGTGAAATCCAATCGCTAGAAGTATGGAATACACCAACCACTCCAATTAGGAACGAATTGCCGTTGAACTTGAATTGTCCAATTTGGAACACCTATTGATTTCGGATCGAGCCCAACACTTGGGCAACAACATAATATGGTGGGAGGAGCCATTTCGTGGGTTTTGAGTGAAATCCAATTGCTAGAAGTATGGAATACACCAACCACTCCAATTAGGAACGAACTGCCGTTGAACTTGAATTGTCCAATTTGGAACACCTATTGATTTCGGATCGAGCCCAAACCTTGGGCAACCTCATAATATGGTGGGAGGAGTCATGTGGTGAGTTTTGAGTGAAATCCAATCGCTAGAAGTATGGAATACACCAACCACTCCGATTAGGAACGAACTGCCGTTGAACTTGAATTGTCCAATTTGGAACACCTATTGATTTCGGATCAAGCCCAAAACTTGGGCAACATCATAATATGGTGGGAGGAGTCATTTGGTGTGTTTTGAGTGAAATCCAATCGCTAGAACTATGAATTACCCCAAACCCTCCAATTTGGAACGAACTTCCTTTGAACTTGAATTGTCCAATTTCTTACAACTATTGATTTCGGATCGAGCCCCAAACTTGGGCCACATCATAATATGGTGGGAAGAGTCATTTGGTGAGTTTTGAGTGAAATCCAATCGCTAGAACTATGGAATACACCAAACACTCCAATTAGGAACGAATTGCCGTTGCACTCGAATTGTCCAATTTGGAACACCTATTGATTTCGGATAGAGCCCAAAACGTGGGCAACAACATAATATGGTGGGAGGAGTCACTTGGTGAGTTTTGAGTGAAATCCAATCGCTAGAAGTATGGAATACACTAACCACTCCAATTAGGAACGAACTGCCGTTGAACTTGAATTGTCCAATTTGGAACACCTATTGATTTCGGATCGAGCCCAAAACTTGGGCAACATGATAATATGGTGGGAGGAGTCATTTGGTTAGTTTTGAGTGAAATCCAATCGCTAGAAGTATGGAATACACCAACCACTCCAATTAGGAACAAACTGCCGTTGAACTTGAATTGTCCAATTTGGAAGACCTATTGATTTCGGATCGAGCCCAAAACTTGGGCAACATCATAATATGGTGGGAGGAGTCGTTTGGTGTGTTTTGAGTGAAATCAAATCGGTAGAAGTGTGGAATACACCAAGCACTCGAATTAGGAACGAACTGCCGTTGAACTTGAATTGTCCAATTTGGAACACCTATTGATTTCGGATCGAGCCCAAAACTTGGGCAACATCATAATATGGTCGGAGGAGTCATTTGGTTTGTTTTGAGTGAAATCCAATCGCTAGAAGTATGGAATACACCAACCACTTGAATTAGGAACGAAATGTCGTCGAACTTGAATTGTCCAATTTATCACACCTATTGACTTCGGATCGAGCCCAAAACTTGGGCAACATCATAATATGGTGGGAGGAATCATTTGGTGAGTTTTGAGTGAAATCTAATCGCTAGAAGTATGGAATACACCAATCACTCCAATTAGGAACGAGCTGCCGTTGGAATTGAATTGTCCAATTTTGAACACCTACTGATTTCGGATCGAACCCAAAACTTGGGCAACAACACAATATGGTGGGAGGAGTCGTTTGGTGAGTTTTGAGTGAAATCCAATCGCTAGAATTATGGAATACACCAACCACTCCCATTAGGAACGAACTGCCGTTGAACTTGAATTGTCCAATTTCTCACACCTATTGATTTCGGACCGAGCCCCAAACTTGGGCAACATCATAATATGGTGGGAGGAGTCATTTGGTGAGTTTTGAGTGAAATCCAATCGCTAGAAGTATGGAATACACCAACCACTCCCATTAGGATCGAACTGCCGTTGAACTTGAATTGTCCAATTTCTCACACCTATTGATTTCGGACTGAGCCCCAAACTTGGGGCAACGTCATAATATGGTGGGAGGAGTCATTTGGTGAGTTTTGATAAGTTCATAATTTCACACATTTGCATGCCTTCGTTACTTAGTAATTTTGTTTAGTTTCTCTTTATTTCAAGTCACTTACCTATGTTTGTGTGTTCTATAGGTTGAAGGCAGCAAGAGATTGCTTTTGAAGCAAAATGGTGCAAAACGTGCAAAAACTGGATATTGAGTTAGAAGTTCATTTCGGACTTATCTTCTTCATCCGAGCTTGGATTGGGCCAATACTTGTGTGGTTGGATCAGAGACATTCTGAACTTCAAAATGGATATCTTAAAGTCATATTTGGATTCAGCCAAACCCAATCCGTGAGCCCATCAAAATACACATCATGCTGACATGAGGATGAGCTGATGGATGCTTGGTCATGGTGAGCTAGGCATGAGCTATTTGTTTCTGGATGGATGCTTGATCATGCTGACATGAAGATGACCTATGGCTGCTGGTGGGATTTATTAGTGCAGCAACCAATTCTGATTATCTAAATACAAGTGTTGTATGCATTAGTCATATTCAATTCAGAATTCCCCTTTCCTTCTCCCTATAAATACCACTTCCATTCCACATCCCAGATACAATTCACTTCATCCATTACTTCCATACACACATTCAGATTCACCACAAAGAGAGAGAGAGAGCTAGCTGCAAAGGAGGGAGAGCTGGGAGCTGTCCTGGAAACTACCTTGCTGCCACCAGCTAGTTCTTCTATTCTCTTTATTCTACCTATGTATTTCTTATCTTCTGTATTCATAATTATGTTTAACTAATCCATTTTGTTAGGGCTTAGGATGAAGCCCTAGTCATGAATATTCAATGTTATGGATGATTTCATAGTTAATTGATTTCCTTGCTTTCATTATCAAGTTGTTAATCTCCAGCTTATTATGTGCTTGATGTATGTTTTCTTGGAGTAGCTAACTAGGATTTTATGCATCTAGCACAGGTTGGGAAGGGGTTTAGATTCACCAATTCTACTCTCCTTTCACAAGCAACACATGAATGGCCTAAGAATCATTCAAGGGGTTAATAACCATAGGTTGACTAGGACAGATACCATGTTCTAGGACTTGTGTGATTATCATATTCTCAAGGAACTTAATGACTCTTATATGCTTTATTCTAAGTAGATACCATGCTTAGGTTGCATATTAGAGATCACGTGTTGTGTAGATACCATGCACAATTACATGCCTTAGGAGAATCATGCATCCTGCACCTAGATACCATAGGCTTGTATGCGATAATCTATTGTTAATGAAGCTTGAGTCAATTTCTATGCATTCATAACTTGGATAGGAAGACTAGTGGTAGATTCCAAGGCTCTAACACTTCTCAATCATTGTTTCACAACTTGTTCATTGCTGCCATTGTTTACTTCCAGCACTTCCATTTCATTCTCTTGTTTTCATTTAAACAACAAAAACCCCCCATTCGAGTGCGTGTGTGGTGCTAGGATTCTGTCCTAGACCTTGCCAATTGTTAGTTAGTTTGTTCTTTGTTTTCAGTTTTTCCATCATTCTAAGTAGTTTAACTTGCAACCAAGTTACCATTCTCCGTGGGATCGACCTCGTATTTCATAAGCTATACTATAAATGGTTCGTGCACTTGCGAGAATTGAAGTTTCTATTTTTAATAACTCATTTTAGTTGTTAGGAATAGGCTCAACAAGTTTTTGGCGCCGTTGCCGGGGAACCGGTAACGATGGTGCTATAGTTAGATTACTTTGAGTGTTTTTGTTTTTGTTTTCGTTGGTTTTTATTTCTGTATTCTGTTTTTCTTTTTAGTTGTTATCTCCATTTGAAGGCACTAATTGGTTTCTTGTGTGTGCATATATGTCCGAATCTGATTCTGAGCCAATTTCACCAGGAACTTTTGCTGTACGTGTTGGTTTGAGGAGGAATTATAGTTCTTTAAGTGCTGAATCTGAGAGCTACGAATCTGAAGGTTCAAGCAAGATGGCAGAGATTCCAAACAACAACAATAATGATGAAGGAGGTGGTGCGCTTGTTGTCCAACCTAGGAAACCCCTGCGTGAATTTTCCATCCCCAAAGTCACTGATCAACCTTCGTGCATCGTCTATCCTCAACTCACAATTGACAGGTTTGAGCTTAGAAGTGGTATGATTCATCTTCTTCCAACTTATTATGGTAATACCACTGAGGATCCTTACATGCATGTTAAGCAATTCTTTGAAATATGTGCTACAATCAAAATTCAAGGACTTGATGATGAGCAGATTAAGATGAGGCTATTCCCATTCAGTTTAAAAGATAAGGCTAAGTCATGGTTATACTCTTTGCCTAATGCTTCAATTCGTACTTGGGATGAGCTTTCTAATAAGTTTTTGCAGAAATTCTTTCCAGCTCAAAAGACTAACAAGATTAGAAAGGAAATTCTTGGTTTCACACAAAGAGAAGGAGAAGCTTTTCATGAATGCTGGGAGAGGTACAAGGAGATGATGAGTTCTTGCCCACACCACAATATAGAGAGTTGGATGCAAATGCAATCTTTCTATGAAGGTTTGCTTGATTCCGAAAGGATGATGGTAGATGCAACAAGTGGAGAAGGACTGATGAACAAAACAGCAGATGAGGCTTTTACTCTCTTTGAATCTTTGAGTACCAACTCTCAACAATGGAGCTACAATAAAGGAAGAGGAGCTCCTATGAAAGCTGTGGTCTCTGAGGTAAGTACTAATAATGAGATTAATGCAAAACTTGATGTTATGTGTTCTTTGCTTCAACAGGCAGTGACTGGCCCTCTAGGAAGCAAAGAGGAAGTTCAAGACCAATCTTTTGCAAAGCACATGCTAGAGCAAGCAAATGCCCTTCAAGGAAGGAATCCTCAGAATGATCCTTACTCAAACACATACAATCCGGGGTGGAGAAATCATCCTAATTTCAGGTGGAGCAATAATTCAAATGTGCAACAATCTCAAGGACCTCCCCCAGGATTTCAAATACAACAAAGGCAATTCCAGCAAGCTCCCCAACAAGTACAAGAGCAAAGGGGTGATCAAATGGGAGAATTGCAAGACATGTTCAAGAAGTTCATGGGGCAACAGATGCAAACCAATCAGAATCTTCAAAATGCAGTGAACAAACTAGAAGTGCAAGTTGGGCAGATTGCATCCTCCATGAGCAATAGAGCATCCGGAACTTTTCCAAGCCAAACGGAGGTGAATCCAAGGCATCATGAGCAAGTTAAAGCAGTGCACATCTTGAGAAGTGGTAAACAAGTTGATAATAAGGTTGGAGATGCCAATGAAGAGCAAGAAGATGGAGAAAACGTGGAGATCATTCAGCCACCACAAGGGCAGCCCACAGGTTCCACCAAACAGCCCCTCAATTCTCTTGGAAAGAGCACAGGCCCTAAGGTATCATCTAATGCTAATCAAGTTCCAATTTCATCTAATGCTTTTAGGCCTATTGCACCCTTTCCCAGCAGGTTATCAAAGTCAAAGAAAGATCAAGGCTTGGATGAGATAATGGAAATATTCAAGAAAGTGCAAATCAACATCCCATTGCTCAATGCCATTGCTCAGATTCCAAAATATGCAAAATTTTTGAAGGATCTATGCACTAACAAGAGGAGATTCAAAGAGCATGAACAGGTTGCATTAAGTGAAGAGGTTAGTGCAGTCTTACAAAGAAAGCTACCTCCAAAGCTAAAGGATCCAGGTTCATTTTCTATACCTTGTATAGTTGGTGATTTTAAGTTTCAAAAAGCTTTGCTTGATCTTGGTGCATCCATTAACCTTATGCCATATCATGTTTATGAGAAACTTAACCTTGGTGAGTTGCAAGCCACATCTGTGAGCATTCAATTGGCAGATAGAACTATCAGGTACCCTAGGGGCATTCTAGAAGATGTTTTGGTGAAAGTAGAAGAGCTGATTTTGCCAGCTGATTTCTTGGTGTTGGAAATGGAAGAAGCACCAATTCATGACAATCAGTTACCACTCATTCTTGGTCGTCCATTCATGGCAACTGCCGGTGCAATTATTGATGTGAAGAAGGGTACATTGACTATGAACGTGTTTGATGAGACAATAGCATTCAAAGTGTTTGAAGCCTCCAAGTTTCCAAGTGATGAGCATGAAGTTTTCCAGCTTGATGCAATTGATAATATGGTGAAAGAAGCACTGCCAATGAGTTATTTGGAGCCTATTGAAGCATGCATCACACAAAGCATAAGGAAAGAAGAAGTGGACAGATTAGAGGCTGTGATCTCTCCTTTACTTCTTGAGCTTGTTTGCAGCATGGATAGCTACATAGAAGTGGGAAAGAGGTATGCAAACCAATTTGAATCTTTACCCGCACCTACTAATAAGGTTTTACCTTCTATTGTGCAGGCACCGGAGTTGGAATTAAAGCAATTGCCAACACACCTTAAATATGCTTATTTAGGTGAGAGTGAGACTCTACCTGTTATCATTGCCTCACACCTCGAACCAAATGATGAGAAGAAGCTTTTGAGGGTTCTAAAAGAGCACAAAACTGCGATTGGATGGAGCATTGCAGATATCAAAGGCATAAGCCCAACATCGTGCATGCATAGGATACTATTGGAGGACAATGCAGTGCCTAAGAGGGATGCCCAAAGACGTCTCAATCCAAACATGAAGGAGGTGGTAAGGAAAGAAGTAATGAAGCTTTTAGATGTTGGTATTATTTACCCTATTTCTGACAGTAAATGGGTGAGCCCAATACAAGTTGTCCCCAAGAAATCAGGTATCACAGTGGTGAAGAATGAAGCAAACGAGCTTGTACCAACACGGATGACCACGGGCTGGAGAGTTTGCATTGATTATAGGAAGCTCAACACAGCAACAAGCAAGGATCACTTCCCTCTTCCATTTATTGATCAAATGCTTGAGAGATTGGCTGGCCATAGCCACTATTGCTTCCTTGATGGATATTCAGGTTACAACCAAATCGCCATAGCCCCAGAAGATCAAGAGAAGACAACCTTCACATGTCCCTTTGGTACTTTTGCTTATAGGAGGATGCCCTTTGGTCTTTGCAACGCCCCAGCCACTTTCCAAAGGTGCATGATGAGCATTTTCTCCGACATGGTAGAAAGGTTTATTGAGGTATTCATGGATGACTTCTCTGTCTTTGGTGATTCTTTTGATCAATGTTTGCATAACTTATCTAAGGTGTTGGCTAGATGTGAACAAAATAACCTTGTGCTTAATTGGGAAAAATGTCATTTTATGGTTAACCAAGGCATAGTTCTTGGTCATGTCATCTCTAGTAATGGAATTGAGGTAGATAAAGCTAAGATTGATTTGATTGCTTCTATGCCCTCACCTACTTCTGTCAAAGAAGTACGTTCTTTCCTTGGCCATGCAGGTTTCTATAGGCGTTTCATTAAAGATTTTTCTAAGATTGCAAGGCCTTTGTGCAATCTCCTTGCCAAGGACATGGATTTTGTGTTTGATCAAAACTGTGAGAATGCTTTCAATGCTTTGAAAATGATGCTCACAACTGCCCCAATCATTATGCCACCGGATTGGAGCTTGCCTTTTGAACTGATGTGTGACGCCTCAGATTATGCTGTTGGAGCTGTTTTGGGGCAGCGAGTTGATAAGAAGCCACATGCCATCTACTATGCTAGTAGAACCCTCAACGATGCCCAACTCAACTATTCCACCACAGAGAAGGAGTTATTAGCTGTCATATTTGCTTTAGAGAAGTTCAGATCTTATTTGATTACTAACAAGGTCATTGTTTACACTGATCATGCAGCATTGAAATACTTGTTAGCTAAAAAGGATGCCAAGCCACGCCTCATTAGATGGATCCTCTTGTTGCAAGAGTTTGACTTGGAGATAAAAGATAAGAAAGGAAGTGAGAATGTGGTGGCTGATCACTTGAGTAGATTGGTGCATGTATCTAATGAAGAGGAGGATTCACTGCCATTGCGTGAAAGCTTCCCTGATGAGCAACTCTTCTCTATTTGTGCTTTGAATTCTCTTAATCCATTGCCTTGGTTTGCTGATATTGTTAACTACTTATGCACTAACGAACTCCCTACAGGGTTATCTACATTCCAACGTGACAAGCTTAGGAAACAAGCAAGATACTACTTTTGGGATGATCCATACCTATTCAAGCATTGTCCGGACCAAGTAATTCGAAGGTGTGTGCCTGAAGGTGATTTTAAGAGCATTCTAGAGTTTTGTCACTCCCATGCATGCGGAGGCCATTTTGGAGCAAAGAAGACTGCCAACAAAGTGCTACAATCAGGTTTCTTTTGGCCTACCCTTTTTAAGGATGCTTATACATTTTGTGCTTCATGTGATAGATGCCAACGGATGGGTAATTTGCATGCTAGAAATCAGATGCCTCTCACTAATATCTTAGTCATTGATATATTTGATGTTTGGGGAATTGATTTCATGGGCCCTTTTCCTACTTCTTATGGATTTGAATATATATTAGTTGCTGTCGATTATGTTTCCAAATGGGTGGAAGCCATTGCCACTAGAACTAATGATGCTAAGATTGTGATCAGTTTTCTCAGAGGAAATATTTTTACAAGGTTTGGCACACCAAGAGCAATCATTAGTGATGGTGGCTCCCATTTTGTTAACCAAGCTTTTGCAGCACTCTTGAAGAAGTATGGAATCAAGCATAAGGTGGCAACACCCTACCATCCTCAAACTAGTGGGCAGGTTGAGATAAGCAATAGGGAGATTAAGCACATACTTGAGAAGACAGTGAACACCACAAGGAAGGATTGGTACATGCGTTTGGAGGATGCATTGTGGGCTTATAGGACAGCTTATAAGACCCCCATAGGTATGTCTCCATATAGACTTGTTTTTGGTAAACCTTGTCACTTACCAGTGGAGCTTGAGCACAGGGCTTATTGGGCGATCAAGGCATTCAATTTTGACATGAAAGCTGCTGGTGAAAAGAGGAGGCTTCAACTCAATGAGTTGGAGGAGTTGCGACATGAGGCGTATGAGAACGCTAAGCTTTATAAGGAGAAAACAAAGCAGTATCATGACAAGAAGATTCTTAGGAAGACGTTTGAGGAAGGGCAGAAGGTTCTCTTATTCAATTCACGCCTTAAGCTCTTCCCAGGTAAGCTTCGTTCTCGGTGGATTGGCCCTTTTGTTATTACTAATGTGTTTGATCATGGCGCAGTGGAGATTCAAAATATTAAGGATGGCAGCACCTTCAAGGTGAACGGACATCGGTTGAAACCTTACTTTGATGCCAACTTTGATGCCAATATTGAGTCTCAAGCACTCAAGGAGCCTCCACCACTCTCTTGAAGCTCACCAAAGTTTGGACGTCCGGCTGAAGACATAAAACTTAGCGCTTCTTGGGAGGCAACCCAAGGTGATGAGGAGAAGATAGAACATGCAAGGAGCTTGCTTGCGTCCTAATCGTTTCAAAGGGGAGTTGTTTTCTGAACTCTAACATTTGGTTATGTCTTTTCCTTATCTTCTTTCCTTTCATTTATGAGGCATTGCTTGTTCTTATACTCTAAACATTGAGGACAATGTTTCATTTAAGTTTGGGGGGAAGGATTCAGTTATGTTGTTTTATTGTCAAATTTTAAAATTTTTAAGTGTGTCTAGTGTCTAATAACGCAGGATTTTGTGTGTTGTTTCGTTATCCTTCCAAACACCTATGATAAGACTTGGATTTAATACTAATATGTTTTTTTCAGAAATTGATAGTCATTGTTTAAGGCCTATGTGTGATTCTGAGTGAACTTTGTCTTGCATGCCATCCTTGCACTTATTGAGCACTTTGCCAAGTTAGTCCAATTTCTTGCTACTTGGAGATGTTATGCAATTCTGCTTATTTCATGATCTTGGTTTCATGCTCTAGAACTTATTTGAATATCTCTTGAGACATTCTGTTGCCATACAATGCTTAGGAAGTGATTTAGGCCATGTTTAAATCGTTTGAGCCTTTCTAACCATCCCTCTACATGTATTCATCCCTAGTCAATCCATTTGAGCCTACGTTAAGCCTTTCTTTGTGTAAACCATTTCTACCATAATAAATCTCTGTTTCTTATCTTTACCTATTCTTTGAGCAATTAAAGCTATCTTTAAAGGAGAGTCATAAAGATTGCAAGGTTTTTGGAGCAAAAGTGAGTCATTAGTGCTGTAACCCAAGTGTTGAAAAGAAATAAGTTTTGGGGTATTGTTAACTAATCAAAAGAGGTAATGAAGTGTGACCAATGTAGTCACGGCCCTAGGGTGTTATAAGGAAAGATCATGGTGATCTAGGGTAAAGAGCCACAAAATTAGGCCAAATAACACATTTGAAGGTGCTGAAATTATGTTGAAAATCTGCTCATGTATGTGTTCCTTGCTTGTTACAAAGTTCAGTAATCTCTCATGCTTTTACCTATGCTTTAGTTGTGCTCAAAATGTTGTTATATCTCCATGTCTCCTCTTTCATTCAACCACTACCCTAAGCCTCATTACAACCCTTGTAAAGTCCTTTTGATCCTTGGTAATGTGTGGTATTACTGTGGAGAGCTGATTTCATAATGAGCTTATGGGGCTCGAAATTCTTGATTGTGCTTTAAGTGTGTGCGCATGTACTTATTTGAGTTGCAGGTGTTGTTCTGATTTGGCATTCACACACTACACTTAAGGATGTCATTGTAAGCTTTGCACACTCTTGAATCATGTGTGGAACTTAGATTGTGATTGTTGTGTTTCTTTGGAACCATATACTTTGATGATTCTTTGAGGATATTGTTTGGAAGGCTAGCTGCTTATTTTCTGTTTTCTAAGTTGTAGTTTTATTTTGTTTGCTCGAGGACTAGCAAAGTCTAAGTTTGGGGGTATTTGATAAGTTCATAATTTCACACATTTGCATGCCTTCGTTACTTAGTAATTTTGTTTAGTTTCTCTTTATTTCAAGTCACTTACCTATGTTTGTGTGTTCTATAGGTTGAAGGCAGCAAGAGATTGCTTTTGAAGCAAAATGGTGCAAAACGTGCAAAAACTGGATATTGAGTTAGAAGTTCATTTCGGACTTATCTTCTTCATCCGAGCTTGGATTGGGCCAATACTTGTGTGGTTGGATCAGAGACATTCTGAACTTCAAAATGGATATCTTAAAGTCATATTTGGATTCAGCCAAACCCAATCCGTGAGCCCATCAAAATACACATCATGCTGACATGAGGATGAGCTGATGGATGCTTGGTCATGGTGAGCTAGGCATGAGCTATTGGTTTCTGGATGGATGCTTGATCATGCTGACATGAAGATGACCTATGGCTGCTGGTGGGATTTATTAGTGCAGCAACCAATTCTGATTATCTAAATACAAGTGTTGTATGCATTAGTCATATTCAATTCAGAATTCCCCTTTCCTTCTCCCTATAAATACCACTTCCATTCCACATCCCAGATACAATTCACTTCATCCATTACTTCCATACACACATTCAGATTCACCACAAAGAGAGAGAGAGAGCTAGCTGCAAAGGAGGGAGAGCTGGGAGCTGTCCTGGAAACTACCTTGCTGCCACCAGCTAGTTCTTCTATTCTCTTTATTCTACCTATGTATTTCTTATCTTCTGTATTCATAATTATGTTTAACTAATCCATTTTGTTAGGGCTTAGGATGAAGCCCTAGTCATGAATATTCAATGTTATGGATGATTTCATAGTTAATTGATTTCCTTGCTTTCATTATCAAGTTGTTAATCTCCAGCTTATTATGTGCTTGATGTATGTTTTCTTGGAGTAGCTAACTAGGATTTTATGCATCTAGCACAGGTTGGGAAGGGGTTTAGATTCACCAATTCTACTCTCCTTTCACAAGCAACACATGAATGGCCTAAGAATCATTCAAGGGGTTAATAACCATAGGTTGACTAGGACAGATACCATGTTCTAGGACTTGTGTGATTATCATATTCTCAAGGAACTTAATGACTCTTATATGCTTTATTCTAAGTAGATACCATGCTTAGGTTGCATATTAGAGATCACGTGTTGTGTAGATACCATGCACAATTACATGCCTTAGGAGAATCATGCATCCTGCACCTAGATACCATAGGCTTGTATGCGATAATCTATTGTTAATGAAGCTTGAGTCAATTTCTATGCATTCATAACTTGGATAGGAAGACTAGTGGTAGATTCCAAGGCTCTAACACTTCTCAATCATTGTTTCACAACTTGTTCATTGCTGCCATTGTTTACTTCCAGCACTTCCATTTCATTCTCTTGTTTTCATTTAAACAACAAAAACCCCCCATTCGAGTGCGTGTGTGGTGCTAGGATTCTGTCCTAGACCTTGCCAATTGTTAGTTAGTTTGTTCTTTGTTTTCAGTTTTTCCATCATTCTAAGTAGTTTAACTTGCAACCAAGTTACCATTCTCCGTGGGATCGACCTCGTATTTCATAAGCTATACTATAAATGGTTCGTGCACTTGCGAGAATTGAAGTTTCTATTTTTAATAACTCATTTTAGTTGTTAGGAATAGGCTCAACAAGTTTTGAGTGAAATCCAATCGCTAGAAGTATGGAATACACCAACCACTCCAATTAGGAACGAACTGCCGTTGAACTTGAATTGTCCAATTTGGAACACCTATTGATTTCGGATCGAGCCCAAAACTTGGGCAACATCATAATATGGGGGGAGGAGTCATTTGGTGAGTTTTGAGTGAAATCCAATCGCAGGAAGTATGGAATACACCAACCACTCCAGTTAGGAATGAACTGCCGTTGAACTTGAATTGTCCAATTTGGAACACCTATTGATTTCGGATCGAGCCCGAAACTTGGGCAACATCATAATATGGTGGGAGGAGTCATTTGGTGGGTTTTGAGTGAAATCCAATCGGTAGAAGTATGGAATACACCAACCACTCCCATTAGGAACGAACTGCCGTTGAACTTGAATTGTCCAATTTGGAACACCTATTGATTTCGGATCGAACCCAAAACATGGGCAACATCATAATATGGTGGGTGGAGTCATTTGGTGTGTTTTGAGTGAAATCCAATCGCTAGACGTACGGAATACACCAACCACTACAATTAGGAACGAACTGTCGTTGAAATTGAATTGACCAATTTCTCGGACCTATTGATTTAGGATCGAACCCAAAACTTGGGCAACATCATAATATGGTGGGAGGAGTCATTTGGTTGGTTTTGAGTGAAATCCAATCGCTAGAAGTATGGAATACACCAACCACTCCAATTAGGAAGGAACTGCCGTTGAACTTGAATTGTCCAATTTGGAACACCTATTGATTTCGGATCGAGCCCAAAACTTGGGCAACATCATAATACGGTGGGAGGAGTCATTTGGTGAGTTTTGAGTGAAATCAAATCGCTAGAAGTATGGAATACACCAACCACTCCAATTAGGAACGAATTGCCGTTGAACTTGAATTGTCCAATTTGGAACACCTATTGATTTCGGATCGAGCCCAAAACTTGGGCAACATCATAACTTGGTGGGAGGAGTCATTTCGTGAGTTTTGAGTGAAAGCCAATCGCTGGACGTATGGAATACACAAACCACTCCAATTAGGAACGAACTGTCGTTCAAATTGAATTGACCAATTTCTCAGACCTACTGATTTCGGATCGAGCCCAAAACTTGGGCAACATCATAATATGGTGGGAGTAGTCATTTGGTTAGTTTTGTGTGAAATCCAATCACCAGAAGTATGGAATACACCAACCACTCCAATTAGGAACGAATTGTCGTTGAACTTGAATTGTCCAATTTGGAACACCTATTAGTTTCAGATCGAGCCCAAAACTTGGGCAACATCATAACATGGTGGGAGGAGTCGTGGGTTTTGAGTGAAATCCAATCGCTAGAAGTATGGAATACACCAACCACTCCAATTAGGAACGAACTGTTGTTCAAATTGAATTGACCAATTTCTCAGACCTACTGATTTCGGATCGAGGCCAAAACTTGGGCAACATCATAATATGGTGGGAGGAGTCATTTGGTGCGTTTTGAGTGAAATCCAATCGCTAGAAGTATGGAATACACCAACCACTCCAATTAGGAACGAACTGCCGTTGAACTTGAATTGTCCAATTTGGAACACCTACTGATTTTGGATCGAGCCCAAAACTTGGGCAACAACACAATATGGTGGGAGGAGTCGTTTGGTGAGTTTTGAGTGAAATCCAATCGCTAGAAGTATGGAATACACCAACCACTCCAATTAGGAACGAACTGCCGTTGAACTTGAATTGTCCAATTTGGAACACCTATTGATTTCGGATCGAGCCCAAAACTTGGGCAACATCATAATATGGGGGGAGGAGTCATTTGGTGAGTTTTGAGTGAAATCCAATCACAGGAAGTATGGAATACACCAACCACTCCAGTTAGGAATGAACTGCCGTTGAACTTGAATTGTCCAATTTGGAACACCTATTGATTTCGGATCGAGCCCGAAACTTGGGCAACATCATAATATGGTGGGAGGAGTCATTTGGTGGGTTTTGAGTGAAATCCAATCGGTTGAAGTATGGAATACACCAACCACTCCCATTAGGAACGAACTGCCGTTAAACTTGAATTGTCCAATTTGGAACACCTATTGATTTCGGATCGAACCCAAAACATGGGCAACATCATAATATGGTGGGTGGAGTCATTTGGTGTGTTTTGAGTGAAATCCAATCGCTAGACGTACGGAATACACCAACCACTACAATTAGGAACGAACTGTCGTTGAAATTGAATTGACCAATTTCTCGGACCTATTGATTTAGGATCGAACCCAAAACTTGGGCAACATCATAATATGGTGGGAGGAGTCATTTGGTTGGTTTTGAGTGAAATCCAATCGCTAGAAGTATGGAATACACCAACCACTCCAATTAGGAAGGAACTGCCGTTGAACTTGAATTGTCCAATTTGGAACACCTATTGATTTCGGATCGAGCCCAAAACTTGGGCAACATCATAATACGGTTTGAGGAGTCATTTGGTGAGTTTTGAGTGAAATCAAATCGCTAGAAGTATGGAATACACCAACCACTCCAATTAGGAACGAATTGCCGTTGAACTTGAATTGTCCAATTTGGAACACCTATTGATTTCGGATCGTGCCCAAAACTTGGGCAACATCATAACATGGTGGGAGGAGTCATTTCGTGAGTTTTGAGTGAAATCCAATCGCTGGACGTATGGAATACACAAACCACTCCAATTAGGAACGAACTGTCGTTCAAATTGAATTGACCAATTTCTCAGACCTACTGATTTCGGATCGAGCCCAAAACTTGGGCAACATCATAATATGGTGGGAGTAGTCATTTGGTTAGTTTTGTGTGAAATCCAATCACCAGAAGTATGGAATACACCAACCACTCCAATTAGGAACGAATTGTCGTTGAACTTGAATTGTCCAATTTGGAACACCTATTGGTTTCGGATCGAGCCCAAAACTTGGGCAACATCATAACATGGTGGGAGGAGTCATTTCGTGGGTTTTGAGTGAAATCCAATCGCTAGAAGTATGGAATACACCAACCACTCCAATTAGGAACGAACTGTTGTTCAAATTGAATTGACCAATTTCTCAGACCTACTGATTTCGGATCGAGGCCAAAACTTGGGCAACATCATAATATGGTGGGAGGAGTCATTTGGTGCGTTTTGAGTGAAATCCAATCGCTAGAAGTATGGAATACACCAACCACTCCAATTAGGAACGAACTGCCGTTGAACTTGAATTGTCCAATTTGGAACACCTATTGATTTCGGATCGAGCCCAAAACTTGGGCAACATCATAATATGGTGGGAGAAGTCATGTGGTGAGTTTTGAGTGAAATCCAATCGCTAGAAGTATGGAATACACCAACCACTCCGATTAGGAACGAACTGCCGTTGAACTTGAATTGTCCAATTTGGAACACCTACTGATTTTGGATCGAGCCCAAAACTTGGGCAACAACACAATATGGTGGGAGGAGTCGTTTGGTGAGTTTTGAGTGAAATACAATCGCTAGAAGTATGGAATACACCAACCACTCCAATTAGGAACGAACTGCCGTTGAACTTGAATTGTCCAATTTGGAACACCTATTGATTTCGGATCGAGCCCAAAACTTGGGCAGCATCATAATATGGGGGGAGGAGTCATTTGGTGAGTTTTGAGTGAAATCCAATCACAGGAAGTATGGAATACACCAACCACTCCAGTTAGGAATGAACTGCCGTTGAACTTGAATTGTCCAATTTGGAACACCTATTGATTTCGGATCGAGCCCGAAACTTGGGCAACATCATAATATGGTGGGAGGAGTCATTTGGTGGGTTTTGAGTGAAATCCAATCGGTAGAAGTATGGAATACACCAACCACTCCCATTAGGAACGAACTGCCGTTGAACTTGAATTGTCCAATTTGGAACACCTATTGATTTCGGATCGAACCCAAAACATGGGCAACATCATAATATGGTGGGTGGAGTCATTTGGTGTGTTTTGAGTGAAATCCAATCGCTAGACGTACGGAATACACCAACCACTACAATTAGGAACGAACTGTCGTTGAAATTGAATTGACCAATTTCTCGGACCTATTGATTTAGGATCGAACCCAAAACTTGGGCAACATCATAATATGGTGGGAGGAGTCATTTGGTTGGTTTTGAGTGAAATCCAATCGCTAGAAGTATGGAATACACCAACCACTCCAATTAGGAAGGAACTGCCGTTGAACTTGAATTGTCCAATTTGGAACACCTATTGATTTCGGATCGAGCCCAAAACTTGGGCAACATCATAATACGGTGGGAGGAGTCATTTGGTGAGTTTTGAGGGAAATCAAATCGCTAGAAGTATGGAATACACCAACCACTCCAATTAGGAACGAACTGCCGTTGAACTTGAATTGTCCAATTTGGAACACCTATTGATTTCGGACCGAGCCCCAAACTTGGGCAACATCATAACATGGTGGGAGGAGTCATTTGGTGAGTTTTGAGTGAAATCCAATCGCTAGAAGTATGGAATACACCAACCACTCCAATTAGGAACGAACTGCCGTTGTACTCGAATTGTCCAATTTCTCACACCTATTGATTTCGGACCGAGCCCCAAACTTGGGCAACATCATAATATGGTGGGAGGAGTCATTTGGTGAGTTTTGAGTGAAATCCAATCGCAAGAAGTATGGAATACACCGACCACTCCAATTAGGAACGAATTGCCGTTATACTTGAGTTTTCCAATTTGGAACACCTATTGATTTCGGATCGAGCCCAAAACTTGGGCAACATCATAATATGGTGAGAGGAGTCATTTGGTGAGTTTTGAGTGAAATCCAATCGCTTGAAGTATGGAATACACCAACCACTCCAATTAGGAACGAACTGCCGTTGAACTTCAATTGTCCAATTTCTCACACCTATTGATTTCGGATTGAGCCCAAAACTTGGGCAACATCATAATATGGTGGGAGGAGTCATTTGGTGATTTTGAGTGAAATCCAATCGCTAGAAGTATGGAATACACCAACCACTCCTATTGGGAACGAACTGCCGTTGAACTTGAATTGTCCAATTTGGAACACCTTTGGATTTAGGATCGAGCCCAAAACTTGGGGAACATCATAATATGGTGGGAGGAGTCATTTGGTGAATTTTGAGTGAAATCCAATCGCTAGAAGTATGGAATACACCAACCACTCCAACTAGGAACGAACTGTCGTTGAAATTGAATTGACCAATTTCTCACACCTATTGATTTCAGATCGAGCCCAAAACTTGGGCAACAACATAATATGGTGGGAGGAGTCATTGGGTGAGTTTTGAGTGAAATCCAATCGCTAGAAGTATGTTGTACACCAACCACTCCAATTAGGAACGAACTGCTGTTGAACTCGAATTGTCCAATTTCTCACACCTATTGATTTCGGATCGAGCCCCAAACTTGGGCAACATCATAATATGGTGGGAGGATTCATTTGGTGAGTTTTGAGTGAAATCCAATCGCTGGAAGTATGGAATACACCAACCACTCCAATTAGGAACGAACTGCCGTTGAACTTGAATTGTCCAATTTGGAACACCTATTGATTTCGGATCGAGCCCAAAACTTGGGCAACATCATACTACGGTGGGAGGAGTCATTTGTTGAGTTTTCAGTGAAATCCAATCGCTAGAAGTATGGAATACACCAACCACTCCAATTAGGAACGAACTGCCGTTGAACTTGAATTGTCCAATTTCTCACACCTATTGATTTCGGATCGAGCCCAAAACTTGGGCAACATCATAATATGGTGGGAGGAGTCAATTGGTGAGTTTTGAGTGAAATCCAATAGCTAGAAGTGTGGAATATAGCAACCACTCCAATTAGGAACGAACTGCCATTGAACTTGAATTGTCCAATTTGGAACACCTATTGATTTCGGATCGAGCCCCAAACTTGGGCAACAACATAATATGGTGGGAGGAGTCATTTGGTGAGTTTTGAGTGAAATCCAATCGCTAGAAGTATGGAATACACCAACCACTCCAATTAGGAACGAACTGCCGTTGAACTTGAATTGTCCAATTTGGAAGACCTATTGATTTCGGATCGAGCCCAAAACTTGGGCAACATCATAATATGGTGGGGAGAGTCATTTGGTGAGTTTTGAGTGAAATCCAAACGCTAGAAGTGTGGAATACACCAACCACTCCAACTAGGAACGAACTGCCGTTGAACTTGAATTGTCCAATTTCTCACACCAATTGATTTCGGATCGAGCCCCAAACTTGGGCAACATCATAATATGGTGGGAGGATTCATTTGGTGAGTTTTGAGTGAAATCCAATCGCTAGAAGTATAGAATACAACAACCACTCCAATTAGGAACGAACTGCTGTTGAACTTGAGTTGTCCAATTTCTCACACCTATTGATTTCGGATCGAGCCCAAAACTTGGGCAACATCATAATATGGTGGGAGGAGTCATTTGGTGAGTTTTGAGTGAAATCCAATCCCTAGAAGTGTGGAATACACCAACCACTCCAATTAGGAACGAACTGCCGTTGAACTTGGATTGTCCAATTTCCCACACCTATTGATTTCAGATCGAACCCAAAACTTGGGCAACATCATAATATGGTGGGAGGAGTTTTGAGTGAAATCCAATCGCTAGAAGTATGGAATACACCAACCACTCCAATTAGGAACGAACTGCCGTTGAACTTGAATTGTCCAATTTCTCACACCTATTGATTTTCGATCGAGCCCAAAACTTGGGCAACAACATAATATGGTGGGAGGAGTGTTGCGTAGATACAGCTGCACCAAAATGGATTCAGCTGCATCCTCAACTTGTGATACTCGCAAGTGCACGAGCCATTCGGTAGTATAGCGTATGTAAGTGCGAGGTCGATCCCACGAGGATTGGTGATTGAATGATCCAATTCAGTTTCCCTACACAAAACAGAAATGAAAAAGAAAGGAAATAAATAAAACAAGGAAGAAAGAAATAACTAACTCAAGCAGATAAGTTCCCAAGTTCAATTAGATTAATGGATTGATTCTAGCTAAAGTATGATTAAGCCATGGTGTGTGGTCATAACCTTGTGTTCCTAATTCCCTAATTTGATCATTTGTTGTCTAACCTAAAATTAAGCATTAGGAACCCATTAAGCATAGAAGAACAATTTAAACAACCAAGCATGTATCTAATCCCTGTTGTCGAATGTCCATACATACTCTTCCTATTCATAGTTCAATTCGAATTAAAGCATGGTGTATACTCTTAATTCAAACCAAGATAGCTAACATGCAAGCCTAAATGGTGATCAATCATTCAAACTAGCATATTAACTTATAAGCATAATGAATAGGAACAAAAACCATAATTGAAACTTGGAAACTAATCAAACTTGAAATTAAAGAAAAGAATTTACATAACAATGAAAATTAAAGTAGAACTTGGAAAGACTTAAGGAGAATTTCAGCACAAAGATCTCATTATAACAATTGAAAACTAGAAAGAGAAACTAAGAGAATTTGAGGGAGAGAAGGGAAGGGAGCTCTAGAGAAGTGTTTGAGAGCTCCCCCCCTTGGGGTGTGTTTACAAGCTTGGGAAACCTCACTATATATAGGCCTAAGGAAGCTGAAAATCTGAATTAAGTATGGCTAATGCATACAACACTTGTTTTATAAAATCTGAAATGGTTGATGCACTTCACTAATGCATACAACACTTGCATTATAAAATCTGAAATGGTTGATGCACTTCACTAATAAATCTCACCAGCAGCCCTAGCTCATCTTCATGTCACCATGACCAAGCTTCCAACCAGAAATAATAGCTCATCCTGAGGTCAGCATGACCAGCAACTTCAAGGGCTTACGAATTGGGCTTCCCTTAAGCAAATTAAGACTTTAAGCACTCAAACTTGAAGTTCAGAATGTCTTCTTTCCAGCCATATATCATTTGGGCCAATCCAAGGTCGGAGGAGGAAGTTAAGGCCAAAACAAATTGCTAACTCATTTTGCGCGCTGATAAAATCCATCCTGAGCATGGCTCTGTGTTTGCTAGGTAACAGACTCCATATTTATCCAATGGGACTGAAGTTTGGATATGTTATAGTATACACCCATTGGAACAACTTTCATGAAGAATGTGGCCTCATCCGAGCTGTGTAGGTTGCTGAAACAAATATTGCAATGTGACCTACGGAACTGGACTGGCAGGGGGCTGTAGCCAAAATGAGTTTGTCTTTAAGCACTTCTTCCCTTCATCCAAATTAGGCCTTAACATGCTTGAATTGCATGAATTATGCTCTCTTGCTCTATTTGCCTACAAAACACACAAAGGAAGGCAAATAACTTAGAAATCTAAGAAACTAAGCAAAAGAAGTAAGTAAATAGGGCATGTATATGTATGAAATTATGAGCTTAACACACCCCCAAACTTAGATTTTGCTAGTCCTCGAGCAAAACAAAAGAAAAAATAAAAATAAAAATAAAAATAAAAATAAAAACAAAAAAATAAAAACAAAACAAGAAGTTAACTAGACCACTTTCGTAGGTAACTCGATTGCATTGAGCGTATGCAACAAGCCTTTAAACCTCTAGGCATCCCTAGTAGGAGGAGTTGTGTCTCCTGAGGGTTTAACAGATACGATACCCACAAACGTTTTTCTAACTCTACAAAACAAAATGGTTAGAAAACTTATTAGATTTGTTAGTCCTTAAGCAAAACCAAAAACAAAAACCAAAACAAAAATAATTACAAAAACAAAACAAAAGTAAGACTCAAAACAATCTTCCCGAACATTTTATGAAGAGAAATGACTCATGCACATAACTCAAAAGTTTTAACAATAAAAGCTCAGTTTTAGACAATATTTACAAGGTGGCAAAGTTCAAAACACAACATGCTCAAAGTGTGGTAGTGTGATAGCCAAATGCAACAAATTCCCCAATCTTAGTTTTCACACAATTTCAAAAATCATACAAAGCACAAATTCAACTTCAAATCTCACCAAAATTGTCCTCTCACAAATGAATCACTCAGAAGAGGGCTACAATGCAACACTCAGTTATAAACATGAGATTAGAGTTAAACCATAAGGGACTTAACTCGCAATAGAAAGATGAAGAACTTGCATTAATATGATCTCAAGAAGGATGCCAAACACTTAAAAGTAGAAAAATAAATGCAATTCAACCACATGACATTTAAGATCAATTTAGGTCTTTAGCATAAGTTGTAATGGGGCCAAGGGTGTAAGGTGAGTAAGAAATGAAGGGTATGGATAAAACAAAGTCCAAGAAACTCAAAATATAAGAGCATAAAACAATTGTTTACAAGACTTCGAATCATCACGATTAGATTTTTTCTTTTACACGATCAAAACTCCTTATACCTTCATTTACAATTATTCATACTCCTTTCCTTGAATTGAACAAACACCAATTTATTTTGAAGGCCCAAAAATGAAACCCAAAAATGAAATTTCATTCAACCACCACTTAATCACAACTTTTCTCTTTTCTTTCACCAATTGAGTGAAATTTTTTTTTTTCTTTTTTTCTTCTATGTAATATCCCTTCCCAAACTTAGCATGAAAAACACATCCGAATTAGAGCTCATGAGTTCCTTAGAAAGGTAAATTCTTGTTTTTCGGGCTAAGGCGAGGAAATATAATTGGTAAAATGAAAGAAAAGGTTTACATGTAGGCTCAAAATGGTTAACAATGGAAAATCATGCTTAAGCATGCATAAGGTTAGCTTGAAAGGCACAAACGATCCAAAGAGGGCCTTAATATCACTTCTTAAATGTCATGAAATCAAATTGCATAAGAATGAATGACTTTTAAGTGTTCAACCAAATCAATGAGTAATGAGATCAAACAACAACTTTGATGACAAGAAAATAAGAGTATGTATATAACACTCATGAATTGAAGTACAAGGCTCAAAAGCTCACTTTATATAGTTGGTTAAATAAGTCTAATTTATGATTCATACAATTCTTTAGATCATGCAAATCCTTTAATTGGAAAATTATGAAACAAATGGCAAGTGCAAAGAAGGTTTCGAACATGTCATGCTAGAACGATGCCAAATTAATTAATTAATTAATTATTATTTTTTGCAATAAAAATTTACAAGGAAAAAAATAAATAATAAATAAATTTCAATTTTTTATTTAAGTCATGCAACATTTATCACAATCTCATCATAAGTGTTCGGAAAGTGACTCAAATCAAAACAAGACTCAAAATATAGAAAAAGAAAAACAAGCAAGAAATTAATTAAATTTTTTTATTTATTTATTTTTAATTTTTTAATTTTTTTATAAGAAAAACTAAATTTACTTGGTAAACTCCAATACCCCCAAACCTAGATATGAACATTGTCCTCAATGTTTAAAAATTAGGAACAAGCAATGTCATAACAAGAAATGAAAGGTACAAAATATAAAATCACAAAACACACAAGAATTGAAATACAAAAATTAAATAATTACAAAATAAAAAATACAAACAAACAAACAAATAAAATAAATAAATAAAAACGAAACAGTAAAACACTCGAAACAGAAAACAAACAGTCTTACCAAAACCCAAACGATTGAAAGCCCAACCCAAAAGAAGTTAACACACTTTGAAACCTAACAACGGTGAAAACCCGACCCGCAAAGAAATCCAAAGCCCACACGTTTGTTATTATTATTATTTTTTAATTTATTTATTTTTATTTAATGAAACGTGAATTGGGAGTGCGAAGGCGGGATTTATGAAAAGAAAGAGTGTGGTCCCTGCTGCCTCGATTCCTAGGAAGTGATAGGCAAAAGGAGTGAGGGACGTGTCGGCGCGCAGATGCCGCTTTCACATCCCCCAAGCCTGAATTATTGGCCTCTTGGGTGAAGCGGGACGACTTTTTCACTTTGAAGGTGGTGAAAGGTGAAAATGCAATTAAGGGGGGTTGGGAAACATGTGGCCGTAAGGGCCGCACAGAACTCAGAACCGCAACGGCTAGGGTTTAGCAGACTAAGTCTATAAAAGGTAAAAAGAAAGGGTAAAACAAAACACAAACTCAGAAACACACAAAAGAGAAAAGAAGAAAGAAGAAAAGAGAGTGAGAAATCAAATGGCCTCTAACTACCCATTTTCGTTGGATCTCAACCTAGCTCCACCGACTCAGACACGAGGCCAAGCAGCGGCACCAGTATGGATGCCCTACTTTGCTTCCGCACGGGGGCCTGTGACAGTAACTGACTCAATACTCCTGGACAACGATGTTGCCATTGGAGTGGCTAGAAATTTAGTGACTCCTAAAGATATACGTGTTCTGGGGACAAGGGATGACAACCGGGTCGTGAGCGATGCCCTAGCACTGAGCGTGCAGAGTACGGCAACAGTCGCAAGTTTGGGTCATCGCCTACTTGCGAAGTCCCATGAGGTAGAGGTGCTGAAAGGTCAGTTGGCGGCGGAGCGAAGTATGGTTGAGGAGTGTCAGACTGCTATAAAAAGCTTGAAAAGGGAGAGGTCAAGGATAGTGGAGGTGAATCGACACCAGCTAGAAGTATTGCGGGACGAGAATAGAAACCTATCAAAGATGGTAGAGTTGTACTCTCGTGACATGCGAAAACAGCTGGAAGACCTAGACAGACCGGGTAAACGCAAACAAGCAGATCGCGAGAGTAGTTACGCTCAAGCTAAGATTGCGATCTTTGGGAGCTCAAGTGATGAGCCCCAAGAAGCTGTGCGTGAAGCCCCGGAAGAGGACAGCCAGAGGGCCAAACTCAAAGCTCCAATGGTCGAGACACCAAGCACCGAGAAGAAATGATTTCCTACTGCATTATTGTTGTTTTTATTTTATTTTGTTGTTTTTGTATTTTCGTTATTTTGTTTCTGAATTAAAAGAGTAAGGTTGCAGAAAGAAAAGGAAAAAGAAAAAGAAAACAAAGACGACAAACGGAAAAGAAAACACATTTCCCTAACTAAAATAAGATAAAGATGATAGCCGAAAGGGAAAAGCAAAAACACAAAGCTCTAGAAAATGAAAGTAACGGGCAAAAACATTAAACACCAGAAAACACGGAGGAAAAAAAAAAGTAAAGTAAAGTAAAGGTGCTCCCCCTTGAAGCGATTAGGTCGAGCATGCCCGGGAAATCCGAAATGGTGTTTGCTCTCTCTCATCAACATATGTCTATTTAAACCACACCTCTGCAAGCGGATGATACCCAGCATTTCTTCCTGCAAACTCAAGGAAAAACATCAAAAAATTCAGAAGCAAAACAAATGGCATCCTCATGCACTCACCTTGATGATCTCAACCTTGAGCTCTCACTTGCACCACCGAATGCCCAAACAAGGGCTCCTCCAAACACTGTCTTTCCAAACTCTTCATATCATCACGGCACGGCCTCAAACTTTGCTGAGGCAATACCGAACTTTTCTGAGGCACTGCCGAACAGAGCAGCGCTGCTGGGAGGCATGATTGGCAGCAAGCTCACACCGACAGATCATCTGCATGTGGCACAGAGGTCTGATAAGGCAGCGGTAGAGGAGTCCCACAATTTAACTGTGCTCCACGCAGTCTCCGCTACCAATTTGGGCATGCGATTACTGGCGAGGACAAGGGAGTGTGCCGCGATGAGCGAGGAAATAGCTTCCTTGAAGGCTATGGTGGCGGACTTGCAGAAGCGGCTCTACTGTGCCAATCAGCACGTGGAAGCACTGCAGAGAAAAAATGAGGACCATGTGGAGCTGCTGCAGATTCTACAAGTGCGAGAAAATAGAGGCAAGCCATGATGATGATGGAGATGAAGAAGATGAAGAAGATGATGAAGAAGATGATGATGAAGATGATGATGATGATGTTTTTTTTTTTTTTTTTTTTTAATGTTTTTTTTTTAAATTTTTTTTTTTTGTTTTTGTTTTTGTTTTTATGCAATGTTTGAAATAAAAATGTGTTTTAACACTCAGAAATAAACTAACTAACCATACCACGTAAATAAATAAATAAACTAACATAACAACACAAAAACAGAAACAAAACAAAAACAAAGACTCAACAGAAAAGAAAACAAAGAAAATAAAATAAAATAAAATAAAAACTTAATTTAAAAACACACAATATACAAGCAACTCACGGATGACCAGTTAAGGGCCTCAGAAAACACAGCCAGGGGATCCGGGAAGGTTGGAGGGGTCACAATGGTCCCGCTTAAAACCCAAACTTCTTAGACACCGAAGGTGTCGCCTAAAGAACTCCTAGACACTGTATTAACGGAAGTGCTCACTGGGGTTACCATAAGTCGGCTCATATGAAAATTTTATTTTATTTTATTTTTAAAATTTTAAGATAAGAAACAAAAATAAATTAAGATAAAATGAAACAACAAACCATAAACGTAAATGAACTAAGTACTGTAAACAAATTCAAACAAACAACATAAATTGTTGTACTAAAAGAAACAAACCAAGAAACCAAAGAAGAAAAAAAAAAAAAAAAACAAACAAACAGCACTTTCTATCACCCGTTTATCACCATTTGGACAGATTCGTTTCTATGTTTTTCAGCTTCGACTTCTGTTCAGTTTTTAGGCTATAACTTTCCAACCGTAAGTCCAAATTTTACGTTCTTTATATGGTTGGATTCAGCATAGAAAAACAAAGAACTCAACGCGGACCCAAAGGTAAAAACAATGACGGAAATAAACATAATTCAAAGAAGAGAAAGGATTGAAATGCTCCCCCTTGAAGCGATTAGGTCGAGCGTGATGCATTTGGAGGTCGCGACTTCTCCCACTACTCCACACTTCCTATCTTTGAAGTTGCCATCTCTCTCCATTTTTATTGAGCTATTTACATTGCTAAAACAAACACATACAAAAACTTGAAACGGAATTAAAGGATTACGAAATATATATAAAAAAACTAAAAATGAAAGGGAAAATCAACACAAGTCCAATTCCATGCTTCAAAGCAACAAGCACCAATGGGTTGTGTAAGCTGGGACTTAAACCCAGTTCTCTTGCTTGTTGGGCAATTGTCCTTTTCTGTTGGACTACAAACACAACTTGTCCATTAACGTCATTAACTTTAAAACTTAAAATTGTCTAGTTAAGAAAAAAAAATAAAGTAGGAAAGCCAAATAGAATCAAACAATGTTACCGATCCCCGGCAACGGCGCCAAAAACTTGTTGCGTAGATACAGCTGCACCAAAATGGATTCAGCTGCATCCTCAACTTGTGATACTCGCAAGTGCACGAGCCGTTCGGTAGTATAGCGTATGTAAGTGCGAGGTCGATCCCACGAGGATTGGTGATTGAATGATCCAATTCAGTTTCCCTACACAAAACAGAAATGAAAAAGAAAGGAAATAAATAAAACAAGGAAGAAAGAAATAACTAACTCAAGCAGATAAGTTCCCAAGTTCAATTAGATTAATGGATTGATTCTAGCTAAAGTATGATTAAGCCATGGTGTGTGGTCATAACCTTGTGTTCCTAATTCCCTAATTTGATCATTTGTTGTCTAACCTAAAATTAAGCATTAGGAACCCATTAAGCATAGAAGAACAATTTAAACAACCAAGCATGTATCTAATCCCTGTTGTCGAATGTCCATACATACTCTTCCTATTCATAGTTCAATTCGAATTAAAGCATGGTGTATACTCTTAATTCAAACCAAGATAGCTAACATGCAAGCCTAAATGGTGATCAATCATTCAAACTAGCATATTAACTTATAAGCATAATGAATAGGAACAAAAACCATAATTGAAACTTGGAAACTAATCAAACTTGAAATTAAAGAAAAGAATTTACATAACAATGAAAATTAAAGTAGAACTTGGAAAGACTTAAGGAGAATTTCAGCACAAAGATCTCATTATAACAATTGAAAACTAGAAAGAGAAACTAAGAGAATTTGAGGGAGAGAAGGGAAGGGAGCTCTAGAGAAGTGTTTGAGAGCTCCCCCCCTTGGGGTGTGTTTACAAGCTTGGGAAACCTCACTATATATAGGCCTAAGGAAGCTGAAAATCTGAATTAAGTATGGCTAATGCATACAACACTTGTTTTATAAAATCTGAAATGGTTGATGCACTTCACTAATGCATACAACACTTGCATTATAAAATCTGAAATGGTTGATGCACTTCACTAATAAATCTCACCAGCAGCCCTAGCTCATCTTCATGTCACCATGACCAAGCTTCCAACCAGAAATAATAGCTCATCCTGAGGTCAGCATGACCAGCAACTTCAAGGGCTTACGAATTGGGCTTCCCTTAAGCAAATTAAGACTTTAAGCACTCAAACTTGAAGTTCAGAATGTCTTCTTTCCAGCCATATATCATTTGGGCCAATCCAAGGTCGGAGGAGGAAGTTAAGGCCAAAACAAATTGCTAACTCATTTTGCGCGCTGATAAAATCCATCCTGAGCATGGCTCTGTGTTTGCTAGGTAACAGACTCCATATTTATCCAATGGGACTGAAGTTTGGATATGTTATAGTATACACCCATTGGAACAACTTTCATGAAGAATGTGGCCTCATCCGAGCTGTGTAGGTTGCTGAAACAAATATTGCAATGTGACCTACGGAACTGGACTGGCAGGGGGCTGTAGCCAAAATGAGTTTGTCTTTAAGCACTTCTTCCCTTCATCCAAATTAGGCCTTAACATGCTTGAATTGCATGAATTATGCTCTCTTGCTCTATTTGCCTACAAAACACACAAAGGAAGGCAAATAACTTAGAAATCTAAGAAACTAAGCAAAAGAAGTAAGTAAATAGGGCATGTATATGTATGAAATTATGAGCTTAACAAGGAGTCATTTGGTGAGTTTTGAGTGAAATCCAATCGCTAGAAGTATGGAATACACCAACCACTCCAATTAGGAACGAACTGCCGTTGAACTTGAATTGTCCTATTTGGAAGACCAATTGATTTCGGATCGAGCCCAAAACTTGGGCAACATCATAATATGGTGGGGGGAGTCATTTGGTGAGTTTTGAGTGAAATCCAATCGCTAGAAGTATAGAATACAACAACCACTCCAATTAGGAACGAACTGCTGTTGAACTTGAGTTGTCCAATTTCTCACACCTATTGATTTCGGATCGAGCCCAAAACTTGGGCAACATCATAATATGGTGGGAGGAGTCATTTGGTGAGTTTTGAGTGAAATCCAATCGCTAGAAGTATGGAATACACTCATTCCAATTAGGAACGAACTTTCGTTGAAATTGAATTCACCAATTTCTCACACCTATTGATTTCTGATCGAGCCCCAAACTTGGGCAACATCGTAATATGGTGGGAGGAGTCATTTGGTGAGTTTTGAGTGAAATCCAATCGCTAGAAGTATGGAATACACCAACCACTCCAATTAGGAACGAACTGCTGTTGAACTCGAATTGTCCAATTTCTCACACCTATTGATTTCGGATCGAGCCCCAAACTTGGGCAACATCATAATATGGTGGGAGGATTCATTTGGTGAGTTTTGAGTGAAATCCAATCGCTGGAAGTATGGAATACACCAACCACTCCAATTAGGAACGAACTGCCGTTGAACTTGAATTGTCCAATTTGGAACACCTATTGATTTCGGATCGAGCCCAAAACTTGGGCAACATCATACTACGGTGGGAGGAGTCATTTGTTGAGTTTTCAGTGAAATCCAATCGCTAGAAGTATGGAATACACTAACCACTCCAATTAGGAACGAACTGCCGTTGAACTTGAATTGTCCAATTTGGAACACCTATTGATTTCGGATCGAGCCCAAAACTTGGGCAACATCATAATATGGTGGGAGGAGTTTTGAGTGAAATCCAATCGCTAGAAGTATGGAATACACCAACCACTCCAATTAGGAACGAACTGCCGTTGAACTTGAATTGTCCAATTTGGAACACCTATTGATTTCGGATCCAGCCCAAAACTTGGGCAACATCATCATATGGTGGGAGGAGTCATTTGGTTAGTTTTGAGTGAAATCCAATCGCTAGAAGTATGGAATACACTAACCACTCCAATTAGGAACGAACTGCCGTTGAACTTGAATTGTCCAATTTCTCACACCTATTGATTTCGGAACGAGCCCCAAACTTGGGCAACATCATAATATGGTGGGAGGAGTCAATTGGTGAGTTTTGAGTGAAATCCAATAGCTAGAAGTGTGGAATACAGCAACCACTCCAATTAGGAACGAACTGCCATTGAACTTGAATTGTCCAATTTGGAACACCTATTGATTTCGGATCGAGCCCCAAACTTGGGCAACATCATAATATGGTGGCAGGAGTCATTTGGTGAGTTTTGAGTGAAATCCAATCGCTAGAAGTATGGAATACACCAACCACTCCAATTAGGAACGAACTGCCGTTGAACTTGAATTGTCCAATTTGGAACACCTATTGATTTCGGATCGGGCCCAAAACTAGGGCAATATCATAATATGGTGGGAGGAGTCATTTGGTGAGTTTTTAGTGAAATCCAATCACGAGAAGTATGGAATACACCAACCACTACAATGAGGAACAAACTGCCGTTGAACTTGAATTGTCCAATTTCTCACACCTATTGATTTCGGATCGAGCCCAAAACTTGGGCAACATCATAATATGGTGGGAGGAGTCATTCGGTGAGTTTTGAGTGAAATCCAATCCCTAGAAGTGTGGAATACACCAACCACTCCAATTAGGAACGAACTGCCGTTGAACTTGGATTGTCCAATTTCCCACACCTATTGATTTCAGATCGAACCCAAAACTTGGGCAACATCATAATATGGTTTGAGGAGTTTTGAGTGAAATCCAATCGCTAGAAGTATGGAATACACCAACCACTCCAATTAGGAACGAACTGCCGTTGAACTTGAATTGTCCAATTTGGAACACCTATTTATTTCGGATCGAGCCCAAAACTTGGGCAACATCATAATATGGTGGGAGGAGTCATTTGGTTAGTTTTGAGTGAAATCCAATCGCTAGAAATATGGAATACACTAACCACTCCAATTAGGAACGAACTGCCGTTGAAATTGAATTGTCCAATTTCTCACACCTATTGATTTCGGAACGAGCCCCAAACTTGGGCAACATCATAATATGGTGGGAGGAGTCATTTGGTGAGTTTTGAGTGAAATCCAATCGCTAGAAGTATGGAATACACCAACCACTCCAATTAGGAACGAACTGCCGTTGAACGTGAATTGTCCAATTTCTCACACCTATTGATTTCGCATCGAGCCCAAAACTTGGGCAACAATTATAATATGGTGGGAGGAGTCAATTGGTGAGTTTTTAGTGAAATCCAATTGCTAGAAGTATGGAATACAGCAACCACTCCAATTAGGAACGAACTACCGTTGAACTTGAATTGTCCAATTTCTCACACCTATTGATTTCGGACCGAGCCCCAAACTTGGGCAACATCATAATATGGTGGGAGGAGTCATTTGGTGAGTTTTGAGTGAAATCCAATCGCTAGAAGTATGGAATACACCAACCACTCCAATTAGGAACGAACTGCCGTTGAACTTCAATTGTCCAATTTCTCACACCTATTGATTTCGGATCGAGCCCAAAACTTGGGCAACAATTATAATATGGTGGGAGGAGTCAATTGGTGAGTTTTTAGTGAAATCCAATTGCTAGACGTATGGAATACAGCAACCACTCCAATTAGGAACGAACTACCGTTGAACTTGAATTGTCCAATTTCTCACACCTATTGATTTCGGATCCAACCCCAAACTTGTGCAACACCATAATATGGTGGGAGGAGTCATTTGGTTAGTTTTGGGTGAAATCCAATCGTTAGAAATATGGAATACACTAACCACTCCAATTAGGAACGAACTGCCGTTGAACTTGAATTGTCCAACTTTGAACACCTATTGATTTCGGATCGAGCCCAAAACTTGGGCAACATCATAATATGGTGGGGGGAGTCATTTGGTGAGTTTTGAGTGAAATCCAAACGCTAGAAGTGTGGAATACACCAACCACTCCAATTAGGAACGAACTGCCGTTGAACTTGAATTGTCCAATTTCTCACACCTATTGATTTCGGATCGAGCCCCAAACTTGGGCAACATCATAGTATGGTGGGAGGAGTCATTTGGTGAGTTTTGAGTGAAATCCAATCGCTAGAAGTATGGAATACACCAACCACTCCAATTAGGAACGAACTGCCGTTGAACTTGAATTGTCCAATTTGGAACACCTATTGATTTCGGATCGAGCCCCAAACTTGGGCAACATCATAGTATGGTGGGAGGAGTCATTTGGTGAGTTTTGGGTGACATCCATTCGCTAGAAGTTTGGAATACACCAACCACTCCAATTTGGAACGAACTGCCGTTGAACTTGAACTGTCCAATTTCTCACACCTATTGATTTCGGATCGAGCCCCAAACTTGGGCAACATCATAATATGGTGGGACGAGTCATTTGGTGAGTTTTGAGTGAAATCCAATCGCTAGAAGTATGGAATACACCAACCACTCCAATTTGGAACGAACTACCGTTGAACTTGAATTGTCCTATTTCTCACACCTATTGATTTCGGATCGAGCCCCAAACTTGGGCAACATCATAGTATGGTGGGAGGAGTCATTTGGTGAGTTTTGAGTGAAATCCAATCGCTAGAAGTATGGAATACACCAACAACTCCAATTAGGAACGAACTGCCGTTGAACTTGAATTGTCCAATTTGGAACACCTATTGATTTCGGATCGTGCCCCAAACTTGGGCAACATCATAATATGGTGGGAGGAGTCATTTGGTGAGTTTTTGGTGAAATCCAATTGCTAGAAGTATGGAATACACCAACCACTCCAATTAGGAACGAACTGCCGTTGAATTTGAATTGTCCAATTTGGAACACCTATTGATTTCGGATCTAGCCCCAAACTTGGGCAACATCATAATATGGTGGGAGGAGTCATTTGGTGAGTTTTGGGTGAAATCCAATCTCTAGAAGTATGGAATACACCAACCACTCCAATTAGGAACGATCTGCCGTTGAACTTGAATTGTCTAATTTCTCACACCTGTTGATTTCGGATCGAGCCCAAAACTTGGGCAACATCATAATTTGGTGGGAGGAGTCATTTGGTGAGTTTTGAGTGAAATCCAATCACTAGAAGTATGGAATACACCAACCACTCCAATTAGGAACGAACTGCCGTTGAACATGAATTGTCCAATGTCTCACACCTATTGATTTCGGATCAAGCCCCAAACTTGGGCAACATCATAATATGGTGGGAGGAGTCATTTGGTGAGTTTTGAGTGAAATCCAATCCCTAGAAGTGTGGAAGACACCAACCTCTCCAATTAGGAACGAACTGCCGTTGAACTTGAATTGTCCAATTTCTCACACCTATTGATTTCGGATTGAGCCCCAAACTTGGGCAACATCATAATATGGTGGGAGGAGTCATTTGGTGAGTTTTGAGTGAAATCCATTCGCTAGAAGTATGGAATACACCAACCACTCCAATTAGGAATGAACTGCCGTTGAACTTGAATTGTCCTGTTTGGAACACCTACTGATTTCGGATCGAGCCCAAAACTTGGGCAACATCATAATATGGTGGCAGGAGTCGTTTGGTGAGTTTTGAGTGAAATCCAATCGCTAGAAGTGTGGAATACACCAACCACTCCAACTAGGAACGAACTGCCGTTGAACTTGAATTGTCCAATTTCTCACACCTATTGATTTTGGATCGAGCCCAAAACTTGGGCAACATCATAATATGGTGGGAGTAGTTGTTCGGTTCATTTTTACACATGATTTTTCATGTTATTCACCCACTATTTTGAGTTAGTTCTTGACATTTTATAGCTTTTTACTTCTTTTTTGTGTTTTAATAGGTTTTACCTTGGTTTGTATGAAAATGAGCTAAAAGTGCATTATTTGATATAAATTCTGTTTTTGTTCATTTTCGTAGGTCAACTTCGTGGCCTTGGATCAGCATGTTCCGGTCCTTGGATGAGGTGATGATCTTCATAAGACTTGTTCCAATGGATGTTAACTACAACATATCCAAATTTGAGCTCCATTGGGCAAGTGTAGCCTATCCAGCTGATCGGACAATTGACGCTGGCTCTGGATGTTTGTTTTGGCCCAGTTTTCACCCCCACTTAATAGCATTTTATTTCTACTTGTTACCACACCTTTTGGTAACAATGGATTGCATTTGAGTGGCATTTCCTGAGTCAATTGGAGCCTTGGATTATACCTTAAAACAAGGTTTCATCATTTGCAAGGGGACAATGGGCAATAGCTTTAGAGAAAGAATAAGTTTTATACTAAAAGAAAAGCTGGAAAGGAGGAGAGAGAGAAGTCAAAAGGGATTGCAATCAGATTTGGGGGAGTTTTTGCAACGGGAGAGAGGGTATTCCACCATTCTACACAATTGAGAGCAGATTTTGGAGCTTGGAGCTAGGAGAAAGACAAGGTGCAGTCAAGAAAAGTGGAGAAGAAGACTTCCACCATTGATGATCTTGAAGCTTTCATCATTTTCTGAAAATCTGTAAACTCTTTCTAATTTCATTTTGAATTTGTGTTTGAAATGATTATGAGGAACTAAACTCCATAGCTAGGGCTTAGGTTGAAGCCCTAAACATGATTACCTTATTGTTTTGATGCTTGAGTGTATGAATTTCTAGATGTTGTTGATGAACCCCATTCACTAATTGAATTTTATGATATGTGTTTGCTTCCTTTGCTTAATCACCTTAGGTTGTATGCATGTAGCTAAAGTTGAGAAGTTGTGTAAGATAACCAAGAACACAATTTCTAATTAGCAACAAATGATTGAACTTGTTTAAGTGAGCATCATGTGAATTGGTTTCTTGACAACAATTGATGAATTCCAATTCACCAAATTAATCTATCCTTGATGTGTGTTTTCCTTGATTGATTACCTTTGAAAGCATGCTTCTTGAGGTTGTTGGGATTATGTGTATCTTCATGTTTTCCTAAGCAATAGATGGATGGAGTAAGAACCATCCATGTGAATTGGTTTCTTGAATACCTAATGTAAACACCATGCTATTAGGGTTCTTGTGATGTTCATATTCTCTTTGAACTTAATGGGTTTTCCTTGCAATCGAATCGAAGTACGAACCATACCTAGGTTCGGTTATGAGGAGGGCACAAGTATTGTAGCACGAACCATGCACTTTACGTATATTAGAGAGAATCAATGCGTCTTGAGCCACGACCCATGGTCTTGATTGCGAACATCTTCATCAATACATTTAGAGTTCATCACTTGAGTATCCATGAACATGGGTAGAATTGTTTAGGGTGGATTCCGAAACCCTAGTGTTTGTTACATTTTAATTTCACATTTTGATAATTCATCTCTGCCATTCACATTTAAATTCAAAGTCCATTTACTTTCATGCAATAGAAATAGGTCACTTGAACCAAATCAAAAAACCCCCCCAATGTGTGTGTGAGTTGCGTGTTTGACACGTTTTGTGTCTTTGTCACTGAATTTTGTTTGTTTCGGTAATTGTTTTGGACTTTTGGTCCGCGTTGTGTTCTTGCATTTTCTGTGCTGATTCCAACCGTATAAAGAACGTGAATTTTGGATAAACGGTTGGAAAGTTATAGGTCAAAAACTGGACAGAGGTCGAAACTGAAAAACAGAGAAACGAATCTGTCCAAATGGTGATAAACGGGTGATAGAAAGTGCTGTTTGTGTTTTTCTTTATTTTCTTGTGTTGTTTCATTTCTTTTATCTTCCTTACTTCATTTTTAGTTTCCAATTTGTATTGTGTTTGTGTGTTGTGTAAAATTAGTGTTCTTTACGTACTCAAATTAGAACTTATAGGAAACCGACAAGTTCTTCGTGGGATCGACCCCGTACTTACATAATCTATACTTCATTAGATTCGTGCACTTGCGGGTATTTTTAATTGGTTGTTTGCACATTAATTTGTGTCCTTTTAGGAATGCAACAGTAGTCATTTGGTTAGTTTTGTGTGAAATCCAATCACTAGAAGTATGGAATACACCAACCACTCCAATTAGGAACGAATTGCCGTTGAACTTGAATTGTCCAATTTGGAACACCTATTGATTTCGTATCGAGCCCAAAACTTGGGCAACATCATAATATGCTGCGAGGAGTCAATTGGTGTGTTTTGAGTGAAATCCAATCGCCAGAAGTATGGAATACACCAACCACTCCGATTAGGAACGAACTGCCGTTGAACTTGGATTGTCCAATTTGAAACACCTATTGATTTCGGATCGAGCCCATAACTTGGGCAACATCATAATATGGTGGGAGGAGTCATTTGGTGAGTTTTGAGTGAAATCTAATTGCTAGAAGTATGGAATACACCAACCACTCCAATTAGGAACGAGCTGCCGTTGAACTTGAATTGTCCAATTTGGAACACCTACTGATTTTGGATCGAGCCCAAAACTTGGGCAACAACACAATATGGTCGGAGGAGTCGTTTGGTGAGTTTTGAGTGAAATCCAATCGCTAAAAGTATGGAATACACCAACCACTCCAATTAGGAACGAACTGCCGTTGAACTTGAATTGTCCAATTTGGAACACCTATTGATTTCGGATCGAGCCCAAAACTTGGGCAACATCATAATATTGTGGGAGGAGTCATTTGGTTAGTTTTGACTGAAATCCAATCGCTAAAAGTATGGAATACACCAACCACTCCAATTAGGAACGAACTGCCGTTGAACTTGAATTGTCCAATTTGTAACACCTATTGATTCCGGGTCGAGGCCAAAACTTGGGCAACATCATAATATGGTGGGAGGAGTCATTTGGTGACTTTTAAGGGAAATCCAATCCCTAGAAGTATGGAATACACCAACCACTCCAATTAGGAACGAACTGCCATTGAACTTGAATTGTCCAATTTCGAACACCTATTGATCTCGGATCGACCCCAAAACTTGGGCAACATCATAACATGGTGGGAGGAGTCATTTGGTGAGTTTTGAGTGAAATCCAATCGCTGGACGTACGGAATACACCAACCACTCCAATTAGGAACGAACTGTCGTTGAAATTGAATTGACCAATTTCGCAGACCTATTGATTTCGGATCGAGCCCAAAACTTGGGCAACATCATAATATGGTGGGAGGAGTCATTTGGGTAGTTTTGAGTGAAATCCAATCGCTAGAAGTATGGAATACACCAACCACTCCAATTAGGAACGAGCTGCCGTTGAACTTGAATTGTCCAATTTGGAATAGCTACTGATTTCGGATCGAGCCCAAAACTTGGGCAACAACTCAATATGGTGGGAGTAGTCGTTTGGTGAGTTTTGAGTGAAATCCAATCGCTAGAAGTATGTAATACACCAACCACTCCAATTAGGAACGAACTGCCGTTGAACTTGACTTGTCCAATTTGGAACACCTATTGATTTAGGATCGAGCCCAAAACTTGGGCAACATCATAATATGGCGGGAGGAGTCATTTGGTTAGTTTTGAGTGAAATTCAATCGCTAGAAGTATGGAATACACCAACCACTCCAATTAGGAACGAACTGCCGTTGAACTTGAATTGTTTAATTTTGGAACACCTATTGATTTCGGATCGAGCCCAAAACTTGGGCAACATCATAATATGGTGGGAGGAGTCATTTGGTGAGTTTTGAGTGAAATCCAATCGCTAGAAGTATGGCATACAACAACCACTCCAATTAGGAAAGAACTGTCGTCGAAATTGAATAGACCAATTTCTCACACCTATTGAATTCGGATCGAGCCCAAAACTTGGGCAACATCATAATATGGTGGGTGGAGTCATTTGGTGAGTTTTGAAGGAAATCCAATCGCTAGAAGTATGGAATACACCAACCACTCCAATTAGGAACGAACTGCCGTTGAACTTGAATTGTCCAATTTGGAACACCTATTGATTTCGGATCGAGCCCAAAACGTGGGCAACATCATAATATGGTGGGAGGAGTCATTTGGTTAGTTTTGAGTGAAATCCAATCGCTAGAAGTATGGAATACACCAACCACTCCAATTAGGAACGAACTGCCGTTGAACTTGAATTGTCCAATTTGGAACACCTATTGATTTCGGATCGAGCCCAAAACTTGGGCAACATCATAATATGGTGGGAGGAGTGAATTGGTTAGTTTTAAGTGAAATCCAATCGCTAGAAGTATGGAATACACCAACCACTCCAATTAGGAACGAACTGCCGTTGAACTTGAATTATCCAATTTGGAACACCTATTGACTTCGGATCGAGCCCAAAACTTGGGCAACATCATAATATGGTGGGAGGATTCATTTGGTGAGTTTTGAGTGAAATCCGATCGCTAGAAGTATGGAAGACACCAACCACTCCAACTAGGAACGAACTGCCGTTGAACTTGAATTGTCTAATTTGGAACACCTATTGATTTCCGATCGAGCCCAAAACTTGGGAAACCTCATAATATGGCGGGAGGAGTCATTTGGTGAGTTTTGAGTGAAATCCAATTGCTAGAAGTATGGAATACATCTACCACTCCAATTAGGAACGAACTGCCGTTGAACTTGAATTGTCCAATTTCTCACACCTATTGATTTCTGATCGAGCCCCAAACTTGGGCAACATCATAATATGGTGGGAGGAGTCATTTGGTGAGTTTTGAGTGAAATCCAATCGCTAGAAGTACGGAATACACGAACCACTCCAATTAGGAACGAACTTTCGTTGAAATTGAATTGACCAATTTCTCAAACCTATTCATTTCGGATCGAGCCCAAAACTTGGGCAACATCATAATATGGTGGGAGGCGTCATTTGGGTAGTTTTGAGGGAAATCCAATCGCTAGAAGCATGGAATACACCAACCACTCCAATTAGGAACGAGCTGCCGTTGAAATTGAATTGTCCAATTTGGAATAGCTACTGATTTCGGATCGAGCCCAAAACTTGGGCAACAACTCAATATGGTGGGAGGAGTCGTTTGGTGAGTTTTGAGTGAAATCCAATCGCTAGAAGTATGTAATACACCAACCACTCCAATTAGGAACGAACTGCCGTTGAACTTGAATTGTCCAATTTTGGAACACCTATTGATTTCGGATCGAGCCCAAAACTTGGGCAACATCATAATATGGTGGGAGGAGTCATTTGGTGAGTTTTGAGTGAAATCCAATCGCTAGAAGTATGGAATACAACAACCACTCCAATTAGGAGAGAACTGTCGTCGAAATTGAATAGACCAATTTCTCACACCTATTGAATTCGGATCGAGCCCAAAACTTGGGCAACATCATAATATGGTGGGTGGAGTCATTTGGTGAGTTTTGAATGAAATCCAATCGCTAGAAGTATGGAATACACCAACCACTCCAATTAGGAACGAACTGCCGTTGAACTTGAATTGTCCAATTTGGAACACCTATTGATTTCGGATCGAGCCCAAAACTTGGGCAACATCATAATATGGTGGGAGTAGTCATTTGGTTAGTTTTGACTGAAATCCAATCGCTAGAAGTATGGAATACACCAACCACTCCAATTAGGAACGAACTGCCGTTGAACTTGAATTATCCAATTTGGAACACCTATTGACTTCGGATCGAGCCCAAAACATGGGAAACCTCATAATATGGCGGGAGGAGTCATTTGGTGAGTTTTAAGTGAAATCCAATCGGTAGAAGTATGGAATACATCTACCACTCCAATTAGGAACGAACTGCCGTTGAACTTGAATTGTCCAATTTCTCACACCTATTGATTTTGGATCGAGCCCAAAACTTGGGCAACATCATAATATGGTGGGAGGAGTCATTTGGTGAGTTTTGAGTGAAATCCAATCGCTAGAAGTATGGAATACACCAACCACTCCAATTAGGAACGAACTGCCGTTGAACTTGAATTGTCCAATTTCTCACACCTATTGATTTCTGATCGAGCCCCAAACTTGGGCAACATCATAATATGGTGGGAGGAGTCATTTGGTGAGTTTTGAGTGAAATCCAATCGCTAGAAGTATGGAATACACCAACCACTCCAATTAAGAACGAACTGCCGTTGAACTTGAATTGTCCAATTTCGAACACCTATTGATTTCGGATCAAGCCCAAAACTTGACCAACATCATAATACGGTGGGAGGAGTCATTTGGTGAGTTTTGAGTGAAATCCAATTGCTAGAAGTATGGAATACACCAACCACTCCAATTAGGAACGAACTGCCGTTGAACTTGAATTGTCTAATTTGGAACACCTATTGATTTCGGATCGAGCCCAAAACGTGGGCAACATCATAATATGGTGGGAGGAGTCATTTGGTTAGTTTTGAGTGAAATCCAATCGCTAGAAGTATGGAATACATCAACCACTCCAATTAGGAAACAACTGTCGTCGAAATTGAATAGACCAATTTCTCACAACTTTTGAATTCGGATCGAGCCCAAAACTTGGGCAACATCATAATATGGTGGGTGGAGTCACTTGGTGAGTTTTGAATGAAATCCAATCGCTAGAAGTATGGAATACACCAACCACTCCAATTAGGAACGAACTGCCGTTGAACTTGAATTGTCCAATTTGGAACACCTATTGATTTCGGATCGAGCCCAAAACTTGGGCAACATCATAATATGGTGGGAGGAGTCGATTGGTTAGTTTTAAGTGAAATCGAATCGCTAGAAGTATGGAATACACCAACCACTCCAATTAGGAACGAACTGCCGTTGAACTTGAATTATCCAATTTGGAACACCTATTGATTTCGGATCAAGCCCAAAACTTGGGCAACATCCTAATATGGTGAGAGGAGTCATTTGTGAGTTTTGAGTGAAATCCAATCGCTAGAAGTATGGAATACACCAACCACTCCAATTAGGAACGAACTGCCGTTGAAATTGAATTGACCAATTTCTCAAACCTATTGATTTCGGATCGAGCCCAAAACTTGGGCAACATCATAATATGGTGGGAGGAGTCATTTGGTGAGTTTTGAGTGAAATCCAATCGCTAGAAGTACGGAATACACCAACCACTCCAATTAGGAACGAACTTTCGTTGAAATTGAATTGACCAATTTCTCACACCTATTGGTTTCGGATCGAGCCAAAATTTGGGCAACATCATAATATGGTGGGAGGAGTCATTTGGTGAGTTTTGAATGAAATCCAATCGCTAGAAGTATGGAATACACCAACCACTCCAATTAGGAATGAACTGCCGTTGAACTTGAATTGTCCAATTTCTCACACCTATTGATTTCGAATCGAGCCCAAAACCTGTACAACATCATAATATGGTGGGAGGAGTCGTTTGGTGAGTTTTGAGTGAAATCAAATCACTAGAAGTATGGAATACACCAACCACTCCAATTAGGTACGAACTGCTGTTGAAATTGAATTGTCCAATTTCTCACACGTATTGATTTCTGATCGAGCCCAAAACTTGGGCAACATCATAATATGGTGGCGGGAGTCATTTGGTGAGTTTTGAGTGAAATCAAATTGCTAGAAGTATGCAATGCACCAACCACTCCAATTAGGAACGAACTGCCGTTGAACTTGAATTGTCCAATTTGGAACACCTATTGATTTCGGATCGAGACCAAACCTTGGGCAACATCATATTACGGTGGGAGGAGTCATTTGGTGAGTTTTGAGGGAAATCCAATCGCTAGAAGTATGGAATACACGAACCACTCCAGTTAGGAACGAACTGCCGTTATACATGAATTTTCCAATTTGGAACACCTATTGATTTCGGATCGAGCCCAAAACTTGGCTAACATCATAATATGGTGGGAGGAGTCATTTGGTGAGTTTTGAGTGAAATCCAATCGCTAGAAGTATGCAATAAACAAACCACTCCAATTAGGTACGAACTGCCGTTGAACTTGAATTGTCCAATCTCTCACACCTATTGATTTCGGATCGAGCCCCAAACTTGGGCAACATCATAATATGGTGGGAGGAGTCATTTGGTGAGTTTTGAGTGAAATCCAATCGCAAGAAGTATAGAATACACCAACCACTCCAATTAGGAACGAACTGCCGTTGAACTTGAATTGTCCAATTTGGAACACCTATTGATTTCGGATCGAGCCCAAAACTTGGGCAACGTCATAATATGGTGGGAGGAGTCATTTGGTGAGTTTTGAGTGAAATCCAATCGCTAGAAGTATGGAATACACCAACCACTAAAATTAGGAACGAACTGCCGTTGAACTTGAATTGTCCAATTTCTCACACCTATTGATTTCGGCTCGAGCCCAAAACTTTTGCAACGTCATAATATGGTGCGAGGAGTCATTTGGTGAGTTTTGAGTGAAATCCAATCGCTAGAAGTATGGAATACACCAACCACTCCAATTAGGAACGAATTGCCGTTAAACTTGAATTGTCCAATTTGGAACACCTACTGATTTCGGATCGAGCCCAAAACTTGGGCAATATCCTAATATGGTGAGAGGAGTCATTTGTGAGTTTTGAGTGAAATCCAATCGCTAGAAGTATGGAATACACCAACCACTCCAATTAGGAACGAACTGCCGTTGAACTTGAATTGTCCAATTTCTTACACCTATTGATTTCGAATCGAGCCCAAAACTGGGGCAACATCATAATATGGTGGGAGGAGTCCTTTGGTGAGTTTTGAGTGAAATCCAATCGCTAGAAGTATGGAATACACCAACCACTCCAATTAGGCAAGAACTGCCGTTGAACTTGAATTGTCCAATTTCTCACACCTATTGATTTCGGATCGAGCCCATAACTTGGGCGACATCATAATATGGTGGGAGGAGACATTTGGTTAGTATTGAGTGAAATCCAATCGCTAGAAATATGGAATATACCAACCACTCCAGTTAGGAACGAACTGCCGTTGAACTTGAATTGTTCAATTTGGAACACCTGTTGATTTCGGATCGAGCCCAAAACTTGGGCAACATCATAATATGGTGGGACGAGTCATTTGGTGAGTTTTGAGTGAAATCCAATCGCTAGAAGTATGGAATACACCAACCACTCCAATTAGGAACGAACTGCCGTTGAACTTGAATTGTCCAATTTAGAACACCTATTGATTTCGGATCGATCCCAAAACTTGGGCAACATCATAATATGGTGAGAGGAGTCATTTGGTGAGTTTTGAGTGAAATCCAATCGCTAGAAGTATGGAATACACCAACCACTCCAATTAGGAACGAACTGCAGTTCAACTTGAATTGTCCAATTTCTCACACCAATTGATTTCGAATCGAGCCCAAAACTTGGGCAACATCATAATATGGTGGGAGGAGTCCCTTGGTGAGTTTTGAGTGAAATCCAATCGCTAGAAGTATGGAATACACCAACCACTCCAATTAGGAACGAACTGCCGTTGAACATGAATTGTCCAATTTGGAACACCTATTGATTTCGGATCGAGCCCCAAACTTGGGCAACATCATAATATGGTGGGAGGAGTCATTTGGTGAGTTTTGAGTGAAATCCAATCGCTAGAAGTATGGAATACACCAACCACTCCAATTTGGAACGAACTGCCATTGAACTTGAATTGTCCAATTTGGAACACCTATTGATTTTGGATCGAGCCCAAAACTTGGGCAATATCATAATATGGTGGGAGGAGTCATTTGGTAAGTTTTGAGTGAAATCCAATCGCTAGAAGTATGGAATACACCAACCACTCCAATTAGGAACGAACTGCCGTTGAACTTGAATTGTCCAATTTCTCACACCTATTGATTTCGGTTCAAGCCCAAAACTTGGGCAACGTCATAATATGGTGGGAGGAGTCATTTGGTGAGTTTTGGGAGAAATCCAATCGCTAGAAGTATGGGATACACCAAGCACTCCAATTAGGAATGAACTGCCGTTGAACTTGAATTGTCCAATTTGGAACACCTATTGATTTCGGATCGAGCCCAAAACTTGGGCAACATCGTAATATGGTGGGAGGAGTCATTTGGTTAGTTTTGAGTGAAATCCAATCGCTAGAACTATGGAATACACCAACCACTCCAATTAGGAACGAACTGCCGTTGAACTTGAATTGTCCAATTTCTCACACCTATTGATTGCGGCTCGAGCCTAAAACTTGGGCAACATCATAATTTGGTGGGAGGAGTCATTTGGTGAGTTTTGAGTGAAATCCAATCCCTAGAAGTATGGAATACATCAACCACTCCAATTAGGAATGAACTGCCGTTGAACTTGAATTGTCCAATTTCTCGCACCTATTGATTTCGGATCGAGCCCCAAACTTTAGCAACATCATAATATGGTGGGAGGAGTCATTTGGTGAGTTTTGAGTGAAATCCAATCGCTAGAAGTGTGGAATACACCAACCACCCCAACTAGGAACGAAGTGCCGTTGAACTTGAATTGTCCAATTTCTCACACCTATTGATTTTGGATCGAGCCCAAAACTTCGGCAACATCCTAATATGGTGGGAGTAGTCATTTGGTTAGTTTTGAGTGAAATCCAATCGCCCGAAGTATGGAATACACCAACCACTCCAATTAGGAATGAACTGCCGTTGAACTTGAATTGTCCAATTTGGAACACCTATTGATTTCGGATCGAGCCCAAAACTTAGGCAACATCATAATATGGTGGGAGGAGTCATTTGGTGAGTTTTGAGTGAAATCGAATCGCTAGAAGTGTGGAATACACCAACCACTCCAATTAGGAACGAACTGCCGTTGAACTTGAATTGTCCAATTTCTCACACCTATTGATTTCGGATCGAGCCCAAAACTTGGGGAACATCATAATATGGTGGGAGGATTCATTTGGTGAGTTTTGAGGGAAATCCAATGATAAGTTCATAATTTCACACATTTGCATGCCTTCGTTACTTAGTAATTTTGTTTAGTTTCTCTTTATTTCAAGTCACTTACCTATGTTTGTGTGTTCTATAGGTTGAAGGCAGCAAGAGATTGCTTTTGAAGCAAAATGGTGCAAAACGTGCAAAAACTGGATATTGAGTTAGAAGTTCATTTCGGACTTATCTTCTTCATCCGAGCTTGGATTGGGCCAATACTTGTGTGGTTGGATCAGAGACATTCTGAACTTCAAAATGGATATCTTAAAGTCATATTTGGATTCAGCCAAACCCAATCCGTGAGCCCATCAAAATACACATCATGCTGACATGAGGATGAGCTGATGGATGCTTGGTCATGGTGAGCTAGGCATGAGCTATTGGTTTCTGGATGGATGCTTGATCATGCTGACATGAAGATGACCTATGGCTGCTGGTGGGATTTATTAGTGCAGCAACCAATTCTGATTATCTAAATACAAGTGTTGTATGCATTAGTCATATTCAATTCAGAATTCCCCTTTCCTTCTCCCTATAAATACCACTTCCATTCCACATCCCAGACACAATTCACTTCATCCATTACTTCCATACACACATTCAGATTCACCACAAAGAGAGAGAGAGAGCTAGCTGCAAAGGAGGGAGAGCTGGGAGCTGTCCTGGAAACTACCTTGCTGCCACCAGCTAGTTCTTCTATTCTCTTTATTCTACCTATGTATTTCTTATCTTCTGTATTCATAATTATGTTTAACTAATCCATTTTGTTAGGGCTTAGGATGAAGCCCTAGTCATGAATATTCAATGTTATGGATGATTTCATAGTTAATTGATTTCCTTGCTTTCATTATCAAGTTGTTAATCTCCAGCTTATTATGTGCTTGATGTATGTTTTCTTGGAGTAGCTAACTAGGATTTTATGCATCTAGCACAGGTTGGGGTTTAGATTCACCAATTCTACTCTCCTTTCACAAGCAACACATGAATGGCCTAAGAATCATTCAAGGGGTTAATAACCATAGGTTGACTAGGACAGATACCATGTTCTAGGACTTGTGTGATTATCATATTCTCAAGGAACTTAATGACTCTTATATGCTTTATTCTAAGTAGATACCATGCTTAGGTTGCATATTAGAGATCACGTGTTGTGTAGATACCATGCACAATTACATGCCTTAGGAGAATCATGCATCCTGCACCTAGATACCATAGGCTTGTATGCGATAATCTATTGTTAATGAAGCTTGAGTCAATTTCTATGCATTCATAACTTGGATAGGAAGACTAGTGGTAGATTCCAAGGCTCTAACACTTCTCAATCATTGTTTCACAACTTGTTCATTGCTGCCATTGTTTACTTCCAGCACTTCCATTTCATTCTCTTGTTTTCATTTAAACAACAAAAACCCCCCATTCGAGTGCGTGTGTGGTGCTAGGATTCTGTCCTAGACCTTGCCAATTGTTAGTTAGTTTGTTTCTTTGTTTTCAGTTTTTCCATCATTCTAAGTAGTTTAACTTGCAACCAAGTTACCATTCTCCGTGGGATCGACCTCGTATTTCATAAGCTATACTATAAATGGTTCGTGCACTTGCGAGAATTGAAGTTTCTATTTTTAATAACTCATTTTAGTTGTTAGGAATAGGCTCAACATCCAATCGCTAGAAGTATGGAATACACCAACCACTCCAATTAGGAACGAACTGCCGTTGAACTTGAATTGTCCAATTTCTCACACCTATTGATTTCGGATCGAGCCCAAAACTTGGGCAACGTCATAACTTGGTGGGAGGAGTCATTTGGTGAGTTTTGAGTGAAATCCAATCTCTAGAAGTATGGAATACACCAACCACTCCAATTAGGAACGAACTGCCGTTGAACTTGAATTGTCCAATTTGGAACACCTATTGATTTCGGATCGAGCCCAAAACTTGGGCAACATCTTAATATGGTGGGAGGAGTCATTTGGTGAGTTTTGAGTGAAATCCAATCGCTAGAAGTATGCAATACACCAACCACTCCAATTAGGAACGAAGTGCCGTTGAACTTGAATTGTCCAATTTGGAACACCTATTTATTTCGGATCGAGCCCAAAAGTTGGGCAACGTCATAATATGGTGGGAGGAGTCATTTGGTTAGTTTTGAGTGAAATCCAATCGCTAGAAGTATGGAATACACCAACCAGTCCAATTAGGAACGAACTGCCGTTGAACTCTAACTGTCAAATTTGGAAGACCTATTGATTTCCGATCGATCCCAAAACTTGGGCAACATCACAATATGGTCGGAGGTGTCATTTGGTTAGTTTTCAGAGAAATCCAATCGCTAGAAGTATGAAATACACCAACGACTGCAATTAAAAACGAACTGCCGTTGAACTTGAATTGTCCAATTTCTCACACCTATTGATTTCGGATCGAGCCCAAAACTTGGGCAACAACATAGTATGGTGGGAGGAGTCGTTTGGTGAGTTTTGAGTGAAATCCAATCGCTAGAAGTGTGGAATACACCAACCACTCCAATTAGGAACGAACTGCCGTTGGACTTGAATTGTCCAATTTCTCACACCTATTGATTTTGGATCGAGCCCAAAACTTGGGCAACTTCATATTGTGGTGGGAGGAGTCATTTGGTGACTTTTGAGAGAAATCCAATCGCTAGAAGTATGGAATACACCAACCACTCCAATTAGGAACGAACTGCCGTTGAACTTGAATTGAACAATTTCTCACACCTATTGATTTCGGATCGAGCCCAAAACTTGGGCAACATCATAATATGGTGGGAGGAGGCAATTGGTGAGTTTTGAGTGAAATCCAATCGCTAGAAGTATGGAATACACCAACCACTCCAATTATGAACGAACTGCCGTTGAACTTGAATTGTCCAATTTGGAACACCTATTGATTTCGGATCGAGCCCAAAACTTGGGCAACATCATAATATGGTGGGAGGAGTCATTTGGTGAGTTTTGAGTGAAATCCAATCGCTAGAAGTATGGAATACACCAACCACTCCAATTAGGAACGAACTGCCGTTGAAATTGAATTGTCCAATTTCTCACACGTACTGATTTCTGATCGAGCACAAAACTTGGGCAACATCGTAATATGGTGGGTGGAGTCAATTGGTGAGTTTTGAGTGAAATCCAATCGCAAGAAGTGTGGAATACACCAACCACTCCAATTAGGAACGAACTGCCGTTGAACTTGAATTGTCCAATTTCTCACCCCAATTGATTTCGGATCGAGCCCAAAACTTGGGCAACATCATAACATGGTGGGAGGAGTCATTTCGTGAGTTTTGAGTGAAATCCAATCGCTTGAAGTATGGAATACACCAACCACTGCGATTAGGAACAAACTGCCGTTGAACTTGAATTTTCCAATTTCTCACACCTATTGATTTCGGATCGATCCCAAAATTTGGGCAACATCATAACATGGTGGGAGGAGTCATTTGGTGAGTTTTGAGTGAGATCCAATCGCAAGAAGTATGGAATACACCAACCACTCCAATTAGGAACGAAATGCCGTTGAAATTGAATTGACCAATTTCTCTCACCTATTGATTTCGGATCGATCCCAAAACTTGGGCAACATCATAATATGGTGGGAGGAGTCATTTGGTGAGTTTTTAGTGAAATCCAAACGCTAGAAGTATGGAATACACCAACCACTCCAATTAGGAACGAACTGCCGTTGAACTTGAATTGTCCAATTTCTCACACCTATTGATTTCGGATCGAGCCCAAAACTTGGGCTACATCATAATATGGTGGGAGGAGTCATTTGGTGAGTTTTGAGTGAAACCCAATCGCTAGAAGTATGCAATACACCAACCACTCCAATTAGGAACGAACTACCGTTCAACTTGAATTGTCCTATTTTTCACACCTATTGATTTCGGATCGAGCACAAAACTTGGGCAACATCATAATATGGTGGGAGGAGTCATTTGGTGAGTTTTGAGTGAAATCCAATCGCTAGAAGTATGGAATACACCAACCACTCCAATTAGGAACGAACTGCCGTTGAACTTGAATTGTCCAATTTGGAACACCTATTGATTTCGGATCGAGCCCAAAACTTGGGCAACATCATAATATGGTGGGAGAAGTCATTTGTGAGTTTTGAGTGAAATCCAATCGCTAGAAGTATGGAATACACCAACCACTCCAATTAGGAACGAACTGCCGTTGAACTTGAATTGTCCAATTTGGAACACCTATTGATTTCGGATTGAGCCCAAAACTTGATCCACATCATAATATGGTGGGAGGAGTCATTTGGTGAGTTTTGAGTGAAATCCAATCGCTAGAAGTATGGAATAAACCAACCACTCCAATTAGGAACGAACTGCCGTTGAATTTGAATTGTCCAATTTGGAACACCTCTTGATTTCGGATCGAGCCCAAAACTTGGGCAACATCATAATATGGTGGGAGGAGTCATTTGGTTAGTTTTGAATGAAATCCAATCGCTAGAAGTATGGAATACACCAACCACTCCAATTAGGAACGAACTGCCGTTGAACTCTAATTGTCTAATTTGGAAGACCTATTGATTTCGGATCGAGCCCAAAACTTGGGCAACATCATAATATGGTGGGAGGAGTCGTTTGGTGAGTTTTGAGTGAAATCCAATCGCTAGAAGTATGGAATACACCAACCACTCCAATTAGGAACGAACTGCCATTGAACTTGAATTGTCCAATTTCTCACACCTATTGATTTCGGATCGAGCCCAAAACTTGGGCAACATCATAATATGGTGGGAGGAGTCAATTTGTGAGTTTTGAGTGATATCCAATCTCTAGAAGTATGGAATACACCAACCACTCCAATTAGGAACGAACTGCCGTTGAACTTGAATTGTCCAATTTCTCACACCTATTGATTTCGGAACGAACCCCAAACTTGTGCAACATAATAATATGGTGGGAGGAGTCATTTGGTGAGACTTGAGTGAAATCCAATCGCTAGAAGTGGGGAATACACCAACCACTACAATTAGGAACGAACTGCCGTTGAACTTGAATTGTCCAATTTCTCACACCAATTGATTTCGGATCGAGCCCAAAGCTTGGGCAACATCATAATATGGTGGGAGGAGTCAATTGGTGAGTTTTGAGTGAAATCCCATCGCTAGAAGTGTGGAATACACCAACCACACCAATTAGGAACGAACTGCCGTTGAACTTGAATTGTCCGATTTGGAACACCTATTGATTTCGGATCGAGCCCAAAACTTGGGCAACATCATAATAAGGTGGGAGGAGTTTTGAGTGAAATCCAATCGCTAGAAGTATGCAATACACCAACCACTCCAATTAGGAACGAACTGCCGTTGAACTTGAATTGTCCAATTTCTCAAACCTATTGATTTCGAATCGAGCCCAAAACTTGGGCAACATCATAATATGGTGGGAGGAGTCATTTGGTGACTTTTGAGAGAAATCCAATCGCTAGAAGTATGGAATACACCAACCACTCCAATTAGGAACGATCTGCCGTTGAACTTCAATTGTCCAATTTCTCACACCTATTGATTTCGGATCGAACCCCAAACTTGGGCAACATCATAATATGGTGGGAGGAGTCATTTGTGTAGTTTTGAGTGAAATCCAATCGCAAGAAGTATGGAGTACACCAACCACTCCAATTAGGAACGAATTTCCGTTGAACTTGAATTGTCCAATTTTTCACACCTATTGATTTCGGATCGAGCCCAAAACTTGGGCAACATCATAATATGGTGGGAGTAGTCATTTGGTGAGTTTTGAGTGAATTCCAATCGCTAGAAGTATGGAATACACCAACCACTCCAATTAGGAACGAACTGCCGTTGAACTTGAATTGTCCAATTTCTGACACCTATTGATTTCAGATCGAGCCCAAAACTTGGGCAACATCATAATATGGTGGGAGGAGTCATTTGGTGAGTTTTGAGTGAAATCCAATCGCTAGAAGTATGGAATACACCAACCACTCCAATTAGGAACGAACTGCCGTTGAACTTGAATTGTCCAATTTCAAACACCTATTGATTTCGGATCGAGCCCAAAACATGGGCAACATCATAATATGGTGGGAGGAGTCATTTGGTGAGTTTTGAGTGAAATCCAATCGCTAGAAGTATGGAATACACCAACCACTCCAATTAGGAACGAACTGCCGTTGAACTTGAATTGTCCAATTTCTCACACCTATTGATTTCGGATCGAGCCCAAAACTTGGGCAACATCATAATATGGTGGGAGGAGTCATTTGGTCAGTTTTGAGTGAAATCCAATCGCTAGAAGTATGGAATACACCAACCACTCCAATTAGGAACGAACTGCCGTTCAACTTGAATTGTCCAATTTTGAACACCTATTGATTTCGGATCGAGCCCAAAACTTGGGCAACATCATAATATGGTGAGAGGAGTCACTTGGTGAGTTTTGATTGAAATCCAATCGCTAGAACTATGGAATACACCAACCACATCAATTAGGAACGAACTGCCGTTGAACTTGAATTGTCCAATTTCGAACACCTATTGATTTCGGATCGAGCCCAAAACTTGGGCAACATCATAATATGGTGGGAGGAGTCATTTGGTGAGTTTTGAGTGAAATCCAATCGCTAGAAGTATGGAATACACCAACCACTCCAATTAGGAACGAACTGCCGTTGAACTTGAATTGTCCAATTTCTCACACCTATTGATTTCGGATCGAGCTCAAAACTTGGGCAACATCATAATATGGTGGGAGGAGTCATTTGGTGAGTTTTGGATGAAATCCATTCGCTAGAAGTATGGAATACACCAACCACTCCAATTCGGAACGAACTGCCGTTGAACTTGAATTGTCCAATTTCTCACACCTATTGATTTCGGATCGAGCTCAAAACTTGGGCAACATCATAATATGGTGGGAGGAGTCATTTGGTGCGTTTTGAGTGAAATCCAATCGCTAGAAGTATAGAATACACCAACCACTCCAATTAGGAACGAACTGCCGTTGAACTTGAATTGTCCAATTTGCAGCACCTATTGATTTCGGATCGAGCCCAAAACTTGGGCAACATCATAATATGGTGGGAGAAGTCATTTGGTGAGTTTTGAGTGAAATCCAATCGCTAGAAGTATGGAATACACCAACCACTCCAATTAGGAACGAACTGCCGTTGAACTTGAATTGTCCAATTTGAAACACCTATTGATTTCGGATTGAGCCCAAAACTTGGTCCACATCATAATATGGTGGGAGGAGTCATTTGGTGAGTTTTGAGTGAAATCCAATCGCTAGAAGTGTGGAATACACCAACCACTCCAATTAGGAACGAACTGCCGTTGAATTTGAATTGTCCAATTTGGAACACCTATTGATTTCGGATCGAGCCCAAAACTTGGGCAACATCATAATATGGTGGGAGGAGTCATTTGGTTAGTTTTGAATGAAATCCAATCGCTAGAAGTATGGAATACACCAACCACTCCAATTAGGAACGAACTGCCGTTGAACTCTAATTGTCTAATTTGGAAGACCTATTGATTTCGGATCGAGCCCAAAACTTGGGCAACATCATAATATGGTGGGAGGAGTCGTTTGGTGAGTTTTGAGTGAAATCCAATCGCTAGAAGTATGGAATACCCCAATCACTCCAATTAGGAACGAACTGCCGTTGAACTTGAATTGTCCAATTTCTCACACCTATTGATTTCGGAACGAACCCCAAACTTGTGCAACATAATAATATGGTGGGAGGAGTCATTTGGTGAGATTTGAGTGAAATCCAATCGCTAGAAGTGGGGAATACACCAACCACTACAATTAGGAACGAACTGCCTTTGAACTTGAACTGTCCAATTTCGAACACCTATTGATTTCGGATCGAGCCTAAAACTTGGGCAACATCATAATATGGTGGGAGGAGTCAATTGGTGAGTTTTGAGTTAAATCCAATCTCTAGAAGTATGGAATACACCAACCACTCCAATTAGGAACGAACTGCCGTTGAACTTGAATTGTCCAATTTGGAACACCTATTGATTTCGGATCGAGCCCAAAACTTGGGCAACATCATAATATGGTGGGAGGAGTCATTTGGTTAGTTTTGAATGAAATCCAATCGCTAGAAGTATGGAATACACCAACCACTCCAATTAGGAACGAACTGCCGTTGAACTTGAATTGTCCAATTTCTCACACCTATTGATTTCGGATCGAGCTCAAAACTTGGGCAACATCATAATATGGTGGGAGGAGTCATTTGGTGCGTTTTGAGTGAAATCCAATCGCTAGAAGTATAGAATACACCAACCACTCCAATTAGGAACGAACTGCCGTTGAACTTGAATTGTCCAATTTGCAGCACCTATTGATTTCGGATCGAGCCCAAAACTTGGGCAACATCATAATATGGTGGGAGAAGTCATTTGGTGAGTTTTGAGTGAAATCCAATCGCTAGAAGTATGGAATACACCAACCACTCCAATTAGGAACGAACTGCCGTTGAACTTGAATTGTCCAATTTGAAACACCTATTGATTTCGGATTGAGCCCAAAACTTGGTCCACATCATAATATGGTGGGAGGAGTCATTTGGTGAGTTTTGAGTGAAATCCAATCGCTAGAAGTGTGGAATACACCAACCACTCCAATTAGGAACGAACTGCCGTTGAATTTGAATTGTCCAATTTGGAACACCTATTGATTTCGGATCGAGCCCAAAACTTGGGCAACATCATAATATGGTGGGAGGAGTCATTTGGTTAGTTTTGAATGAAATCCAATCGCTAGAAGTATGGAATACACCAACCACTCCAATTAGGAACGAACTGCCGTTGAACTCTAATTGTCTAATTTGGAAGACCTATTGATTTCGGATCGAGCCCAAAACTTGGGCAACATCATAATATGGTGGGAGGAGTCGTTTGGTGAGTTTTGAGTGAAATCCAATCGCTAGAAGTATGGAATACCCCAATCACTCCAATTAGGAACGAACTGCCGTTGAACTTGAATTGTCCAATTTCTCACACCTATTGATTTCGGAACGAACCCCAAACTTGTGCAACATAATAATATGGTGGGAGGAGTCATTTGGTGAGATTTGAGTGAAATCCAATCGCTAGAAGTGGGGAATACACCAACCACTACAATTAGGAACGAACTGCCTTTGAACTTGAACTGTCCAATTTCGAACACCTATTGATTTCGGATCGAGCCTAAAACTTGGGCAACATCATAATATGGTGGGAGGAGTCAATTGGTGAGTTTTGAGTTAAATCCAATCTCTAGAAGTATGGAATACACCAACCACTCCAATTAGGAACGAACTGCCGTTGAACTTGAATTGTCCAATTTGGAACACCTATTGATTTCGGATCGAGCCCAAAACTTGGGCAACATCATAATATGGTGGGAGGAGTCATTTGGTTAGTTTTGAATGAAATCCAATCGCTAGAAGTATGGAATACACCAACCACTCCAATTAGGAACGAACTGCCGTTGAACTTGAATTGTCCAATTTCTCACACCTATTGATTTCGGATCGAGCTCAAAACTTGGGCAACATCATAATATGGTGGGAGGAGTCATTTGGTGCGTTTTGAGTGAAATCCAATCGCTAGAAGTATAGAATACACCAACCACTCCAATTAGGAACGAACTGCCGTTGAACTTGAATTGTCCAATTTGCAGCACCTATTGATTTCGGATCGAGCCCAAAACTTGGGCAACATCATAATATGGTGGGAGAAGTCATTTGGTGAGTTTTGAGTGAAATCCAATCGCTAGAAGTATGGAATACACCAACCACTCCAATTAGGAACGAACTGCCGTTGAACTTGAATTGTCCAATTTGAAACACCTATTGATTTCGGATTGAGCCCAAAACTTGGTCCACATCATAATATGGTGGGAGGAGTCATTTGGTGAGTTTTGAGTGAAATCCAATCGCTAGAAGTGTGGAATACACCAACCACTCCAATTAGGAACGAACTGCCGTTGAATTTGAATTGTCCAATTTGGAACACCTATTGATTTCGGATCGAGCCCAAAACTTGGGCAACATCATAATATGGTGGGAGGAGTCATTTGGTTAGTTTTGAATGAAATCCAATCGCTAGAAGTATGGAATACACCAACCACTCCAATTAGGAACGAACTGCCGTTGAACTCTAATTGTCTAATTTGGAAGACCTATTGATTTCGGATCGAGCCCAAAACTTGGGCAACATCATAATATGGTGGGAGGAGTCGTTTGGTGAGTTTTGAGTGAAATCCAATCGCTAGAAGTATGGAATACCCCAATCACTCCAATTAGGAACGAACTGCCGTTGAACTTGAATTGTCCAATTTCTCACACCTATTGATTTCGGAACGAACCCCAAACTTGTGCAACATAATAATATGGTGGGAGGAGTCATTTGGTGAGATTTGAGTGAAATCCAATCGCTAGAAGTGGGGAATACACCAACCACTACAATTAGGAACGAACTGCCTTTGAACTTGAACTGTCCAATTTCGAACACCTATTGATTTCGGATCGAGCCTAAAACTTGGGCAACATCATAATATGGTGGGAGGAGTCAATTGGTGAGTTTTGAGTTAAATCCAATCTCTAGAAGTATGGAATACACCAACGACTCCAATTAGGAACGAACTGCCGTTGAACTTGAATTGTCCAATTTGGAACACCTATTGATTTCGGATCGAGCCCAAAACTTGGGCAACATCATAATATGGTGGGAGGAGTCATTTGGTTAGTTTTGAATGAAATCCAATCGCTAGAAGTATGGAATACACCAACCACTCCAATTAGGAACGAACTGCCGTTGAACTCTAATTGTCTAATTTGGAAGAGCTATTGATTTCGGATCGAGCCCAAAACTTGGGCAACATCATAATATGGTGGGAGGAGTCGTTTGGTGAGTTTTGAGTGAAATCCAATCGCTAGAAGTATGGAATACACCAACCACTGCAATTAGGAACGAACTGCCATTGAACTTGAATTGTCCAATTTCTCACACCAATTGATTTCGGATCGAGCCCAAAGCTTGGGCAACATCATAATGTGGTGGGAGGAGTCATTTGGTTTGTTTTGAGTGAAATCCAATCGCTAGAAGTATGGAATACACCAACCACTCCAATTAGGAAGGAACTGCCGTTGAACTTGAATTGTCCAATTTCTCACACCTTTTGATTTCGGATCGATCCCCAAACTTGGGCAACACCATAATATGGTGGGAGGACTCCTTTGGTGTGTTTTGAGTGAAATCCAATTGCTAGAAGTATGGAATACACCAACCTCTCCAATTAGGAACGAACTGCCGTTGAACTTGAATTGTCCAATTTCTCACACCTATTGATTTCGGATCGAGCCCAAAACTTGGGCAACATCATAATATGGTGGGAGGAGTCGTTTGGTTAGTTTTGAGTCAAATCCAATCGGTAGAAGTATGGAATACACCAACCACCCCAATTAGGAACGAACTGCCGTTGAACTTGAATTGTCCAATTTGGAACACCTATTGATTTCGGATCGAGCCCAAAACTTGGGCAACATCATAATATGGTGGGAGGAGTCAATTGGTGAGTTTTGAGTGAAATCCAATCGCTAGATGTATGGAATACACCAACCACTCCAATTAGGAACGAACTGCCGTTGAACATGAATTGTCCAATCAACATTCCATTCGCTGCAGCTTTGGAACAAATGCCAAGTTATGCAACATTCATGAAAGACATCCTTTCCAAGAAAAGAAAATTTGGTGATCATGAGAAAATCCAACTGACAGAAGAGTGCAGTGCCATCCTACAACGGAAGCTTCCACCAAAGAAAAAAGATAGAGGGAGTTTTAAAATTCCATGTACTATTGGAAATAATTTCTTTGAAAAAGCTTTATGTGATTTGGGTTCTAGCATTAATTTACTACCTTTATCTGTTGCTAAAAAGATTGGTATTGGTGAAATTAAACCCACCACTGTTTCTTTGCAGATGGCGGACAGGTCAATCACATACCCAGACGGAATTATTGAAGATGTTTTAGTAAAGGTTGATACACTCATATTCCCAGCAGATTTTTTGGTTTTGGATATGGAAGAAGATTCTGACACACAATTAATTTTGGGCCGTCCATTCCTGATTACTGGACGGACTCTGATTGACATGGAAGAAGGTTTAATAACTGTGAGAGTTGGGAATGAAAAAGCGACATTCAAAGTTTTTGAACCAATAACATTTCACGGAAAAGCAGAGGAAAAGGAGACTCCAAGCCATCCATTGGTACATGCCTCCACCTCTAAAGCTGACAAACCAAGAGTTGCCAAACCTGCCTTGTACTTGGATGAACCAAAACCATATGACCCAAGAAGGAATGAGTTAGAGGAACTTCAAAATAAATCTTATGAAAGTGCAAGAATTTACAAGGAGCATACAAAGAAGTGGCATGACAAGCATATCAAGAATGATCGTGACGATACAACCTTCAAAGTCAAAGGCCATCGATTGAAACCACATATGGCAGCTGCATTTCTTAAGGATGAGACCAACGTCCTCCTCAATAATCCCAAATAACGCATCTGAAAGTCGGGCTATTGACTTTAAACTAAGCGCTTGTTGGGAGGCAACCCAACTAGGTACCTTCGTTCCTTATCTTTTTAATTTTTCGTTTGTGTGCTTCTCGCGTTCATTACTTTTACTATTCTCTGTCCTTACTTTTATTTTCATTTTAAACATTGAGGACAATGTTTGGTTTAGGTTTGAGGTGGGTAACATTCGTTTTATTTTAATTTTTTTTCGTTTTTAGTCTTTTTCGAGTCATGCAAAACATTGGTGTTTATGTTTCGATAATACTGTTTTAATCTGTAATGGATTTGAAGATTTGGCCCGCGTTGTCTTCTTCAGTTTTTTGTGCTGAATCCAGCCATATAAGGGCCGTAATTTTCTGACTTTTCGTTTGCAAGTTATAGCTATTTTTCTGAACAGGGGTCTGGATCTGGAATTTTTCTGCGATTCAGTACTGATTTCTGTTTTCAACATCAGTTTTCATGAAGTTCTACTCTGTTTTCTGGTATTTTTTTCTAAAGAGAAGTTGTGCGTTTGTTTGTCTATTTTCTGAGCATATAAGGCTTGTCAAAATCTGTGCAATACTTTAAGGGATAATTGTTGAAAACTGATCTAAGGTCGAAATTGAAAAGAAGCAGTTTTTGTGAAATATAAATTCTAGTTAAAGTTATCACTTTTCCTTGCTAATAGAGATGTATATGTCATGTTTTGATCATGAATGCTTTACTAACGTGTTGCCATGAAGGGTTATTGCATTATAATCTTTGCACTTCACAATACCATACTCGTAATGTTTTGGTGGACAAGGTTGCTATGCTCGAATGACTATGGAATATTAGTGGAGACTACCTTTGTGAGATATTGAGCCAAAAGCCATTCCTTGAGAGGGGTTTTATTGTTTCTACTCTTAAACACTCTTCGATTTTGTTCTTAATTAGATTGATCTCATTAGGTTTGTATTGGATACTAAAGAATTCTCTTATTTTTGTAGGTACGTCGCTTCCAAGTTGGATGGACCATGAGATATGATGTTAGGCTATGCATGTTTTCACCCTCTAAAAGACCTTTCATCCTACCCTTTTGTGTGCGTCATTAGCCCCTTTGTAACCAAACACTTAACCTTTCTTTCACCACCCTTATTATCTATGACCTATACAACCCGTTTCTAAGCCATACCTTATAGCTTAGGATGTGCCAAAGTGATGAAAATAAGAAGGTTGAGCTCTACACCAAAGAATTGGCGTGTACCGAGGTGTTTGTGCAAAATTGCAAGAAGAAGAAAAAAAAAATTATAAGAAAAGATGAAAAAAAAAAAAAAAAAAAAAAGTATTTTGCAATTCAAAAGAGTAAAAGTTCAAAATCACTCCAAATGGAGTAGGAAATATGCACAATTCCTGGACGCTAAATACTACAAAATGTCAAAAGGAGCTGGCCGTGTATGTGATCATGAATAATGCTTTGGTATGTCCTAAGTTTTTGTTATTCCTTTCCTTTCTTTCATACCCCAAGCCTAGCCTTTCATTACAACCTGAGTAGAAGACCTAACTGATCTTTTGGGAAATCTTGCTTGGAGGTGAGGTATGTACTCTAGTTCTTAGTATTTGATTCTTTTCATGAGACATTATTTTCAGAAATTTCCATTCTTCAAGCTAAGCATATGTGTTAATATTTGATTTCCATTACATAACTTCATACACATATGTGACATTTGAGTGTAAGCCTAGGATTCCGAGAGAAAAAATAGAGTGATATCCGGTGAGGGATAGAGTCAAGGCGAAATAATTCCATGGCATTCGAGTGTGGTTATCTTTAAGCTTGGAAGTTATGACTTTTGGTATTACACGTTACACCATGATGCAATTATACTCAAAGTGGCATAGCTTTAGTGATGCAAATGTGATTGGCATGCATTGGTTTTTATTAGCTTGTTTAAAGTGGTGCCTTTAACGACTTTGTTTTGCAGTTAAACGTTTGTGGGTATCGTAACTGGTAAACCCTCAGGAGACACAACTCCTCCTACTAGGGACACCTAGAGGTTTAACGGCTTGTGGCACATGCTAAGTGCCATCGAGTTTACCTGCGAAAGTGGTTTAGTTAGTTTTTCATTTTTTTTTTTTTTTGTGTTTGTTTCTAATTTTGCTCGAGGACTAGCAAAAGATAGGTTTGAGGTAGTTTGATAAGTGCATTATTTACTATATTTTTATATCTCTTTTATTTGGTTTTTGTAGGGAAAGTTAATTTAAAATAGCATTATTACCTTACTTTCCTTATTTTCAGCTATTCTGCACTCTTGGAAGGATTTCGACTGAAAATTGACTTTTCAAATGAATTTTAGCGCAAGGCCAATTGGAGAAGAAAGCTAAGACATTGAAGATCATTGTATCAAAGTTTCATAATTTTCTACCAAGCCAAATGCTCCAGACTTGCAAGTCAAGACAGCCTAAGTTGAAATTCCGTCAAAACTGCACTGCTGTGGAAGATTGAAGATTTGAAGACCTTTCCGATTTTTCCTAGTGGCGTGTAATATATGCCTGGAAAGCTTAGACATAAAGCTACGTTTCTCATATTTTTCCAGAATTTTCTAGGAAGTGGAATGACCCCAAAGTGTACGTGCAAGTTGGCTGACGTGTTTCCAAGTCAAAGAAGGATTCTTTCCTAATTTGTTTCCTTAATTGTTTGGGATTTTGTTTTGCTTTAGGAGAGTTTTTCCAGACCTTTTAAGAGTAGGGTTTAGTTGTTTTACACTATATAAGATCACCCTAAGGATCTCTTCAGACCATCCTCCCATATACCATACTTTTCCACCAACTTTCATACACCCAAAGAAACATCAGAGAGAGCCAAGGATTTGCTGCTGCACTACTTGAGGAGCTTTCGAAGGTGTTCCTGTGGAGACTCCGAAGATCAAATCCATCTGCCAAATCGGTTTTATGACAACAATTCTCTTGTTTATCTTTTCTTTTGTCATGAACTAATTATCCTTGCTAGGGCTACGATGTAGCCTAACCATGAATACTTAATTTTTATAGTTATATTAATTTCTTATTACTATTCCATGTTGAGTATTTGTTACTGTTCTTAATGCTTTGAATATCTGGCCAATATTTAATTGATTTGATGATCCAAGCGGAGACCGAGAGGAGATGTTTGGTGTTTGCTTCTTGTAACAAATACCATGTCTTGAATGAGTGCCCGAGAGGGACTAACATGACTCATGCAGTTTTCTTGCAGGTTCTCATAGAACTTAATGGGTTCTTGATTTCCTAAATCCGTTGCTCGAGAGAGAATGGGTTGTTAATTAAGAATACTTTTGGTTGAGCCCGAGAGGGGATATCGAATGAATTAGGAGAAACCAACTATCAATATGGATAGTAATTAGGGTTAATTGGCTATAAGAATTAAGTGGAATTGGTTATGGTGAAATCGGATGCTCTAGTGTCTCATCATCTTAATTTTCTATCATTAATTAAATTGCTATTTTTCATAATTGTTTTAGGTTACTTAAATCAATCAATCTTCTTAATCAATTGTTCAGATAAACTTTTGAATTAATCATAATTGGTAATTAATAGGAAATTACAGTCTTCGTGGGAACGATACTCTACTTATTTCTATATTACTTGTGCGAATTGTGCGCTTGCAATAATTTCACAACATGGAACTAAGAAAAACTTAAGGAGAATTTCAGCACAAAGATCTCATTATAACAATTGAAAACTAGAAAGAGAAACTAAGAGAATTTGAGGGAGAGAAGGGAAGGGAGCTCTAGAGAAGTGTTTGAGAGCTCCCCCCCTTGGGGTGTGTTTACAAGCTTAGAGAACTTCCCTATTTATAGGCCTAGGGGAAGTGAAAATCTGAATTCAATATGGCTAATGCATACTGTTGATAATTAATGACTAACTCACTGCCCTTTTAAGATCTTGTTGTTGATGGACTTTGGACAAAGAACTCAATGATGGATGAGTCTTACACACACACACAGAAATTAACCAAGCACAAATGACACAAGTGTTTATAGAGGTTCAGCAAATTGCCTACATCCTCTTTGGTGATCACCTTGAGAAATTTCACTAATGAAGATAGGTTACAACTTTGGTTTACAAAGGAAACCCCCTTAGAACACTACCCTCACAATCTGTTTCTCTCACACCCTTGCTCAACACCTTGATACACTTAGAGAACTCTCTTGCTCTCCCCTTAGTTTAACTGAACACACAACTAAAGCTTCAGCTCTAACTCAACTTGGAATACCAGCTTCTTCCACTTACAATTATTCAACTTGTTTTCTCCTCTTGTGTTATCTTACTTCACCCCATTTCCTACACAAGCCAATAGACAAGAGATAAGATATCAGCTTGTCCTCCACGTTCTTCCCTTTAGTCACCACTTAGACTAAATGTCAGATCAAGTAGGTAAATAGAATCCAACTCAGCCACCTCCCACTTACACCAGAAAATGGAGAGTGATATCTTTGAAATAAGATAACCAATTAGCCATGAGTGCTCTCCCAACTATCCAGCAGGTAGTCAACGTTCATTTAACTCAGAAGTGACCCACTAAGCCTCTGAAATCTTGTGGAAAGCGATAGCCATTGAAAACACTGTTGAAAACGCGTAAGAAATCGTCACAGCACGACTGGGACGACCGGTCGCCAGGAACTGGCGACCGGTCGCTTTTGGTTTTTCCTCCAGACCTTGAATCTGCTTCTAAACGACCGGTCGCAAATGCTAAGCGACCGGTCGCTAGCTTCCTGCGACCGGTCGCAAAGAACTGGCGACCGGTCGCTCGTTGATGTTGCTCCAGACTTCGAATCTGCTTCAAAACGACCGGTCGCAAATGCCTAGCGACCGGTCGCTTTTAGGCAGATTCAAAATCTTCCTTTCAGCGCCAAAACCAACCTTGTATCCTTAGGTGAGCCATTTTCCCAACAATCTCCACCATGGCGAGCCTAATACTCCTTGTGGACATCATTGCCTTCTAGGACATCTGTAATGTCTTGAGAATCGTCCTAATAACTCTCAAGAACTCCACCTCAATCTTTAGCATGTAACAAGATTGAGCAAGCTCAAACAATGCTTGAACTTAGCTGTTGTGACTGGCTTTGTTAGGCAATCTGAAGCGTTCTCATTTGTATGAACCTTCATTATTGTGATGTCTCCATCATTCACCCAATCCCTTATCCGGTGGTATCTCACATCAATGTGTTTGGACCTCCCATGGAACACTTGATTCTTCACTAAGCAAATAGCACTTTGACTGTCACTTAGAATCACCACCAAGTCTTGAGCTATCCCGAATTCCTTTGCCAATCTCTTCAGCCATACCGCTTCTTTTGAAGCTTCCGTTAAAGCCATATACTCCGCTTCCGTAGTAGACAAGGCACTAACCGATTGTAACACTGCTCTCCAACTAATCGGTCCTCCACCACAAGTGAAGACATATCTTGTGGTGGATCTCCTCTTGTCTAGATCTCCTGCATAATCAGAATCTACATACCCCGACACACATGCCTTTCCTTGTTGTCTTTCAAACAATATCCCAAGCCTTTTGGTGCCCTTCAAGTACCTGAGAATCCATTTTGCTGCTGTCCAATGTTGCCTTCCAGGATTCGCCATATACCTTGACACCACACTAACGGCTTGGGCTAAGTCGGGGCGTGTGCACACCATTGCATACATGAGACACCCTACCAAGCTTGCATATGGAACTTTACTCATTTCCTCCTTCTCCACATTCGTAGAAGGACATTCTTTTGCACTTAACTTAAAATGCTCCGCCAAAGGAGTAGACACCGGTTTGCAATCCATCATATTAAACCTTTCAAGTACCTTGGAAATATACTTGCTTTGTGACAGCCACAACTTGCCTTCCTTTCTGTCTCTCCTTATCTCCATTCCTAGGATCTTTTGTGCAGCACCAAGATCCTTCATGTCAAACTCCCTTCCAAGTAATGTCTTCAAATTCTGGATTTTTGACATGTCCTTACATGCAATTAGCATGTCATCAACATAAAGAAGCAAAAGGATGAAGTTACCATCCTTGAATGCATGAGAGTACACACAACAATCAGATTCACATCTTCTATACCCAATCTTCATCATGTAAGAATCGAAGCACTTGTTCCACTGCCTTGGAGATTGCTTCAGTCCATACAAAGACTTCTTCAACCTGCAAACCAGATTTTCCTTCCCTGCTTCAATGAACCCTTGAGGTTGGCTCATGTAGATGTCTTCCTCCAATTCACCATGAAGGAAAGCAGTCTTCACATCCATTTGCTCCACCTCCATGTCCTCTTGTGCTACTATGGAGAGTAGTAGTCGTATAGAAGTATGTTTCACCACCGGAGAGAAGATTTCATCATAATCAACTCCCTCCTTTTGCAAGAATCCTTTTGCCACCAACCGAGCTTTGAATAAGGTGGCACCCTTCTCATGCATTTCTTCTTTCTTCCTAAACACCCATTTGCAGCCAATAACCTTGCGACCTTTGGGTTTAGGAACTAACTCCCAAACTGAGTTTTGGTGTAGAGATTCCATCTCTTGCATCATAGCTTCCATCCAACTTTCCCGTTCCTTGTTCTCAACAGCTTCTTGGAACGTGGTTGGTTCTTCTTCACTAGCATTTAGGGCATAGTGAACTGCATCCATCTCCCATCCAAACCTTTGAGGTGGTTTGATGGTTCTCTTGGGCCTGGACCGAGCTATAGATGATGGCTCCACCTGTTCTTGAGCCTCTTCTTCTTCTTGAGTGTGTTGTTGATGCTGCCCAGCTTCTTCCTCTTCAATGTCGGACTCCACCTCCTCCTGAACGTCTTCAGTTGGCTGTTTCTGAGTAGTCTTTCTTGACACCTTCTTGAGTGGAACTTCAAAGGTTGTTTCTTTCTCAACAACATCCTCCTTTGCCTCTGAATTCTTGACTTTGTTCATAGGTATGGTCTTCTCATCAAACACAACATTTCTGCTGAGTATCTTCTTGTGGTTCACTGGATCCCACAGCTTGTAGCCCTTCACACCACTCTCAAATCCAATGAAAATACATTCAAGAGACTTTGGCTTCAACTTGGATCTTTCATCACTAGGAATAAGTGCATATGCACTGCACCCAAACACCTTAAGATTCGAATAATCGATTGACCTTTTAGACCATACCTCCTCTGCACACTTGAACTCAAGATTTCTTGAAGGCGATCGGTTAACCAAATAGGCAGCGTGGTTAACCGTTTCTGCCCAAAAAGATTCGGGCAACCCTGCATGAATTCTCATACATCTCTCACGCTCCATGAGAGTTCGGTTCATCCTCTCCGCAGCTCCATTTTGTTGGGGTGTCTTCTTCACGGTAAAGTGCCTCTTAATGCCTTCACTTTTGCAAAACTCAAGGAACTTGCTGTCCTTATATTCACCACCATTGTCACTCTTTAGGATCTTGATCTTTCTTCCGGTTAGGTTCTCTACTTCCGCCTTCCACTCTTTGAATTTGGTGAAGACCTCAGATTTCTCCTTCATGAAGTAGACCCAAACCTTCCTGGAAAAATCATCCAAGAAAGTCACAAAATAGCGAGCTCCACCCTTCGATTTAACCGGTGATGGCCCCCATACATCCGTGTGAATATAATCTAGCACACCCGTGCTTTCTTCCTCTTTGTTTCGCTGCTTGAAAGCTATTTTTGATTGCTTTCCCATGGTACAAAATCTGCAGAACTCAAGCTTGCAACTTTGAACACCTTTCAACAATTTTCTGTTGTGTAGTTCCTGCATGCCCCTCTCACTCATGTGCCCTAGCCTCAAATGCCAAAGCTGAGTTTCATCTTCCGAGTCCTTGCTTGTAGATACAGCTGCTCCACCTATGATTGTTGTACCACACAACCTATATAGACAATTAGGTTGAATCTCACCCTTCATAATCACAAGTGAACCTTTTGAGACTATGAGTTTCCCTCCATTTGCTTTGAATGAATAACCATTCTTATCAAGAGTTCCAAGGGAAATGAGATTCTTACGCAACTTTGGAATGTGCCTTACCATTCCAAGCGTCCTAACAGCCCCATCATGCATCTTTACCTTGATTGTACCGGTTCCTTTGACTCTACACATTGAGCCATCCCCCATCATCACTTCACTGCTATCTTCTTTCTCATACGTGTCAAACCACTCCTTGTTTGAGCACATATGATATGAGCATCCGGAATCCAAAATCCAATCGGAAGAGGAACACCTTGAAGAATTAGCCAATGCATTTGTTTTAACATTGCTATTAACACACAAAAGCTCACCATCACTTTCCGTGACATCCTCCGCTGTGTTTGCTGCATTCTTCCCTTTGTTCTTCTTCTCCTTCCATATGGGGCAATTCTTTTTCCAATGCTCCTTTGACCCACACTCGAAACAACCATCTTTCGCCTTGGATTTGGACCTTCCTCTATTGCCTTTCTTGCCTTCACGCCTCTTTGAACGACCTCTCTCTCCGGTCTTTGCAACTAGACCTTCACCTTGAGAGTTTTCTCCCGAACGTTGAGTCATCCTATGGTGTGTCATGATGTCTTGCACCACAGGCTCAAAATCAAGAGTAACCTTTCCGAACATAAGAGTGGTTCGGAAGTGTTTATAGGACGAAGGTAAGGATGTCAACAACATGAGAGCCTTATCCTCCGGACTATAATTCACATCCATTCTCTGCAAGTCAGCAACACATCTATTGAAACTACTTAGATGTTCCATTAGATTTCCTCCCTCCTCCATCTTAAGATTCAGGAGTTCTTCCTTGAGGAAGAGTTTGTTGGACAACGATTTCCCTGCAAACATCTCTTCGAGCTTCTCCCATGTTTGCTTCGCTGTATCCTTTATCACGTTGATGAGCACCTCATCGGAGAGATAGTTTTCGATAGCTCCTCTGGCTAACTCGTCAAGAACTCCCCACTCATCATCCGTCATGCTTGCTGGCTTCTTCTCCTTGCCAACCAACACTACATGGAGCTGTTGTTGTGTAAGAGCTGACTTCATCCTTCGTTGCCAAAGAGTGAAGTTCTCCTTCCCTGTGAAAGGCTTTAACTCCACCTTCATACTTGCTGCCTGTGGTGGCTTCATATGCTGTGAACTGCTACCACTCTCAGCTTCCATGTCACTTGCCATCTTCAACACACTAGCACTCCAAGAGAAGAACTAGCTCCAGCTGCCAAACACAGCTCTGATACCACTTGTTGATAATTAATGACTAACTCACTGCCCTTTTAAGATCTTGTTGTTGATGGACTTTGGACAAAGAACTCAATGATGGATGAGTCTTACACACACACACAGAAATTAACCAAGCACAAATGACACAAGTGTTTATAGAGGTTCAGCAAATTGCCTACATCCTCTTTGGTGATCACCTTGAGAAATTTCACTAATGAAGATAGGTTACAACTTTGGTTTACAAAGGAAACCCCCTTAGAACACTACCCTCACAATCTGTTTCTCTCACACCCTTGCTCAACACCTTGATACACTTAGAGAACTCTCTTGCTCTCCCCTTAGTTTAACTGAACACACAACTAAAGCTTCAGCTCTAACTCAACTTGGAATACCAGCTTCTTCCACTTACAATTATTCAACTTGTTTTCTCCTCTTGTGTTATCTTACTTCACCCCATTTCCTACACAAGCCAATAGACAAGAGATAAGATATCAGCTTGTCCTCCACGTTCTTCCCTTTAGTCACCACTTAGACTAAATGTCAGATCAAGTAGGTAAATAGAATCCAACTCAGCCACCTCCCACTTACACCAGAAAATGGAGAGTGATATCTTTGAAATAAGATAACCAATTAGCCATGAGTGCTCTCCCAACTATCCAGCAGGTAGTCAACGTTCATTTAACTCAGAAGTGACCCACTAAGCCTCTGAAATCTTGTGGAAAGCGATAGCCATTGAAAACACTGTTGAAAACGCGTAAGAAATCGTCACAGCACGACTGGGACGACCGGTCGCCAGGAACTGGCGACCGGTCGCTTTTGGTTTTTCCTCCAGACCTTGAATCTGCTTCTAAACGACCGGTCGCAAATGCTAAGCGACCGGTCGCTAGCTTCCTGCGACCGGTCGCAAAGAACTGGCGACCGGTCGCTCGTTGATGTTGCTCCAGACTTCGAATCTGCTTCAAAACGACCGGTCGCAAATGCCTAGCGACCGGTCGCTTTTAGGCAGATTCAAAATCTTCCTTTCAGCGCCAAAACCAACCTTGTATCCTTAGGTGAGCCATTTTCCCAACACATACAACACTTGTTTTATAAAATCTGAAATGGTTGATGCACTTGTATTAGAAAATCTAAATTGGGTGATGCACTTGTATTAGAAAATCTTGAATTGGTTGATGCACTTCACCAATAGATCCCACCAGTAGCCCTAGCTCATCTTCATGTCACCATGACCAAGCTTCCAACCAGAAATGATAGCTCATACCTAGCTCACCATGACCAAGCATCCAACCAGCACATGCTGAGGTCAGCATGACCAGCAACTTCAAGGGCTTACACCTTGGGCTTCTCTTAATCAAATTAGGACTTTAAGCACTCGAAATTGAATTTCAGAATGTCTTCTTTCCAGCCATATGTTATTTGAGCCAATCCAAGGTCGGAGGAAGAAGTTAAGGCCGAAACAAATTGCTAACTCATTTTCCGCGCTGATAAGATCCATCCTGAGCATGGTTCTGTGTTTGCTAGGTAACGGACTCCAGATTTATCCAATGGGGTTGAATTTTGGATATGTTATAGTACACACCAATTGGCACAACTTTAATGAAGAATGTGGCCTCATTCGAGCTATGTAGGTTGTTGAAACAAAGCTTGCAATATGACCTACGGAACTGGACTGGCAGGGGGCTGTAGCCAAAATGAGTTTGTCTTTAAGCTCTTCATCCATTCATCCAAATTAGGACTTAACATGCTTGAATTGCATGAATTATGCTCTCTAAAGCCATCATTATTACCTAAAGCTCAATGAACTGAAAGATAAACACAAAAAGGATTCAAAGCACAAGTTTAACTCAAAAACAAAACCAAATCATAAGCTATAAGGGTACAAAATGATATACAATTATGAACCGATCACTCATTTGGTCAGTTTTGAGTGAAATCCAATCGCTAGAAGTATGGAATACACCAACCACTCCAATTAGGAACGAACTGCCGTTGAACTTGAATTGTCCAATTTCTCCCACCTATTGATTTCGGATCGAGCCCAAAACATAGGCAACATCATAATATGGTGGGAGGAGTCATTTGGTGAGTTTTGAGTGAAATCCAATCGCTAGAAGTATGGAATACACCAACCACACCAATTAGGAACGAACTGCCGTTGAACTTGAATTGTCCAATTTTGAACACCAAATCATTTCGGATCGAGCCCAAAACTTGGCCAACATCATAATATGGTGGGAGGAGTCATTTGGTGAGTTTTGAGTGAAATCCAATCGCTAGAAGTATGGAATACACCAACCGCTCCAATTAGGAACGATATGCCGTTGAACTTGAATTTTCCAATTTCTCACACCTATTGATTTCGGATCGAGCCCCAAAACTTGGGCAACGTTATAATTTGGTGAGAGGAGTCATTTGGTGAGTTTTGAGTGAAATCCGATCGCTAGAAGTATGGAATACACCAACCACTCCAATTAGGAACGAACTGCCGTTGAACTTGAATTGTCCAATTTGGAACACCTATTGATTTCGAATCGAGCCCAAAACTTGGGCAACATCATAATATGGGGGGAGGAGTCCTTTGGTGAGTTTTGAGTGAAATCCAATCGCTAGAAGTATGGAATACACCAACCACTCCAATTAGGAACGAACTGCCGTTGAACTTGAATTGTCCAATTCTCACACCTATTGATTTCGGATCGAGCCCCAAACTTGGGCAACATTATAATATGGTGGGAGGAGTCATTTGGTGAGTTTTGAGTGAAATCCAATCGCTAGAATTATGGAATACAACAACCACTCCAATTAAGAACGAACTGCCGTTGAACTTGAATAGTCCAATTTCTTACACCTATTGATTTCGGATCGAGCCCCAAACTTGGGCAACATCATAATATGGTGGGAGGAGTCATTTGGTGAGTTTTGAGTGAAATCCAAACGCTAGAAGTATGGAATACACCAACCACACCAATTAGGAACGAACTGCCGTTGAACTTGAATTGTCCAATTTGGAACACCTATTGATTTCGGATCGAGCCCAAAACTTGGGCAATATCATAACATGGTGGGAAGAGTCATTTGGTGAGTTTAAAGTGAAATCCAATCGCTAGAAGTATGGAATACACCAACCACTCCAATTAGGAACGATATGCCGTTGAACTTGAATTGTCCACTTTCTCAAACCTATTGATTTCGGATCGAGCCCCAAACTTGGGCAACATCATAATATGGTGGGAGGAGTCATTTGGTGAGTTTTGAGTGAAATCCAATCGCTAGAAGTATGGAATACACCAACCACTCCAATTAGGAACGAACTGCCGTTGAACTTGAATTGTCCAATTTCTCACACCTATTGATTTCGGATGGAGCCCAAAACTTGGGCAACGTCATAATTTGGTGGGAGGAGTCATTTGGTGAGTTTTCAGTGAAATGCGATCGCTAGAAGTATGGAATACACCAACCACTCCAATTAGGAACGAACTGCCGTTGAACTTGAATTGTCCAATTTGGAACACCTATTGATTTCGGATGGAGCCCAAAACTTGGGCAATATCATAACATGGTGGGAGGAGTCAATTGGTGTGTTTTAAACGAAATCCAATCGCTAGAAGTATGGAATACACCAACCACTCCAATTAGGAACGAAATGCCGTTGAACTTGAATTGTCCAATTTCTCAAACCTATTGATTTCGGATCGAGCCCAAAACTTGGGCAACATCATAATATGGTGGGAGGAGTCATTTGGTTAGTTTTGAGTGAAATCCAATCGCTAGAAGTATGGAAGACACCAACCACTCCAATTAGGAACGAACTGCCGTTGAACTTGAATTGTCCAATTTCTCACACCTATTGATTTCGGAACGAGCCCAAAACATGGGCTACATCATAATATGGTGGGAGGAGTCATTTGGTGAGTTTTGAGTGAAATCCAATCGCTAGAAGTATGGAATACACCAACCACTCCAATTAGGAACGATATGCCGTTGAACTTGAATTGTCCAATTTCTCAAACCTATTGATTTCGGATCGAGCCCTAAACTTGGGCAACATCATAATATGGTGGGAGGAGTCATTTGGTGAGTTTTGAGTGAAATCCAATCGCTAGAATTATGGAATACAGCAACCACTCCAATTAGGATCGAACTGCCGTTGAACTTGAATTGTCCAATTTTGAACACCAAATCATTTTGGATCGATCCGAAAACTTGGGCAATATCATAACATGGTGGGAGGAGTCATTTGGTGAGTTTTGAGTGAAATCCAATCGCTAGAAGTATGGAATACACCAACCACTCCAATTAGGAACGATATGCCGTTGAACTTGAATTGTCCAATTTCTCAAACCTATTGATTTCGGATCGAGCCCCAAACTTGGGCAACATCATAATATGGTGGGAGGAGTCATTTGGTGACTTTTGAGTGAAATCCATTCGCTAGAAGTATGGAATACACCAACCACTCCAATTAGGAACGAACTGCCGTTGAACTTGAATTGTCCAATTTTGAACCCCAAATAATTTCGGATCGAGCCCAAAACGTGGCCAACATCATAATATGGTGGGAGGAGTCATTTGGTGAGTTTTGAGTGAAATCCAATCGCTAGAAGTATGGAATACACCAACCGCTCCAATTAGGAACGATATGCCGTTGAACTTGAATTGTCCAATTTCTCACACCTATTGATTTCGGATCGAGCCCCAAAACTTGGGCAACGTCATAATTTGGTGGGAGGAGGTATTTGGTGAGTTTTGAGTGAAATCCAATCGCTAGAAGTATGGAATACACCAACCACACCAATTAGGAACGAACTGCCGTTTTACTTGAATTGTCCAATTTCTCACACCTATTGACTTCGCATCGAGCCCCAAACTTGGGCAACAACATAATATGGGGGGAGGAGTCATTTGGTGAGTTTTGAGTGAAATCCAATCGCTAGAAGTATGAAATACACCAACCACTCCAACTACGAACGAACTGCCAATGCACTTGAATTGTCCAATTTCTCACACCTATGGATTTCGGATCGAGCCCAAAATTTGGGCAACATCATAATATGGTGGGAGGAGTCATTTGGTGAGTTTTGAGTGAAATCCAATCGATAGAAGTATGGAATACACCAACCACTCCAATTAGGAACGAACTGCCGTTGAACTTGAATTGTCCAATTTTGAACACCAAATCATTTTGGATCGATCCGAAAACTTGGCCAACATCATAATATGGTGGGAGGAGTCATTTGGTGAGTTTTGAGTGAAATCCAATTGCTAGAAGTATGGAATACACCAACCGCTCCAATTAGGAACGATATGCCGTTGAACTTGAATTGTCCAATTTCTCACACCTATTGGTTTCGGATCGAGCCCAAAACTTGGGCAATATCATAACGTGGTGGGAGGAGTCATTTGGTGAGTTTTGAGTGAAATCCAATCGCTAGAAGTATGGAATACACCAACCACTCCAATTAGGAACGATATGCCGTTGAACTTGAATTGTCCAATTTCTCAAACCTATTGATTTCGGATCGAGCCCCAAACTTGGGCAACATCATAATATGGTGGGAGGAGTCATTTGGTGAGTTTTGAGTGAAATCCAATCGCTAGAATTATGGAATACAGCAACCACTCCAATTAGGAACGAACTGCCGTTGAACTTGAATTGTCCAATTTCTCACACCTATTGATTTCGGATCGAGCCCAAAACTTGGGCAATATCATAACATGGTGGGAGGAGTCATTTGGTGAGTTTTGAGTGAAATCCAATCGCTAGAAGTATGGAATACACCAACCACTCCAATTAGGAACGATATGCCGTTGAACTTGAATTGTCCAATTTCTCAAACCTATTGATTTCGGATCGAGCCCCAAACTTGGGCAACATCATAATATGGTGGGAGGAGTCATTTGGTGACTTTTGAGTGAAATCCAATCGCTAGAAGTATGGAATACACCAACCACTCCAATTAGGAACGAACTGCCGTTGAACTTGAATTGTCCAATTTTGAACACCAAATCATTTCGGATCGAGCCCAAAACGTGGCCAACATCATAATATGGTGGGAGGAGTCATTTGGTGAGTTTTGAGTGAAATCCAATCGCTAGAAGTATGGAATACACCAACCGCTCCAATTAGGAACGATATGCCGTTGAACTTGAATTGTCCAATTTCTCACACCTATTGATTTTGGATCGAGCCCCAAAACTTGGGCAACGTCATAATTTGGTGGGAGGAGTCATTTGGTGAGTTTTGAGTGAAATCCGATCGCTAGAAGTATGGAATACACCAACCACTCCAATTAGGAACGAACTGCCGTTGAACTTGAATTGTCCAATTTGTAACACCTATTGATTTCGGATCGAGCCCAAAACTTGGGCAACATCATAATATGGTGGGAGGCGTCATTTGGTGACTTTTGAGTGAAATCCAATCGCTAGAAGTATGGAATACACCAACCACACCAATTAGGAACGAACTGCCGTTTTACTTGAATTGTCCAATTTCTCACACCTATTGATTTCGCATCGAGCCCCAAACTTGGGCAACAACATAATATGGGGGGAGGAGTCATTTGGTGAGTTTTGAGTGAAATCCAATCACTAGAAGTATGGAATACACCAACCACTCCAATTCCGAACGAACTGCCAATGCACTTGAATTGTCCAATTTCTCACACCTATTGATTTCGGATCGAGCCCAAAATTTGGGCAACAACATAATATGGTGGGAGGAGTCATTTGGTGAGTTTTGAGTGAAATCCAATCACTAGAAGTATGGAATACACCAACCACTCCAATTAGGAACGAACTGCCGTTGAACTTGAATTGTCCAATTTTGAACCCCAAATCATTTTGGATCGATCCGAAAACTTGGCCAACATCATAATATGGTGGGAGGAGTCATTTGGTGAGTTTTGAGTGAAATCCAATCGCTAGAAGTATGGAATACACCAACCGCTCCAATTAGGAACGATATGCCGTTGAACTTGAATTGTCCAATTTCTCACACCTATTGATTTCGGATCGAGCCCAAAACTTGGGCAATATCATAACGTGGTGGGAGGAGTCATTTGGTGTGTTTTGAGTGAAATCCAATCGCTTGAAGTATGGAATACACCAACCACTCCAATTAGGAACGATATGCCATTGAACTTGAATTGTCCAATTTCTCAAAACTATTGATTTCGGATCGAGCCCCAAACTTGGGCAACATCATAATATGGTGGGAGGAGTCATTTGGTGAGTTTTGAGTGAAATCCAATCGCTAGAAGTATGGAATACACCAACCACTCCAATTAGGAACGAACTGCCGTTGAACTTGAATTGTCCAATTTTGAACACCAAATCATTTCGGATCGATCAGAAAACGTGGCCAACATCTTAATATGGTGGGAGGAGTCATTTGGTGAGTTTTGAGTGAAATCCAATCGCTAGAAGTATGGAATACACCAACCACTCCAATTAGGAACGAACTGCCGTTGAACTTGAATTGTCCAATTTTGAACCCCAAATCATTTTGGATCGATCCGAAAACTTGGACAACATCATAATATGGTGGGAGGAGTCATTTGGTGAGTTTTGAGTGAAATCCAATCGCTAGAAGTATGGAATACACCAACCGCTCCAATTAGGAACGATATGCCGTTGAACTTGAATTGTCCAATTTCTCACACCTATTGATTTCGGATCGAGCCCAAAACTTGGGCAATATCATAACGTGGTGGGAGGAGTCATTTGGTGTGTTTTGAGTGAAATCCAATCGCTTGAAGTATGGAATACACCAACCACTCCAATTAGGAACGATATGCCATTGAACTTGAATTGTCCAATTTCTCAAAACTATTGATTTCGGATCGAGCCCCAAACTTGGGCAACATCATAATATGGTGGGAGGAGTCATTTGGTGAGTTTTGAGTGAAATCCAATCGCTAGAAGTATGGAATACACCAACCACTCCAATTAGGAACGAACTGCCGTTGAACTTGAATTGTCCAATTTTGAACACCAAATCATTTCGGATCGATCAGAAAACGTGGCCAACATCTTAATATGGTGGGAGGAGTCATTTGGTGAGTTTTGAGTGAAATCCAATCGCTAGAAGTATGGAATACACCAACCGCTCCAATTAGGAACGATATGCCGTTGAACTTGAATTGTCCAATTTCTCACACCTATTGATTTCGGATCGAGCCCAAAACTTGGGCAATATCATAACCTGGTGGGAGGAGTCATTTGGTGAGTTTTGAGTGAAATCCAGTCGCTAGAAGTATGGAATACACCAACCACTCCAATTAGGAACGATATGCCGTTGAACTTGAATTGTCCAATTTCTCAAACCTATTGATTTCGGATCGAGCCCCAAACTTGGGCAAAATCATAATATGGTGGGAGGAGTCATTTGGTGAGTTTTGAGTGAAATCCAATCGCTAGAAGTATGGAATACACCAACCACTCCAATTAGGAACGAACTGCCGTTGAACTTGAATTGTCGAATTTGGAACACCTATTGATTTCGGATCGAGCCCCAAACTTGGGCAACATCATAATATGGTGGGAGGAGTGATCGGTTCATAATTGTATATCATTTTGTACCCTTCTAGCTTATGATTTGGTTATGTTTTTGAGTTAAACTTGTGCTTTTAATCCTTTTTGTGTTTATCTTTCAGTTCATTGAGCTTTAGGTAATAATGATGGCTTTAGAGAGCATAATTCATGCAATTCAAGCATGTTAAGGCCTAATTTGGATGAATGGATGAAGAGCTTAAAGACAAACTCATTTTGGCTACAGCCCCCTGCCAGTCCAGTTCCGTAGGTCATATTGCAAGCTTTGTTTCAACAACCTACATAGCTCGAATGAGGCCACATTCTTCATGAACGTTGTTGCAATTGGTGTGTACTATAACATATCCAAAATTCAGCCCCATTGGATAAATCTGGAGTCCTTTACCTAGCAAACACAGAACCATGCTCAAGATGGATCTTATCAGCACGGAAAATGAGTTAGCAATTTGTTTCGGCCTTAACTTCTTCCTCCGACCTTGGATTGGCCCAAATAACATATGGCTGGAAAGAAGACATTCTGAACTTCAATTTCGAGTGCTTAAAGTCCTAATTTGATTAAGAGAAGCCCAAGTTGTAAGCCCTTGAAGTTGCTGGGCATGCTGACCTCAGCATGTGCTGGTTGGATGCTTGGTCATGGTGAGCTAGGTATGAGCTATCATTTCTGGTTGGAAGCTTGGTCATGGTGACATGAAGATGAGCTAGGGCTGCTGGTGGGATCTATTGGTGAAGTGCATCAACCAATTCAAGATTTTCTAATACAAGTGCATCAACCATTTCAGATTTTATAAAACAAGTGTTGTATGCATTAGCCATATTGAATTCAGATTTTCACTTCCCCTAGGCCTATAAATAGGGAAGTTCTCTAAGCTTGTAAACACACCCCAAGGGGGGGAGCTCTCAAACACTTCTCTAGAGCTCCCTTCCCTTCTCTCCCTCAAATTCTTTTAGTTTTGCTTTCTAGTTCTCAATTCTAGCTTTCTTTAATGTTTTCTTAGTTGTAATTTATTTTTCTTTGTTATGTAAATTCTTTTCTTAAGTTTTCAAGTTGAATTAGTTTCCAAGTTTCAATTATGGTTTTTGTTCTTATTCATTATGCTTATAAGTTAATATGCTAGTTTGAATGATTGATCACCATTTAGGCTTGCATGTTAGCTATCTTGGTTTGAATTAAGAGTATACACCATGCTTTAATTCGAATTGAACTATGAATAGGAAGAGTATGTATGGACATTCGACAACAGGGATTAGATACATACTTGGTTGTTTAAAATGTTCTTCTATGCTTAATGGGTTCCTAATGCTTAGTTTTAGGTTAGACAACAAATGATCAAATTAGGGAATTAGGAACACAAGGTTATGACCACACACCATGGCTTAATCATACTTTAGATAGAATCAATCCATTAATCTAAATTGAACTTGGGAACTTATTTGCTTGAGTTACTTATTTCTTTCTTCCTTGTTTTATGTTCTTTGTTTTTGTTTCTATTTTGTGTAGGGAAACTAAATTGGATCATTCAATCACCAATCCTCGTGGGATCGACCTCGCACTTACATACGCTATACTACCGAACGGCTCGTGCACTTGCGAGTATCACAAGTTGAGGATGCAGTTTAATCCATTTTGGTGCAGCTGGTATCTACGCAACAAGGAGTCATTTGGTGAGTTTTGGGTGAAATCCAAACGCTAGAAGTATGGAATACACCAACCACTCCAATTAGGAACGAACTGCCGTTGAACTTGAATTGTCCAATTTCTCACACCTATTGATTTCGGATGGAGCCCAAAACTTGGGCAACGTCATAATTTGGTGGGAGGAGTCATTTGGTGAGTTTTGAGTGAAATCCAATCGCTAGAAGTATGGAATACACCAACCACTCCTATTTGGAACGAACTGCCGTTGAACTTGAATTGTCCAATTTGAAACACCTATTGATTTCGGATCGAGCCCAAAACTTGGGCAACATCATAATATGGTGGGAGGAGTCATTTGGTGAGTTTAGAGTGAAATCCAAACCCCAGACGTATGGAATACACCAACCACTCCAATTAGGAACGAACTGCCGTTGAACTTGAATTGTCCAATTTCTCACACCTATTGATTTCTGATCGAGCCCAAAACTTGGGCAACCTCATAATATGGTGGGAGGAGTCATTTGGTGAGTTTTGAGTGAAATCCAATCGCTAGAAGTATGGAAGACACCAACCACTCCAATTAGGAACGAACTGCCGTTGAACTTGAATTTTCCAATTTCTCACACCTATTGATTTCGGATCGAGCCCCAAACTTGGGCAACATCATAATATGGTGGGACGAGTCATTTGGTGAGTTTTGAGTGAAATCCAATCGCAAGTAGTATGGAATACACCAACCACTCCAATTAGGAACGAACTGCCGTTGAACTTGACTTGTCCAATTTGGAACACCTATTGATTTCGGATCGAGCCCAAAACTTGGGCAACATCATAATATGTTGGGAGGAGTCATTTGGTGAGTTTTGAGTGAAATCCAATCACTAGAAGTATGGAATATACCAACCACTCCAATTAGGAACGAACTGCCGTTGAACTTGAATTGTCCAATTTCTCGCACCTATTGATTTCGGATCGAGCCCAAAACTTGGGCAACATGATAATATGGTGGGAGGAGTCAATTGGTGCGTTTTGAGTGAAATCCAATCGCTAGAAGTGTGGAATACACCAACCACTCCAATTAGGAACGAACTGCCGTTGAACTTGAATTGTCCAATTTGGAACACCTATTGATTTCGGATCGAGCCCAAAACTTGGGCAACATCATAATATGGTGGGAGGAGTCATTTGGTGAGTTTTGAGTGAAATCCAATCGCTAGAAGTATGGAATACACCAACCACTCCAATTTGGAACGAACTGCCGTTGAACTTGAATTGTCCAATTCGGAACACCTATTGATTTCGGATTGAGCCCAAAACTTGGTCCACATCATAATATGGTGGGAGGAGTCGTTTGGTGTGTTTTGAGTGAAATCCAATCGCTAGAAGTATGGAATACACCAAACACTCCAATTTGGAACAAACTGCCGTTGAACTTGAATTGTCCAATTTCTCACACCTATTGATTTCGGATCGAGCCCAAAACTTGGGCAACATCATAATATGGTGGGAGGAGTCATTTGGTTTGTTTTGAGTGAAATCCAATCGCTAAAAGTGTGGAATACACCAACCACTCCAATTAGGAACGAACTGCAGTTCAAATTGAATTGACCAATTTCTCACACCTATTGATTTCGGATCGAGCCCAAAACTTGGGCAACATCATAATATGGTGGGAGGAGTCATTTGGTGAGTTTTGAGTGAAATCCAATCGCTAGAAGTATGGAATACACCAACCACTCCAATTAGGAACGAACTGCCGTTGAACTTGAATTGTCCAATTTGGAACACCTATTGATTTCGGATTGAGCCCAGAACTTGGTCCACATCATAATATGGTGGGAGGAGTCATTTTTTTAGTTTTGAGTGAAATCCAATCGCTAGAAGTATGGAATACACCAACCACTCCAATTAGGAACGAACTGCCGTTGAACCTGAATTGTCCAATTTGGAACACCTATTGATTTCGGATTGAGCCCAAAACTTGGTCCACAGCAAAATATGGTGGGAGGAGTCATTTTTTTAGTTTTGAGTGAAATCCAATCGCTAGAAGTATGGAATACACCAACCACTCCAATTAGGAACGAACTGCCGTTGAACTTGAATTGTCCAATTTGGAACAGCTATTGATTTCGGATCGAACCCAAAACTTGGGCAACATCATAATATGGTGGGAGGAGTCATTTGGTGAGTTTTGAGTGAAATCCAATCGCTAGAAGTAAGGAATACACCAACCACTCCAATTAGGAACGAACTGCCGTTGAAATTGAATTGTCCAATTTGGAACACCTGTTGATTTCGGATCGAGCCCAAAACTTGGGCAACATCATAATATGGTGGGAGGAGTCATTTGGTGAGTTTTGAGTGAAATCCAATCGCTAGAAGTATGGAATACACCAACCACTCCAATTAGGAACGAACTGCCGTTGAACTTGAATTGTCCAATTCGGAACACCTATTGATTTCGGATTGAGCCCAAAACTTGGTCCACATCATAATATGGTGGGAGGAGTCGTTTGGTGTGTTTTGAGTGAAATCCAATCGCTAGAAGTATGGAATACACCAACCACTCCAATTTGGAACGAACTGCCGTTGAACTTGAATTGTCCAATTTCTCACACCTATTGATTTCGGATCCAGCCCAAAACTTGGGCAACATCATAATATGGTGGGAGGAGTCATTTGGTTAGTTTTGAGTGAAATCCAATCGCTAGAAGTATGGAATTCACCAACCACTCCAATTAGGAACGAACTGCCGTTGAACCTGAATTGTCCAATTTGGAACACCTATTGATTTCGGATTGAGCCCAAAACTTGGTCCACATCATAATATAGTGGGAGGAGTCATTTTTTTAGTTTTGAGTGAAATCCAATCGATAGAAGTACGGAATACACCAACCACTCCAATTAGGAACGAACTGCCGTTGAACATGAATTGTACAATTTGGAACACCTATTGATTTCGGATCGAGCCCAAAACTTGGGCAACATCATAATATGGTGGGAGGAGTCATTTGGTGAGTTTTGAGTGAAATCCAATCGCTAGAAGTAAGGAATACACCAACCACTCCAATTAGGAACGAACTGCCGTTGAACTTGAATTGTCCAATTTGGAACACCTATTGATTTCGGATCGAGCCCAAAACTTGGGCAACAACATAATATGGTGGGAGGAGTCATTTGGTGAGTTTTGAGTGAAATCCAATCGCTAGAAGTATGGAATACACCAACCACTCCAATTAGGAACGAACTGCCGTTGAACTTGAATTGTCCAAATTCTCACACCTATTGATTTCGGATCCAGCCCAAAACTTGGGCAACATCATAATATGGTGGGAGGAGTCATTTGGTTAGTTTTGAGTGAAATCCAATCGCTAGAAGTATGGAATTCACCAACCACTCCAATTAGGAACGAACTGCCGTTGAACCTGAATTGTCCAATTTGGAACACCTATTGATTTCGGATTGAGCCCAAAACTTGGTCCACATCATAATATAGTGGGAGGAGTCATTTTTTTAGTTTTGAGTGAAATCCAATCGCTAGAAGTACGGAATACACCAACCACTCCAATTAGGAACGAACTGCCGTTGAACATGAATTGTCCAATTTGGAACACCTATTGATTTCGGATCGAGCCCAAAACTTGGGCAACATCATAATATGGTGGGAGGAGTCATTTGGTGAGTTTTGAGTGAAATCCAATCGCTAGAAGTAAGGAATACACCAACCACTCCAATTAGGAACGAACTGCCGTTGAACTTGAATTGTCCAATTTGGAACACCTATTGATTTCGGATCGAGCCCAAAACTTGGGCAACAACATAATATGGTGGGAGGAGTCATTTGGTGAGTTTTGAGTGAAATCCAATCGCTAGAAGTATGGAATACACCAACCACTCCAATTAGGAACGAACTGCCGTTGAACTTGAATTGTCCAATTTGGAACACCTATTGATTTCGGATTTAGCCCAAAACTTGGTCCACATCATAATATGGTGGGAGGAGTAGTTTGGTGTGTTTTGAGTGAAATCCAATCGCTAGAAGTATGGAATACACCAACCACTCCAATTTGGAACGAACTGCCGTTGAACTTGAATTGTCCAATTTCTCACACCTATTGATTTCGGATCGAGCCCAAAACTTGGGCAACATCATAATATGGTGAGAGGAGTCGTTTGGTGAGTTTTGAGTGAAATCCAATCGCTAAAAGTGTGGAATACACCAACCACTCCAATTAGGAACGAACTGCAGTTCAAATTGAATTGACCAATTTCTCACACCTATTGATTTCGGATCGAGCCCAAAACTTGGGCAACATCATAATATGGTGGGAGGAGTCATTTGGTGAGTTTTGAGTGAAATCCAATCGCTAGAAGTAAGGAATACACCAACCACTCCAATTAGGAACGAACTGCCGTTGAACTTGAATTGTCCAATTTGGAACACCTATTGATTTCGGATCGAGCCCAAAACTTGGGCAACATCATAATATGTTGGGAGGAGTCATTTGGTGAGTTTTGAGTGAAATCCAATCACTAGAAGTATGGAATATACCAACCACTCCAATTAGGAACGAACTGCCGTTGAACTTGAATTGTCCAATTTCTCACACCTATTGATTTCGGATCGAGCCCAAAACTTGGGCAACATGATAATATGGTGGGAGGAGTAATTTGGTGCGTTTTGAGTGAAATCCAATCGCTAGAAGTGTGGAATACACCAACCACTCCAATTAGGAACGAACTGCCGTTGAACTTGAATTGTCCAATTTGGAACACCTATTGATTTCGGATCGAGCCCAAAACTTGGGCAACATCATAATATGGTGGGAGGAGTTATTTGGTGAGTTTTGAGTGAAATCCAATCGCTAGAAGTATGGAATACACCAACCACTCCAATTAGGAACGAACTGCAGTTCAAATTGAATTGACCAATTTCTCACACCTATTGATTTCGGATCGAGCCCAAAACTTGGGCAACATCATAATATGGTGGGAGGAGTCATTTGGTGAGTTTTGAGTGAAATCCAATCGCTAGAAGTAAGGAATACACCAACCACTCCAATTAGGAACGAACTGCCGTTGAACTTGAATTGTCCAATTTGGAACACCTATTGATTTCGGATCGAGCCCAAAACTTGGGCAACATCATAATATGGTGGGAGGAGTCATTTGGTGAGTTTTGAGTGAAATCCAATCGCTAGAAGTATGGAATACACCAACCACTCCAATTAGGAACGAACTGCCGTTGAACTTGAATTGTCCAATTTGGAACACCTATTGATTTCGGATTGAGCCCAAAACTTGGTCCACATCATAATATGGTGGGAGGAGTAGTTTGGTGTGTTTTGAGTGAAATCCAATCGCTGGAAGTATGGAATACACCAACCACTCCAATTTGGAACGAACTGCCGTTGAACTTGAATTGTCCAATTTCTCACACCTATTGATTTCGGATCGAGCCCAAAACTTGGGCAACATCATAATATGGTGGGAGGAGTCGTTTGGTGAGTTTTGAGCGAAATCCAATCGCTAAAAGTGTGGAATACACCAACCACTCCAATTAGGAACGAACTGCAGTTCAAATTGAATTGACCAATTTCTCACACCTATTGATTTCGGATCGAGCCCAAAACTTGGGCAACATCATAATATGGTGGGAGGAGTCATTTGGTGAGTTTTGAGTGAAATCCAATCGCTAGAAGTATGGAATTCACCAACCACTCCAATTTGGAACGAACTGCCGTTGAACTTGAATTGTCCAATTTGGAACACCTATTGATTTCGGATCGAGCCCAAAACGTGGGCAACATCATAATATGGTGGGAGGAGTCATTTGGTGAGTTTTGAGAGAAATCCAATCGCCAGAAGTATGGAATACACCAACCACTCCAATTAGGAAAGAACTGCCGTTGAACTTGAATTGTCCAATTTCACACACCTATTGATTTCGGATCGAGCCCAAAAGTAGGGCAACATCATGATATGGTGGGAGGAGTCATTTGGTGTGTTTTGAGTGAGATCCAATCGCTAGAAGTGTAGAATACACCAACCACTCCAATTAGGAACGAACTGCCGTTGAACTTGAATTGTCCAACTTGGAACACCTATTGATTTCGGATCGAGCCCAAAACTTGGGCAACACCATAATATGGTGGGAGGAGTCATGTGGTGAGTTTTGAGTGAAATCCAATCGCTAGAAGTACGGAATACACCAACCACTCCAATTAGGAATGAACTGCCGTTGAACTTGAATTGTCCAATTTGGAACACCTATTGATTTCGGATTGAGCCCAAAACCCGGTCCATATCATAATATGGTGGGAGGAGTCATTTTTTTAGTTTTGAGTGAAATCCAATCGCTAGAGGTGTGGAATACACCAACCACACCAATTAGGAACGAACTGCCGTTGAACTTGAATTGTCCAATTTCTCACACCTATTGATTTCGGATCGAGCCCCAAACTTGGGCAACATCATAATATGGTGGGAGGAGTCATGTGGTGAGTTTTGAGTGAAATCCAATCGCAAGAAGTATGGAATACACCAACCACTCCAATTAGGAACGAACTGCCGTTGAACTTGAATTGTCCTACTTGGAACACCTATTGATTTCGGATCGAGCCCAAAACTTGGGCAACACCATAATATGGTGGGAGGAGTCATGTGGTGAGTTTTGAGTGAAATCCAATCGCTAGAAGTATGGAATACACCAACCACTCCAATTAGGAACGAACTGCCGTTGAACTTGAATTGTCCAATTTGGAACACCTATTGATTTCGGATTGAGCCCAAAACTTGGTCCATATCATAATATGGTGGGAGGAGTCATTTTTTTAGTTTTGAGTGAAATCCAATCGCTAGAAGTATGGAATACACCAACCACTCCAATTAGGAACGAACAGCCGTTGAACTTGAATTGTCCAATTTGGAACACCTATTGATTTCGGATCGAGCCCAAAACTTGGGCAACATCAAAATATGGTGGGAGGAGTCATTTGGTGAGTTTTGAGTGAAATCCAATCGCTTGAAGTATGGAATACACCAACCACTGCAATTAGGAACGAACTGCCGTAGAACTTGAATTGTCCAATTTGGAACACCTATTGCTTTCGGATCGAGCCCAAAACTTGGGCAACATCATAATATGGTGGGAGGAATCAATTGGTGAGTTTTGAGTGAAATCCAATCGCTAGAAGTATGGAATACACCAACCACTCCAATTAGGAACGAACTGCCGTTGAACTTGAATTGTCCAATTTCTCACACCTATTGATTTCGGATCGAGCCCAAAACTTGGGCAACATCATAATATGGTGGAAGGAGTCATTTGGTGAGTTTTGAGTGAAATCCAATTGCTAGAAGTATGGAATACACCAACCACTCCAATTAGGAACGAACTGCCGTTGAACTTGAATTGTCCAATTTCTCACACCTATTGATTTCGGATCGAGCCCCAAACTTGGGCAACATCATAATATGGTGGGAGGAGTCATGTGGTGAGTTTTGAGTGAAATCCAATCGCTAGAAGTATAGAATACACCAACCACTCCAATTAGGGACGAACTGCCGTTGAACTTGAATTGTCCAATTTGAAACACCTATTGATTTCGGATCGAGCCCAAAACTTGGGCAACATCATAACATGGTGGGAGGAGTCATTTGGTGAGTTTTGAGTGAAATCCAATCGCTAGAAGTATGGAATACACCAACCACTCCAATTAGGAACGAACTGCCGTTGAACTTGAATTGTCCAATTTGGAACATCTATTGCTTTCGGATCGAGCCCAAAACTTTTTGCAACATCATAATATGGTGGGAGGAGTCAATTGGTGAGTTTTGAGTGAAATCCAATCGCTAGAAGTATGGAATACACCAACCACTCCAATTAGGAACGAACTGCCGTTCAACTTGAATTGTCCAATTTCTCACACCTATTGATTTCGGATCGAGCCCCAAACTTGGGCAACATCATAATACGGTGGGAGGAGTCACTTGGTGGGTTTTGAGTGAAATCCAATCGCTAGAAGTATGGAATACACCAACCCCTCCAATTAGGAAAGAAATGCCGTTGAAATTGAATTGTCCAATTTCTCACACCTATTGAGTTCGGATCGAGCTCAAAACTTGGGCAACATCATAATACGGTGGGAGGAGTCATTTGGTGAGTTTAGAGTGAAATCCAATCGCTAGAAGTATGGAATACACCTACCACTCCAATTAGGAACGAACTGCCGTTGAAATTGAATTTTCCAATTTGGAACACCTATTGATTTCGTATCGAGCCCAAAACTTGGGCAACATCGTAATATGGTGGGAGGAGTCATTTGGTTAGTTTTGAATGAAATCCAATCGCTAGAAGTATGGAAAACACCAACCACTCCAATTAGGAACGAACTGCCGTTGAACTTGAATTGTCCAATTTGGAACACCTATTGATTTTGGATCGAGCCCAAAACTGGGGCAACATCATAATATGGTGGGAGGAGTCATTTGGTGAGTTTTGAGTGAAATCCAATCGCTAGAAGTATGGAATACACCAACCAGTCCAATTAGGAACGAACTGCCGTTGAACTTGAATTGTCCAATTTGGAACACCTATTGATTTCGGATCGAGCCCAAAACTTGGGCAACATCATAATATGGTGGGAGGAGTCATTTGGTTAGTTTTGAGTGAAATCCAATCGCTAGAAGTATGGAATACACCAACCACCCCAATTAGGAACGAACTGCCGTTGAACTTGAATTGTCCAATTTGGAACACCTATTGATTTCTTATCGAGCCCAAAACTTGGGCAACATCATAATATGGTGGGAGGAGTCATTTGGTGAGTTTTGAGTGAAATCCAATCGCTAGAAGTATGGAATACACCAACCACTCCAATTAGGAACGAACTGTCGTCGAACTTGAATTGTCCAATTTCTCACACCTATTGATTTCGGATCGAGCCCAAAACTTGGGCAACATCATAATATGGTGGGAGGAGTCATTTGGTGAGTTTTGAGTGAAATCCAATCGCTAGAAGTATGGAATACACCAACCACTCCAATTAGGAACGAACTGTCGTCGAACTTGAATTGTCCAATTTCTCACACCTATTGATTTCGGATCGAGCCCAAAACTTGGGCAACATCATAATATGGTGGGAGGAGTCATTTGGTTAGTTTTGAGTGAAATCCAATCGCTAGAGGTATGGAATACACCAACCACTCCAATTTGGAACGAACTTCCGTTGAACTTGAATTGTCCAATTTGGAACACCTATTGATTTCGGATCGAGCCCAAAACTTGGGCAACATCATAATATGGTGGGAGGAGTCATTTGGTGAGTTTTGAGTGAAATCCAATCGCTAGAATTATGGAATACACCAACCACAACATTTAGGAACGAACTGCCGTTGAACTTGAATTGCCCAATTTCTCACAGTTATTGATTTCGGATCGAGCCCAAAACTTGGGCAACATAATAATATGGTGGGAGGAGTCATTTGGTGAGTTTTGAGTGAAATCCAATCGCTAGAAGTATGGAATACACCAACCACTCCAATTAGGAACGAACTGCCGTTGAACTTGAATTGTCCAATTTGGAACATCTATTGCTTTCGGATCAAGCCCAAAACTTGGGCAACATCATAATATGGTGGGAGGAGTCAATTGGTGAGTTTTGAGTGAAATCCAATCTCTAGAAGTATGGAATACACCAACCACTCCAATTAGGAACGAACTGCCGTTCAACTGGAATTGTCCAATTTCTCACACCTATTGATTTCGGATCGAGCCCCAAACTTGGGCAACATCATAATATGGTGGGAGGAGTCACTTGGTGGGTTTTGAGTGAAATCCAATCGCTAGAAGGATGGAATACACCAACCCCTCCAATTAGGAAAGAAATGCCGTTGAAAATGAATTGTCCAATTTCTCACACCTATTGAGTTCGGATCGAGCTCAAAACTTGGGCAACATCATAATATGGTGGGAGGAGTCATTTGGTGAGTTTAGAGTGAAATCCAGTCGCTAGAAGTATGGAATACACCAACCACTCCAATTAGGAACGAACTGCCGTTGAACTTGAATTGTCCAATTTGGAACACCTATTGATTTCCGATCGAGCCCAAAACTTGGCCAACATCATAATATGGTGGGAGGAGTCATTTGGGGAGTTTTGAGTGAAATCCAATCGCTAGAAGTATGGAATACACCAACCACTCCAATTAGGAACGAACTGCCGTTGAAATTGAATTGTCCAATTTGGAACACCTATTGATTTCGTATCGAGCCCAAAACGTGGGCAACATCGTAATATGGTGGGAGGAGTCATTTGGTTAGTTTTGAGTGAAATCCAATCGCGAGAAGTATGGAATACACCAACCACTCCAATTAGGAACGAACTGCCGTTGAACTTGAATTGTCCAATTTGGAACACCTATTGATTTCGGATCGAGCCCAAAACTGGGGCAACATCATAATATGGTGGGAGGAGTCATTTGGTGAGTTTTGAGTGAAATCCAATCGCTAGAAGTATGGAATACACCAACCACTCCAATTAGGAACGAACTGCCGTTGAAATTGAATTGTCCAATTTCGCACTCCTATTGATTTCGGATCGAGCCCAAAACATGGGCAACATCATAATACGGTGGGAGGAGTCATTTGGTTAGTTTTGAGTGAAATCCAATCGCTAGAAGTATGGAATACCACCCCAATTAGGAACGAACTGCCGTTGAACTTGAATTATCCAATTTGGAACACCTATTGATTTCGTATCGAGCCCAAAACTTGGGCAACATCATAATATGGTGGGAGGAGTCATTTGGTGAGTTTTGAGTGAAATCCAATCGCTAGAAGTATGGAATACACCAACCACTACAATTAGGAACGAACTGCCGTTGAACTTGAATTGTCCAATTTGGAACACCTATTCATTTCGGATCGAGCCCAAAACTTGGGCAACATCATAATATGGTGGGAGGAGTCATTTGGTGAGTTTTGAGTGAAATCCAATCGCTAGAAGTATGGAATACACCAACCACTCCAATTAGGAACGAACTGCCGTTCAACTTGAATTGACCAATTTCTCACACCTATTGATTTCGAATCGAGCCCAAAACTTGGGCAACATCGTAATATGGTGGGAGGAGTCATTTGGTGAGTTTTGAGTGAAATCCAATCGCTAGAAGTATGGAATACACCAACCACTCCAATTAGGAACGAACTGTCGTTGAACTTGAATTGTCCAATGTCTCACACCTATTGATTTCGGATCGAGCCCAAAACTTGGGCAACATCATAATATGGTGGGAGGAGTCATTTGGTTAGTTTTGAGTGAAATCCAATCGCTAGAGGTATGGAATACACCAACCACTCCAATTTGGAACGAACTGTCGTTGAACTTAAATTGTCCAATTTGGAACACGTATTGATTTTGGATCGAGCCCAAAACTTGGGCAACATCATAATATGGTGGGAGGAGTCATTTGGTGAGTTTTGAGTGAAATCCAACCGCTAGAAGTATGGAATACACCAACCACAACATTTAGGAACGAATTGCCGTTGAACTTGAATTGCCCAATTTCTCACAGCTATTGATTTCGGATCGAGACCAAAACTTGGGCAACATAATAATATGGTGGGAGGAGTCATTTGGTGAGTTTTGAGTGAAATCCAATCGCTAGAAGTATGGAATGCACCAACCACAACAATTAGGAACGAACTGCCGTTGAACTTCAATTGCCCAATTTCTCACACCTATTGATTTTGGATCGAGCCCAAAACTTGGGCAACAACATAATATGATGGGAGGAGTCATTTGGTGAGTTTTGAGTGAAATCCAATCGCTAGAAGTATGGAATACACCAACCACTCCAATTAGGTACGACCTGCCGTTGAACTTGAATTGTTCAATTTCTCACACCTATTGATTTCGGATTGAGCCCAAAACTTGGGCAACATCATAATATGGTGGGAGGAGTCATTTGGTTTGTTTTGAGTGAAATCCAATCGCTAGAAGTATGGAATACACCAACCACTCCAATTAGGAACGAACTGCCGTTGAACTTGAATTGACCAATTTCTCACACCTATTGATTTCGGATCGAGCCCAAAACTTGGGCAACATCATAATATGGTGGGAGGAGTCATTTGGTGAGTTTTGAGTGAAATCCAATCGCTAGAAGTGTGGAATACACCAACCACTCCAATTAGGAACGAACTGCCGTTGAATTTGAATTGACCAATTTCTCACACCTATTGATATCGGATCGAGCCCAAAACTTGGGCAACATCATAATATGGTGGGAGGAGTCATTTGGTTAGTTTTGAGTGAAATCCAATCGCTAGAAGTACGGAATACACCAACCACTCCAATTAGGAACGAACTGCCGTTGAACTCTAATTGTCAAATTTGGAAGACCTATTGATTTCGGATTGAGCCCAAAACTTGGGCAACATCGTAATATGGTGGGAGGAGTCATTTGGTTAGTTTTGAGTGAAATCGAATCGCCTGAAGTATGGAATACACCAACCGCTGCAATTAGGAACGAACTGCCGTTGAACTTGAATTGTCCAATTTGGAACACCTGTTACTTTCGGATTGAGCCCAAAACTTGGGCAACATCATAATCTGGTTGGAGGAGTCAATTGGTGAGTTTTGAGTGAAATCCAATCGCTAGAAGTGCGGAATACACCAACCACTCCAATTAGGAACGAACTGCAGTTGAACTTGAATTGTCCAATTTGGAACACCTATTGATTTCGGATCGAGCCCAAAACTTGGGCAACATCATAACATGGTGGGAGGAGTCATTTGGTGAGTTTTGAGTGAAATCCAATCGCTAGAAGTATGGAATACACCAACCACTCCAATTAGGAACGAACTGCCATTGAACTTGAATTGTCCAATTTCTCACACCTATTGATTTCGGATCGAGCCCAAAACTTGGGCAACATCATAATTCGTGGGAGGAGTCATTTGGTGAGTTTTGAGTGAAATCCAATCGCTAGAAGTATGGAATAAACCAACCACTCCAATTAGGAACGAACTGCCGTCATTTGGTGAGTTTTGAGTGAAATCCAATCGCTAGAAGTATGGAATACACCAACCACTCCAATTAGGAACGAACTGCCGTTGAACTTGAATTGTCCAATTTCTCACACCTATTGATTTCGGATCGAGCCCAAAACTTGGGCAACAACATAATATTGTGGGAGGAGTCATTTGGTGAGTTTTGAGTGAAATCCAATCGCTAGAAGTATGGAATACACCAACCACTCCAATTAGGAACGAACTGCCGTTGAACTTGAATTGTCCAATTTCTCACACCTATTGATTTCGGATCGAACCCCAAACTTGTGCAACATCATAATATGGTGGGAGGAGTCATTTGGTGAGTTTTGAGTGAAATCCAATCGCTAGAAGTAAGTGATCGGTTCATAATTGTATATCATTTTGTACCCTTCTAGCTGATGAATTGGTTATGTTTTTTAGTTAAACTTGTGCTTTTAATCTTTCTTGTGTTTATCTTTCAGTTCATTGAGTTTTAGGTAACAATGATGGCTTTATATAGGAAATGATGCAATCCATGCATGATAGGGCCTGATTTGGGTGAATGGAAGAAGATCTTAAAGACAAACTAATTTTGGCTACAGCCCATTTCCAGCCCAGTTTTGTAGGTCAACTTCTTGGCCTTGGATCAGCATTCTCTGGGGCTCGGATGAGGTGAAGATCTTCATGAAACTTGTTCCAATGGGTGTCTACTACAACATATCTAAATTTCATCCCAATTGAACATATCTGGAGTCCTCAGCCCATCCAACACTGAACCCTGCTCAGGAGGATTTGCAGCTGCCAGCTTTGTCATGTGCCTCCATGTGCCTCCTTTTAGCCATGTGCCTCACCCCAGCTATAACTGACTTTGCACCCAGCATAATGAGTGAAGTGGGGAGGCATTCCAGCTATGAAATTCTAAAGGAGCAAGTTGGTACATGCTGGAGCTATTATTGAGAAAGCATGTGCATGCATGGGAAGCAAAGAGAAAGGAGAGAGGGAAGAATGAGGAATGATGAGAGGCATTTTGCTTCAGCCTTTGAACATGGGAATTGAATTGGCAGATCACTTTGGAGCCGGAAATCAGGTTTTAATTGAAAGAGGAAGCATGTGCATGCATGTGAATCAAAAAGGAAAGAAAAGATGAAATGAAGTCAATTCCAGTCTCTGTTCGGCTGCCAACTTGCAAGGGCCAAAACACACACTTCTACTGGTCCGATGGAAATACTTTCTTCATAGAAGTTGTTCCAATGGATACGTTTTGAAACCTCTGGCCTTCCTACACCAATACTGGTTCAGAAAACTCGTTTTTCAGCAACCAAAAGGCAACCACATGGGTTGGCAGCAAAGGGCAGCCACATCTGACCACCTTTGAACCCATGTGATGAAAGCTTGAGGTGCAGCAAAAGATGAAGGATGGTGTGGGAATTCATCATGTTGTTCCTCCCTCTTAGCCCTATAAATAGAGAAGCCTTCAAGCTTCAAAACACACCCCAAGGGGGGGAGCTCCCAAACACTTCTCTAGAGCTCCCTTCCCTTCTCTCCCTCAAATTCTCTTACTTTTATTTGTAATGTACATTCTTTCTTAAGTATTCAAGTTTAATTAGTTTCCAAGTTTCAATTATGATTTTTGTTCTTATTCATTATGCTTATAAGTTAATATGCTAGTTTGAATGATTGATCACCATTTAGGCTTGCATGTTAGCTATCTTGGTTTGAATTAAGGGTAGACACCATGCTTTAATTCGAATTGAACTATGAATAGGAAGAGTATGTATGGACATTCGACAACAGGGATTAGATACATGCTTGGTTGTTTAAATTGTTCTTCTATACTTAATGGGTTCCTAATGCTTAGTTTTAGGTTAGACAACAAATGATCAAATTAGGGAATTAGGAACACAAGGTTATGACCAAACACCATGGCTTAATCATACTTTAGCTAGAATCAATCCGTCAATCTAATTGAACTTGGGAACTTATTTGCTTGAGTTATTTCTTTTTTTTTCTTGTTTTATTTATTTTCTTTTTCAATTCTATTTTGTGTAGGGGAAACAAATTGGATCATTCAATCACCAATCCTCGAGGGATCGACCTCGCACTTACATATGCTATACTACCGAACGGCTCGTGCACTTGCAAGTATCACAAGTTGAGGATGCAGCTGAATCCATTTTGGTGCAGCTGAATCGACGCAACAGTATGGAATACACCAACCACTCCAATTAGGAACGCACTGCCGTTGAACTTGAATTGTCCAATTTGGAACACCTATTGATTTCGGATCGAGCCAAAAACTTGGCCAACATCATAATATGATGGGAGGAGTCATTTGGTGTGTTTTGAGTGAAATCCAATCGCTAGAATAATGGAATAAACCAACCATTCCAATTAGGAACGAACTGACGTTGAACTTGGATTGTCCAATTTCTTACACCTATTGATTTCGGATCGAGCCCAAAACTCGGGCAACATCATAATATGGTGGGAGGAGATATTTGGTGTGTTTTGAGTGAAATCCAATCGCTAGAACTATGAATTACCCCAAACCCTCCAATTTGGAACGAACTTCCTTTGAACTTGAATTGTCCAATTTCTTACAACTATTGATTTCGGATCGAGCCCAAAACTTGGGCAACATCATAATATGGTGGGAGGAGTCATTTAGTGAGTTTTGAGTGAAATCCAATCGCTAGACGTATGGAATACACCAACCACTCCAATTAGGAACGAACTGTCGTTGAAATTGAATTGACCAATTTCTCACACCTATTGATTTCGGATCGGTCCCAAAACATGGGCAACATCATAATATGGTGGGAGGAGTCATTTGGTGAGTTTTGAGTGAAATCCAATCGCTAGAAGTATGGAATACACCAACCACTCCAATTAGGAACGAACTGTCGTTGAACTTGAATTGGACAATTTGGAACACCTATTGATTACGGATCGAGCCCCAAACTTGGGCAACATCATAATACGGTGGGAAGAGTCATTTGGTGAGTTTTGAGTGAAATCCAATCGCTAGAAGTATGGAAAACACCAACCACTCCAATTAGGAACGAACTGCCGTTGAACTTGAATTGTCCAATTTGGAACTCCTATTGATTTCGGATCGAGCCCAAAACTTGGGCAACATCATAATATGGTGGGAGGAGTCATTTGGTGAGTTTTGAGTGAAATCCAATCGCTAGACGTATGGAATACACCAACCACTCCAATTAGGAACGAACTGTCGTTGAAATTGAATTGACCAATTTCTCACACCTATTGATTTCGGATCGAGCCCAAAACATGGGCAACATCATAATATGGTGGGAGGAGTCATTTGGTGAGTTTTGAGTGAAATATAATCGCTAGAAGTATGGAATACACCAACCACTCCAGTTAGGAAGGACTGCCGTTGGACTTGAATTGTCCATTTTGGAACACCTATTGATTTCGGATCGAGCCCAAAACTTGGGCAAGATCATAATATGGTGGGAGGAGTCATTTCGTGAGTTTTGAGTGAAATCCAATCTTTAGAAGTATGGAATACAGCAACCACTCGAATTAGGAACGAACTGCCGTTGAACTTGAATTGTCCAATTTCTCACACCTATTGATTTCGGATCGAGCCCCAAACTTGGGCAACATCATAATATGGTGGGAAGAGTCATTTGGCGAGTTTTGAGTGAAATCCAATCGCTAGAAGTATGGAATACACCAACCACTCCAGTTAGGAACGAACTGCCGTTGAACTTGAATTGTCCAATTTGGAACACCTATTGATTTCGGATCGAGCCCAAAACTTGGGCAACATCATAATATGGTGGGAGGAGTCATTTGGTGAGTTTTGAGAGAAATCCAGTCGCTAGAAGTATGGAATACACCAACCACTCCAATTAGTTACGAACTGCCATTGAACTTGAATTGTCCAATTTGGAACACCTATTGATTTCGGATCGAGCCCAAAACATGGGCAACATCATAATATGGTGGGTGGAGTCATTTGGTGAGTTTTGAGTGAAATCGAATCACTAGAAGTATGGAATACACAAACCACTCCAGTTAGGAACGAACTGCCGGTGAACTTGAATTGTCCAATTTGGAACACCTATTGATTTTGGATCGAGCCCAAAACTTGGGCAACATCATAATATGGTGGGAGGAGTCATTTGGTGAGTTTTGAGTGAAATCCAATCACTAGAAGTATGGAATACACCAACCACCAATTAGGAACGAACTGCCGTTGAACTTGAATTGTCCAATTTGGAACACCTATTGATTTCGGATCGAGCCCAAAACTTGGGCAACATCATAATATGGTGGGAGGAGTCATTTGGTTAGTTTTGAGTGAAATCCAATCGCTAGAAGTATGGAATACACCACCCACTCCAATAAGGAACGAACTGCCGTTGTACTTGACTTGTCCAATTTCACACACCAAATGATTTCGGATCGAGCCCCAAACTTGGGCAACATCATAATATGGTGGGAGGAGTCATTTGGTGAGTTTTGAGTGAAATATAATCGCTAGAAGTATGGAATACACCAACCACTCCAGTTAGGAAGGACTGCCGTTGAACTTGAATTGTCCATTTTGGAACACCTATTGATTTCGGATCGAGCCCAATACTTGGGCAAGATCATAATATGGGGGGAGGAGTCATTTCGTGAGTTTTGAGTGAAATCCAATCTTTAGAAGTATGGAATACAGCAACCACTCGAATTAGGAACGAACTGCCGTTGAACTTGAATTGTCCAATTTCTCACACCTATTGATTTCGGATCGAGCCCCAAACTTGGGCAACATCATAATATGGTGGGAAGAGTCATTTGGCGAGTTTTGAGTGAAATCCAATCGCTAGAAGTATGGAATACACCAACCACTCCAGTTAGGAACGAACTGCCGTTGAACTTGAATTGTCCAATTTGGAACACCTATTGATTGCGAATCGAGCCCCAAACTTGGGCAACATCATAATATGGTGGGAGGAGTCATTTGGTGAGTTTTTAGTGAAATCCAATCGCTAGAAGTATGGAATACACCAACCACTCCAATTAGGAACGAACTGCCGTTGAACTTGAATTGTCCAATTTGGAACACCTATTGATTTCGGATCGAGCCCAAAACTTGGGCAACAACATAATATGGTGGGAGGAGTCATTTCGTGGGTTTTGAGTGAAATCCAATTGCTAGAAGTATGGAATACACCAACCACTCCAATTAGGAACGAACTGCCGTTGAACTTGAATTGTCCAATTTGGAACACCTATTGATTTCGGATCGAGCCCAAACGTTGGGCAACATCATAATATGGTGGGAGGAGTCATGTGGTGAGTTTTGAGTGAAATCCAATCGCTAGAAGTATGGAATACACCAACCTCTCCGATTAGGAACGAACTGCCGTTGAATTTGAATTGTCCAATTTGGAACACCTATTGATTTCGGATCAAGCCCAAAACTTGGGCAACAACATAATATGGTGGGAGGAGTCATTTGGTGAGTTTTGAGTGAAATCCAATCTCTAGAAGTGTGGAATACACCAAACACTCCAATTAGGAACGAACTGCCGTTGAACTTGAATTATCCAATTTGTAACACCTATTGATTTCGGATCGAGCCCAAAACTTGGGCAACATCATAATATGGTGGGAGGAGTCATGTGGTGAGTCTTGAGTGAAATCCGATCGCTAGAAGTATGGAATACACCAACCACTCCGATTAGGAACGAACTGCCGTTGAACTTGAATTGTCCAATTTGGAACACCTATTGATTTCGGATCGAGCCCAAAACTTGGGCAACATCATAATATGGTGGGAGGAGTCATTTGGTGAGTTTTGAGTGAAATCCAATCGCAAGAAGTATGGAATACACCAACCACTCCAGTTAGGAACGAACTGCCGTTGAACTTGAATTGTCCAATTTGGAACACCTATTGATTTCGGATCGAGCCCAAAACTTGGGCAACATCATAATATGGTGGGAGGAGTCATTTGGTGAGTTTTGAGTGAAATCCAATCGCTAGAACGACGGAATACACCAACCACTCCAATTAGGAACGAACTTTCGTTGAAATGGAATTGACCAATTTCTCACACCTATTGATTTCGGATCGAGGCCAAAACTTGGGCAACATCATGTTATGGTGGGAGGAGTCATTTGGAGAGTTTTGAGTGAAATCCAATCGCTAGAAGTATGGAATACACGAACCACTCCAGTTAGGAACGAACTGCCGTTGAACTTGAATTGTCCAATTTGGAACACCTACTGATTTCGGATCGAGCCCAAAACTTGGGCAACATCATAATATGGTGGGAGGAGTCATTTGGTTAGTTTTGAGTGAAATCCAATCGCTAGAAGTATGGAATACACCAACCACTCCAATTAGGAACGAACTGCCGTTGAACTTGAATTGTCCAATTTGGAACACCTATTGATTTCGGATCGAGCCCAAAACTTGGGCAACATCATAATATGGTGGGAGGAGTCATTTGTTGAGTTTTGAGTGAAATCCAATCGCTAGAAGTATGGAATACACCAACCACTCCAATTAGGAACGAACTGCTGTTGAACTTGAATTGTCCAATTTATCACACCTCTTGATTTCGAATCGAGCCCAAAATTTGGGCAACATCATAATATGGTGGGAGGAGTCATTTGGTGAGTTTTGAGTGAAATCCAATCCCTAGAAGTATGGAATACACCAACCACTCTAATTAGGAACGAGCTGCCGTTGAACTTCAATTGTCGAATTTGGAACACCTACTGATTTTGGATCGAGCCCAAAACTTGGGCAACATCATACTATTGTGGGAGGAGTCATTTGGTTAGTTTTGACTGAAATCCAATCGCTAGAAGTATGGAATACACCAACCACTCCAAGTAGGAACGAACTGCCGTTGAACTTGACTTGTCCAATTTCTCAAAACTATTGATTTCGGATCGAGCCCAAAACTTGGGCAACATCATAATATGGTGGGAGGAGTCATTTCGTGTGTTTTAAATGAAATCCAATCGCTAGAAGTATGGAATACACCAACCACTCCAATTAGGAACGAACTGCCGTTGAACTTGAATTGTCCAATTTCTCACACCTATTGATTTCGGCTCGAGCCCAAAACTTTTGCAACGTCATAATATGGTGCGAGGAGTCATTTGGTGAGTTTTGAGTGAAATCCAGTCGCTAGAAGTGTGGAATACACGAACCACTCCAGTTTGGAACGAACTGCCGTTATACTTGAATTTTCAAATTTGGAACACTTATTGATTTCGGATCGAGCCCAAAACTTGGGCAACATCATAATATGGTGGGAGGAGTCCTTTGGTGAGTTTTGAGTGAAATCCAATCGCTAGAAGTACGGAATACACCAACCACTCCACTTAGGAACGAACTGCGGTTGAACTTGAATTGTCCATATTGGAACACCTATTGATTTCGGATCGAGCCCAAAACTTGGGTAACAAAATAATACGGTGGGAGGAGTCATTTGGTGAGTTTTGAGTGAAATCCAATTGCTAGAAGTATGCAATACACCAACCACTCCAATTAGGAACGAATTGCCGTTGAACTTGAATTGTCCAATTTCTCACACCTATTGATTTCGGATCAAGCCCAAAACTTGGGCAACATCATAACATGGTGGGAGGAGTCATTTGGTCAGTTTTGAGTGAAATCCAATCGCTAGAAGTATGGAATACACCAACCACTCCAATTAGGAACGAACTGCCGTTGAACATGAATTGTCCAATTTGGAACACCTATTGATTTCGGATCGAGCCCAAAACTTGGGCAACATCATAATATGGTGGGAGGAGTCATTTGGTGAGTTTTGAGTGAAATCCAATCGCTAGAAGTATGGAATACACCAACCCCTCCAATTAGGACCGAACTGCCGTTGAACTTGAATTGTGCAATTTCTCACACCTATTGATTTCGGATCGACCCCAAAACTTGGGCAACATCATAATATGGTGGGAGGAGTCATTTGGTTAGTTTTGAGTGAAATCCATTGGCTAGAAGTATGGAATACACCAACCACTCCAATTAGGAACGAACTGCCGTTGAACATGAATTGTCCAATTTGGAACACCTATTGATTTCGGATCGAGCCCCAAACTTGGGCAACATCATAATATGGAGGGAGGAGTCATTTGGTGAGTTTTGAGTGAAATCCAATCGCAAGAAGTATGGAATACACCAACCACTCCAATTAGGAACGAACTGCCGTTGAATTTGAATTGTTAAATTTCTCACACCTATTGATTTCGGATCGAGCCCAAAACTTGGGCAACATCATAATATGGTGGGAGGAGTCATTTGGTGAGTTTTGAGTGAAATCCAATCGCTAGAACGACGGAATACACCAACCACTCCAATTAGGAACGAACTTTCGTTGAAAATGAATTGACCAATTTCTCATACCTATTGATTTCGGATCGAGGCCAAAACTTGGGCAACGTCATGTTATGGTGGGAGGATTCATTTGGTGAGTTTTGAGTGAAATCCAATCGCTAGACGTATGGAATACACGAACCACTCCAGTTAGGAACGAACTGCCGTTATACTTGAATTTTCCAATTTGGAACACCTATCGATTTCGTATCAAGCCCAAAACTTGGGCAACATCATAATATGGTGGGAGGAGACATTTGGTTAGTTTTGAGTGAAATCCAATCGCTAGAAGTATGCAATATACAAACCACTCCAATTAGGTACGAACTGCCGTTGAACTTGAATTGTCCAGTTTCTCACACCTATTGATTTCGGATCGAGCCCCAAACTTGGGCAACATCATAATATGGTGGGAGGAGTAATTTGGTGAGTTTTGAGTGAAATCCAATCGCAAGAAGTGTGGAATACACCAACTACTCCAATTAGGAACGAACTGCCGTTGAACTTGAATTGTCCAATTTGGAACACCTATTGATTTCGGATCGAGCCCAAAACTTGGGCAACATCATAATATGGTGGGAGGAGTCATTTGTTGAGTTTTGAGTGAAATCCAATCGCTAGAAGTATTGAATACACCGACCACTCCAATTAGGAACGAGCTTCCGTTGAACTTGAATTGTCCAATTTCTCACACCTATTGATTTCGGCTCGAGCCCAAAACTTTTGGAACGTCATAATATGGTGGGTGGAGTCAATTGGTGAGTTTTGAGTGAAATCCAATCGCTAGAAGTATGGAATACACCAACCACTCCAATTAGGAACGAACTGCCGTTGAACTTGAATTGTCCAATTTCTTACACCTATTGATTTCGGCTCGAGCCCAAAACTTTTGCAACGTCATAATATGGTGCGAGGAGTCATTTGGTGAGTTTTGAGTGAAATCCAATCGCTAGAAGTATGTAATACACCAACCACTCCAATTAGGAACGAACTGCCGTTCAACTTGAATTGTCCAATTTCTCACACCTGTTGATTTCGGATCAAGCCCAAAACTTGGGCAACATCATAATATGGTGGGAGGAGTCATTTGGTGAGTTTTGAGTGAAATCCAATCGCTAGAAGTATGGAATACACCGACCACTCCAATGAGGAACGAACTGCCGTTGAACTTCAATTGTCCAATTTGGAACACCTATTGATTTCGGATCGAGCCCAAAACTTGGGCAACATCATAATATTGTGGGAGGAGTCCTTTGGTGAGTTTTGAGTGAAATCCAATCGCAAGAAGTATGGAATACACCAACCACTCCAATTAGGAACGAACTGCCGTTGAACTTGAATTGTCCAATTTGGAACACCTATTGATTTCGGATCGAGCCCAAAATTTGGGCAACGTCATAATATGGTGGGAGGAGTCATTTGGTGAGTTTTGAGTGAAATCCAATCGCTAGAAGTATGGAATACCCCAACCACTCCAATTAGGAACGAATTGCCGTTGAACTTGAATTGTCCAATTTGGAACTGTTGCTTCGATTCAGCTGCACCAAAATGGTTTCAACTGCATCCTCAACTTGTGATACTCGCAAGTGCACGAGCCGTTTGGTAGTATAGCATATGTAAGTGCGAGGTCGATCCCACGAGGATTGGTTACCATAAGTCAGCTCATATGAAAAATCTTTTTAAAATTTTTAAGATAAAAAAAAAATAAAAACAAATTAAGATAAAATGAAACAACAAACCATAAATGAAAATGAACTAAGTACTCTAAACAAACTCAAACAAACGAAATAAATTGTTGTACTAAAAGAAACAAACCAAGAAACCAAAGAAAAACACAAACAGCACTTTCTATCACCTATTTATCACCATTTGGACAGATTCGTTTCTATGTTTTTCAGCTTCGACCTGTGTTCAGTTTTTAGGCCATAACTTTCCAACCGCAAGTCCAAATTTCACGTTCTTTATATGGTTGGATTCAGCACAGAAAAACAAAGAACCCAATGCGGACCAAAAGGCAAAAACAATAACAGAAATAAACAGAATTCAAAGAAGAGAAAGGATTGAAATGCTCCCCCTTGAAGCGATTAGGTCGAGCATGGATGCACTTGGAGGTCGACTTCTCCCATTGCTCCACACTTCCCATTCTTACGATTGAGGTTGCCATCTCTCTCCATTTTTATTAAGCTGTCATAAATTGCTAAAACCAACACACAAACTTGAAATGGAATTAAAAGGATTAGGAATGAACAATAGAGAACTAAGTAGACTTTAAACATTATAAAGAAAAATAAATAAAAAGTAGGAAAACCAAATAGAATCAAGCAATGTTACCGATCCCCGGCAACGGCGCCAAAAACTTGTTGCTTCGATTCAGCTGCACCAAAATGGATTCAGCTGCATCCTCAACTTGTGATACTCGCAAGTGCACGAGCCGTTTGGTAGTATAGCATATGTAAGTGCGAGGTCGATCCCACGAGGATTGGTGATTGAATGATCCAATTCATTTTCCCTACACAAAACAGAAATGAAAAAGAAAATAAATAAAACAAGAAAAATGAAATAACTCAAGCAAATAAGTTCCCAAGTTCAATTAGATTAACGGATTGATTCTAGCTAAAGTATGATTAAGCCATGGTGTTTGGTCATAACCTTGTGTTCCTAATTCCCTAATTTGATCATTTGTTGTCTAACCTAAAACTAAGCATTAGGAACCCATTAAGCATAGAAGAACAATTTAAACAACCAAGCATGTATCTAATCCCTGTTGTCGAATGTCCATACATACTCTTCCTATTCATAGTTCAATTCGAATTAAAGCATGGTGTCTACTCTTAATTCAAACCAAGATAGCTAACATGCAAGCCTAAATGGTGATCAATCATTCAAACTAGCATATTAACTTATAAGCATAATGAATAAGAACAAAAATCATAATTGAAACTTGGAAACTATTTAAACTTGAATACTTAAGAAAGAATGTACATTACAAATAAAAGTAAAGTAGAACTTGAAAAACTTAAGTTGAATTTCAGCACAAATATTTCATTACAACAATTGAAAACTAGAAAGGAAACTAAGAGAATTTGAGGGAGAGAAGGGAAGGGAGCTCTAGAGAAGTGTTTGAGAGCTCCCCCCCCTTGGGGTGTGTTTTGAAGCTTGAAGGCTTCTCTATTTATAGGGCTAAGAGGGAGGAACATCATGATGAACTCCCACACCATCCTTCATCTTTTGCTGCACCTCAAGCATCTTCACATGGGTTCAAAGGTGATCAGTTGTGGCTGCCTTTGCTGCCAACCCATGTGGTTGCCTTTTGGTTGCCAACCCATGTGGTTGCCTTTTGGTTGCTGAAAAACGAGTTTTCTGAACCAGTCTTGGTGTAGGAAGGCCAGAGGTTTCAAAACGTATCCAATGGTGCTCAAATTTGGATATGTTATACTAGACACCCATTGGAAAAACTTCTATGAAGAAAGTATTCCCATCGGAGGAGTAGAAGTGTGCGTTTTGGGCCTTGCAAGTTGGCAGCCGAACAGAGACTGGAATTGACTTCATTTCATTTCTTTGCTTTACATGCATGCACATGCTTTCTCTATAATAACTCCAGCATGTACCAACTTGATCCTTTAGAATTTCATAGCTGGAATGCCTCCCCACTTCACTCATTATGTTGGATCCAAAGTCAGTTGCAGCATGGGTGAGGCACATGGCTTAAAGGAGGAGACAAGGCTCAAAGCTGGCAGCTGCAAATCCTCCTCAGCATGGTTCAGTGTTGGACGGCCTAAGGCTCAAAGCTAGAAGTATGGAATACACCAACCACTCCAATTAGGAAGGAACTGCCGTTGAACTTGAATTGTCCAATTTCTCACACCTATTGATTTCGGATCGACCCCAAAACTTGGGCAACATCATAATATGGTGGGAGGAGTCATTCGGTTAGTTTTGAGTGAAATCCAATGGCTAGAAGTATGGAATACACCAACCACTCCAATTAGGAACGAACTGCCGTTGAACTTGAATTGTCCAATTTGGAACACCTATTGATTTCGGATCGAGCCCAAAACTTGGGCAACAGCATAATATGGTGGGAGGAGTCATTTGGTGACTTTTGAGTGAAATCCAATCGCTACAAGTGTGGAATACACCAACCACTCCAATTAGGAACGAACTGCCGTTGAACTTGAATTGTCCAATTTCTAACACCTATTGATTTTGGATCGAGCCCAAAACTTGGGCAACATCATAATATGGTGGGAGTAGTCATTTGGTTTGTTTTGAGTGAAATCCAATCGCCAGAAGTATGGAATACACCAACCACTCCAATTTGGAATGAACTGCCGTTGAACTTTAATTGTCCAGTTTGGAACACCTATTGATTTCGGATCGAGCCCAAAACTTGGGCAACATCATAATATGGTGGGAGGAGTCATTTGGTGAGTTTTGAGTGAAATCCAATCGCTAGAAGTGTGGAATACACCAACCACTCCAATTAGGAACGAACTGCCGTTGAACTTGAATTGTTAAATTTCTCACACCTATTGATTTCGGATCGAGCCCAAAACTTGGGCAACATCATAATATGGTGGGAGGAGTCATTTGGTGAGTTTTGAGTGAAACCAATCGCTAGAAGTGTGGAATACACCAACCACTCCAATTAGGAACGAACTGTCATTGAACTTGAACTGTCCAATTTCTCACACCTATTGATTTCGGATCCATCCCAAAACTTGGGCAACATCATAATATGGTGGGAGGAGTCATTTGGTTAGTTTTGAGTGAAATCCAATGGCTAGAAGTATGGAATACACCAACCACTCCAATTAGGAACGAACTGCCGTTGAACTTGAATTGTCCAATTTGGAACACCTATTGATTTCGGATCGAGCCCAAAACTTGGGCAACAGCATAATATGGTGGGAGGAGTCATTTGGTGAGTTTTGAGTGAAATCCAATCGCTAGAAGTGTGGAATACACCAACCACTCCAATTAGGAACGAACTGCCGTCGACCTTGAATTGTCCAAATTTGGAACACCTATTGATTTCGGATCGAGCCCAAAGCTTAGGCAACAGCATAATATGGTTGGGGGAGTCATTTGGTGAGTTTTGAGTGAAATCCAATTGCTAGAAGTGTGGAATACCCCAACCACTCCAATTAGGAACGAACTGCCGTTGAACTTGAATTGTCCAATTTCTAACACCAATTGATTTTGGATAGAGCCCAAAACTTGGGCAACATCATAATATGGTGGGAGTAGTCATTTGGTTTGTTTTGAGTGAAATCCAATCGCCAGAAGTATGGAATACACCAACCACTCCAATTAGGAATGAACTGCCGTTGAACTGTAATTGTCCAATTTGGAACACCTATTGATTTCGGATCGAGCCCCAAACTTGGGCAACATCATAAGATGGTGGGAGGAGTCATTTGGTGAGTTTTGAGTGAAATCCAATCGCTAGAAGTATGGAATACACCAACCACTCCAATTAGGAACGAACTGCCGTTGAACTTGAATTGTCCAATTTCTCACACCTATTGATTTTGGATCGACCCCAAAACTTGGTTAACATCATAATATGGTGGGAGTAGTCATTTGTTTAGTTTTGAGTGAAATCCAATCGCTAAAAGTATGGAATACACCAACCACTCCCTTTAGGAACGAACTGCCGCTGAACTTGAATTGTCGAATTTGTAACACCTATTGATTTCGGATCGAGCCCAAAACTTGGGCAACATCATAATATGGTGGGAGGAGTCATTTGGTTAGTTTTGAGTGAAATCCAATCGCTAGAAGTGTGGAATACACCAACCACTCCAATTAGGAACGAACTGCCGTTGAACTTGAATTGTCCAATTTCGAACACCTATTGATTTCGGATCGAGCCCCAAACTTGGGCAACATCATATTGTGGGAGGAGTCCTTTGGTGAGTTTTGAGTGAAATCCATTCGCTAGAAGTATGGAATACACCAACCACTCCAATTAGAAACGAACTGCCGTTGAACTTGAATTGTCCAATTTCTCACACCTATTGATTTCGGATCGAGCCCAAAATTTGGGCAACATCATAATATGGTGGGAGGAGTCATTTGTGAGTTTTGAGTGACATCCAATCGCTAGAAGTGTGGAATACACCAACCACTCCAATTAGGAACGAACTGCCGTTGAACTTGAATTGTCCAGTTTGGAACACCTATTGATTTCGGATCGAGCCCAAAACTTGGGCAACATCATAATATGGTGGGAGGAGTCATTTGGTGAGTTTTGAGTGAAATCCAATTGCTAGAAGTGTGGAATACACCAACAACTCCAATTAGGAACGAACTGCCGTTGAACTTGAATTGTTAAATTTGTCGCACCTGTTGATTTCGGATCGAGCCCAAAACTTGGGCAACATCATAATATGGTGGGTGGAGTCATTTGGTGAGTTTTGAGTGAAATCCAATCGATAGAAGTGTGGAATACTCCAACCACTCCAATTAGGAACGAACTGTCGTTGAACTTGAACTGTCGAATTTCTCACACCTATTGATTTCGGATCCAGCCCAAAACTTGGGCAACATCATAATATGGTGGGAGGAGTCATTTGGTAAGTTTTGAGTGACATCCAATCGCTAGAAGTATGGAATACACCAACCACTCCAATTAGGAACGAACTGCCGTTGAACTTGAATTGTCCAATTTGGAACCCCTATTGATTTCGGATCAAGCCCAAAACTTGGGCAACAGCATAATATGGTAGGAGGAGTCATTTGGTGAGTTTTGAGTGAAATCCAATCGCTAGAAGTATGGAATACACCAATCACTCCAATTAGGAACGAACTGCCGTTGAACTTGAATTGTCCAATTTGGAACACCTATTGATTTCGGATCGAGCCCAAAACTTGGGTAACAGCATAATATGGTGGGAGGAGTCATTTGGTGAGTTTTGAGTGAAATCCAATCACTAGACGTATGGAATACACCAACCACTCCAATTAGGAACGACCTGCCGTTGAACTTGAATTGTCCAATTTGCAACACCTATTGATTTCGGAACGAGCCCCAAACTAGGGCAACATCATAATATGGTGGGAGGAGTCATTTGGTGAGTTTTGAGTGAAATCCAATCTTTAGAAGTATGGAATACACCAACCACTACGATTAGGAACGAACTGCCGTTGAACTTGAATTGTCCAATTTCTCACACCTATCGATTTCGGGTCGAGCCCAAAACTTGGGCAACATCATAATATGGTTGGAGGAGTCATTTGGTGCGTTTTGAGAGAAATCCAATCCCTAGAACTGTGGAATACACCAACCACTCCAATTAGGAACGAACTGCCGTTGAACTTGGATTGTCCAATTTCCCACACCTGTTGATTTCAGATGGAGCCCAAAACATGGGCAACATCATAATAAGGTGGGAGGAGTTTTGGGTGAAATCCAATCCCTAGAAGTATGGAATACACCAACCACTCCAATTAGGAACGAACTGCCCTTGAATTTGAATTGTCCAATTTCTCACACCTATTGATTTCGGATCGAGCCCAAAACTTGGGCAACATCATAATATGGTGGGAGGAGTCATTTGGTGAGTTTTGAGTGAAATCCAATCGCTAGAAGTGTGGAATACACCAACCATTCCAATTAGGAACGAACTGCCATTGAACTTGAATTGTCCAATTTCTCACGCCTATTGTTTTTGGATCGAGCCCAAAACTTGGGCAACATCATAATATGGTGGGAGGAGTCATTTGGTGAGTTTTGAGAGAAATCCAATCCCTAGAAGTGTGGAATACACCAACCACTCCAATTAGGAACGAACTGCCGTTGAACTTGAATTGTCCAATTTCTAACACCTATTGATTTTGGATCGAGCCCAAAACTTGGGCAACATCATAATATGGTGGGAGTAGTCATTTGGTGAGTTTTGAGTGAAATCCAATCACTAGAAGTACGGAATACACCAACCACTCCAATTAGGAACGATCTGCCGTTGAACTTGAATTGTCCAATTTGGAACACCTATTGATTTCGGATCGAGCCCAAAACTTGGGCAACATCATAATATGGTGGGAGTAGTCATTTGGTGAGTTTTGAGTGAAATCCAATCGCTAGAAGTGTGGAATACACCAACCACTCCAATTAGGAACGAACTGCCGTTGAACTTGAATTTTCCGATTTCTCACACCTATTGATTTCGGATCGAGCTCAAAACTTGGGCAACATCATAATGTGGTGGGAGGAGTCATTTGGTGAGTTTTGAGTGAAATCCAATCGCTAGAAGTATGGAATACACCAACCACTCCAATTAGGAACGAACTGCCGTTGAACTTGAATTGTCCAATTTCTCACACCTATTGATTTCGGATAGAGCCCAAAACTTGGGCGACATCATAATATGGTGGGGGGAGTCATTTGGTGAGTTTTGAGTGAAATCCATTCGCTAGAAGTGTGGAATACACCAACCACACCAATTAGGAACGAACTGCCGTTGAACTTGAATTTTCCAATTTCTCACACCTATTGATTTCGGATCGAGCCCAAAACTTGGGCAACATCGTAATATGGTGGGAGGAGTCATTTGGTGAGTTTTGAGTCAAATCCAATCGCTAGAAGTATGGATTATACCAACCACGCCCATTAGGAACGAACTGCCGTTCAACTTGAATTGTCCAATTTCTAACAACTATTGATTTCGGATCGAACCCCAAAATTGTGCAACATCATAATATGGTGGGAGGAGTCATTTGGTGAGTTTTGGGTGAAATCCATTCGCTAGAAGTATGGAATACACCAACCACTCCAATTAGGAACGAACTGCCGTTGAACTTGAATTGTCCAATTTCTCACACCTATTGATTTCGGATCGAGCCCCAAACTTGGGCAACATCATAATATGGTGGGAGGAGTCATTTGGTGAGTTTTGAGTGAAATCCAATTGCTAGAAGTATGGAATATACCAACCACTCCCATTAGGAACGAACTGCCGTTCAACTTGAATTGTCCAATTTCTAACACCTATTGATTCCGGATCGAACCCCAAACTTGTGCAACATCATAATATGGTGGGAGGAGTCATTTGGTGAGTTTTGGGGGAAATCCATTCGCTAGAAGTATGGAATACACCAACCACTCCAATTAGGAACGAACTGCCGTTGAACTTGAATTGTCCAATTTGGAACACCTATTGATTTCAGATCGAGCCCAAACCTTGGGCAATATCATACTATGGTGGGAGGAGTCATTTGGTGAGTTTTGAGTGAAATCCAATCGCTAGAAGTGTGGAATACACCAACCACTCCAATTCGGAACGAACTGCCGTTGAACTTGAGTTGTCCAATTTCTCACACCTATTGATTTCGTATCGAGCCCAAAACTTGGGCAACATCATAATATGGTGGGAGGAGTCATTTGGTGAGTTTTGAGTGAGATCCAATCGCTAGAAGTATGGAATACACCAACCACTCCAATTAGGAATGAACTGCCGTTGAACTTGAATTGTCCAATTTCTCACACCTATTGATTTTGGATCGAGCCCAAAACTTGGGCAACATCATAATATGGTGGGAGGAGTCATTTGGTGAGTTTTGAGGGAAATCCAATCCCTAGAAGTATGGAATACACCAACCACTCCAATTAGGAACGAACTGCCGTTGAACTTGAATTGTCCAATTTCTCAAACCTATTGATTTCGGATCGAGCCCAAAACTTGGGCAACATCATAATATGGTGGGAGGAGTCATTTGGTGAGGTTTGAGTGAAATCCAATCGCTAGAAGTATGGAATACACCAACCACTCCAATTTGGAACGAACTGCCGTTGAACTTGAATTGTCCAATTTCTCACACCTATTTATTTCGGATCGAGCCCAAAACTTGGGCAACATCATAATATGGTGGGAGGAGTCATTTGGTTAGTTTTGAGTGAAATCCAATCGCTAGAAGTATGGAATACACCAACCACTCCAATTAGGAACGAACTGCCGTTGAACTCTAATTGTCAAATTTGGAAGACCTATTGATTTCGGATCGAGCCCAAAACTTGGGCAACATCATAATATGGTGGGTGGAGTCATTTTGTGAATTTTGAGTGAAATCCAATCTTTAGAAGTATGGAATACACCAACCACTCCAATTAGGAACGAACTGCCGTTGAACTTGAATTGTCCAATTTCTCAAACCTATTGATTTCGGATCGAGCCCAAAACTTGGGCAACATCATAATATGGTGGGAGGAGTCATTTGGTGAGTTTTGAGTGAAATCCAATCGCTAGAAGTATGGAATACACCAACCACTCCCATTTGGAACGAACTGCCGTTGAACTTGAATTGTCCAACTTCTAACACCTATTGATTTCGGATCGAACCCCAAACTTGTGCAACATCATAATATGGTGGGAGGAGTCATTGGGTTAGTTTTGAGTGAAATCCAATCGCAAGAAGTATGGAATAAACCAACCACTCCAATTAGGAACGAACTTCCGTTGAACTTGAATTGTCCAATTTCTCACACCTATTGATTTCGGATCGAGCCCAAAACTTGGGCAACATCATAATATGGTGGGAGGAGTCACTTGGTGAGTTTTGAGTGAAATCCAATCGCTAGAAGTATGGAATACACCAACCACTCCAATTTGGAACGAACTGACGTTGAACTTGAATTGTCCAATTTGGAACACCTATTGATTTCGGATCGAGCCCAAAACTTGGGCAACATCATAATATGGTGGGAGGAGTCACTTGGTGAGTTTTGAGTGAAATCCAATCGCTAGAAGTATGGAATACACCAACCACTCCAATTTGGAACGAACTGACGTTGAACTTGAATTGTCCAATTTGGAAGACCTATTGATTTCGGATCGAGCCCAAAACTTGGGCAACATCGTAATATGGTGGGAGGAGTCATTTGGTGAGTTTTGAGTGAAATCCAATCGCTTGAAGTATGGAATACACCAACCACTGCAATGAGGAACGAACTGCCGTTGAACTTGGATTGTCCAATTTGGAACACCTATTGATTTCGGATCGAGCCCAAAACTTGGGCAACATCCTAATATGGTGGGAGGAGTCAATTGGTGAGTTTTGAGTGAAATCCAATCGCTAGAAGTATGGAATACACCAACCACTCCAATTAGGAACGAACTGTCGTTCAACTTAAATTGTCCAATTTCTCACACCTATTGATTTCGGATCGAGCCCAAAACTTGGGCAACATCATAATATGGTGGGAGGAGTCACTTGGTGAGTTTTGAGTGAAATCCAATCCCTAGAAGTATGGAATACACCAACCACTCCAATTAGGAACGAACTGCCGTTGAACTTGAATTGTCCAATTTGGAACACCTATTGATTTCGGATCGAGCCCAAAACTTGGGCAACATCATAATACGGTGGGTGGAGTCATTCGGTGAGTTTTGAGTTAAATCAAATCGCTAGAAGTATGGAATACACTAACCACTCCAATTAGGAACGAACTGCCGTTGAACCTGAATTGTCCAATTTATCACACCTATTGATTTCGGATCGAGCACAAAACTTGGGCAACATCATAATATGGTGGGAGGAGTCGTTTGGTGAGTTTTGAGTGAAATCCAATCGCTAGAAGTATGGAATACACCGACCACTCCAATTAGGAACGAACTGCCGTTGAACTTGAATTGTCCAATTTGGAACACCTATTGATTTCGGATCGAGCCCAAAACTTGGGCAACATCATAATACGGTGGGAGGAGTCATTTGGTGAGTTTTGAGTGAAATCAAATCGCTAGAAGTATGGAATACACCAACCACTCCAATTAGGAACGAACTGCCGTTGAACTTGAATTGTCCAATTTATCACACCTATTGATTTCGGATCGAACCCAAAACTTGGGCAACATCATAATATGGTGGGAGGAGTCAATTGGTGAGTTTTGAGTGAAATCCAATCGCTAGAAGTATGGAATACACCAACCACTCCAGTGAGGAACGAACTACCGTTGAACTTGAATTGTGCAATTTGGAACACCTATTGATTTCGGATCGAGCCCATAACTTGGGCAACAACATAATATGGTGGGAGGAGTCATTTGGTAAGTATTGAGTGAAATCCAATCGCTAGAAGTATGGAATATACCAACCACTCCAGTTAGGAACGAACTGCCGTTGAACTTGAATTGTCCAATTTGGAACACCTATTGATTTCGGATCGACCCCAAAACTTGGGCAACATCATAATATGGTGGGAGGAGTCAGTTGGTGATTTTTGAAGGAAATCCAATCGCTAGAAGTATGGAATACACCAACCACCCCAATTTGGAACGAACTGCCGTTGAACTCGAATTATCCAATTTGGAACACCTACTGATTTCGGATCGTGCCCAAAATTGGGCAACGTCATAATATGTTGGGAGGAGTCATTTGGTTAGTTTTGAGTGAAATCCAATCACTAGAAGTATGGAATACACGAACCACTCCAATTAGGAACGAACTGCCGTCGAACTTGAAATGTCCAATTTCTCGCACCTATTGATTTTGGATCGAGCCCAAAACTTGGGCAACATCATAATATGGTTGGAGTAGTCATTTGGTGAGTTTTGAGTGAAATCCAATCGCTAGAAGTGTGGAATACACCAACCACTCCAACTAGGAACGAACTGCCGTCGAACTTGAATTGTCCAATTTCTCACACCTATTGATTTCGGATCGAGCCCAAAACTTGGGCAACATCATAATATGGTGGCAGGAGTCATTTGGTGAGTTTTGAGTGAAATCCAATCGCTAGAAGTGTGGAATACACCAACCACTCCAACTAGGAACGAACTGCCATTGAACTTGAATTGTCCAATTTCTCACACCTATTGATTTTGGATCGAGCCCAAAACTTGGGCAACATCATAATATGGTGGGAGTAGTCATTTGGTTAGTTTTGTGTGAAATCCAATCACTAGAAGTATGGAATACACCAACCACTCCAATTAGGAACGAATTGCCGCTGAACTTGAATTGCCCAATTTGGAACACCTATTGATTTCGGATCGAGCCCAAAACTTGGGCAACATCATAACATGGTTGGAGGAGTCATTTGGTGAGTTTTGAGTGAAATCCAATCGCTCGACGTATGGAATACACCAACCACTCCAATTAGGAACGAACTGTCGTTCAAATTGAATTGACCAATTTCTCAGACCTATTGATTTCGGATCGAGCCCAAAACTTGGGCAACATCATAATATGGTGGGAGGATTCATTTGGTGAGTTTTGGGTGAAATCCAATCGTTAGAAGTATAGAATACACCAACCACGCCAATTAGGAACGAACTGCGGTTGAACTTGAATTGTCCAATTTGGAACACCTATTGATTTCAGAACGAGCCCCAAACTTGGGCAACATCATAATATGGTGGGAGGAGTCATTTGGTGAGTTTTGAGTGAAATCCAATCGCTAGAAGTATGGAATACACCAACCACTCCAATTAGGAACGAACTGCCGTTGAACTTGAATTGTCCAATTTGGAACACCTATTGATTTCGGAACGAGCCCCAAACTTGGGCAACATCATAATATGGTGGGAGGAGTCATTTGGTGAGTTTTGAGTGAAATCCAATCGCTAGAAGTATGGAATACACCAACCACTCCAATTAGGAACGAACTGCCGTTGAACTTGAATTGTCCAATTTGGAACACCTATTGATTTCGGAACGAGCCCCAAACTTGGGCAACATCATAATATGGTGGGAGGAGTCATTTGGTGAGTTTTGAGTGAAATCCAATCTCTAGAAGTATGGAATACACCAACCAATCCAATTAGGAACGAACTGCCGTTGAACGTGAATTGTCCAATTTCTCACACCTATTGATTTCGCATCAAGCCCAAAACTTGGGCAACATCATAATATGGTGGGAGGAGTCAATTGGTGAGTTTTGAGTGAAATCCAATTGCTAGAAGTATGGAATACAGCAACCACTCCAATTAGGAACGAACTGCCATTGAACTTGAATTGTCCAATTTCTCACACCTATTATTTCGGATCGAGCCCAAAACTTGGGCCACATCATAATATGGTGGGAGGAGTCATTTGGTGAGTTTTGAGTGAAATCCAATCGCTAGAAGTATGGAATACACCAACCACTCCGATTAGGAACGAACTGCCATTGAACTTGAATTGTCCAATTTATCACACCTATTGATTTCGGATCGAGCCCAAAACTTGTGCAACATCATAATATGGTGGGAGGAGTCATTTGGTGAGTTTTGAGTGAAATCCAATCGCTAGAAGTATGGAATACACCAACCACTCCAATTAGGAACGAACTGCCGTTGAACTTGAATTGTCCAATTTGGAACACCTATTGATTTCGGATCGAGCCCAAAACTTCGGCAACAACATAATATGGTGGGAGGAGTCATTTCGTGGGTTTTGAGTGAAATCCAATCGCTAGAAGTATGGAATACAGCAACCACTCCAATTAGGAACGAACTGCCGTTGGACTTGAATTGTCCAATTTGGAACACCTATTGATTTCGGATCGAGCCCAAAACTTGGGCAACATCATAATATGGTGGGAGGAGTCAATTGGTGAGTTTTGAGTAAAATCCAATCGCTAGAAGTATGGAATACACCAACCACTCCGATTAGGAACGAACTGCCGTTGAACTTGAATTGTCCAATTTGGAACACCTATTGATTTCGGATCGAGCCCAAAACTTGGGCAACATCATAATATGGTGGGAGGAGTCATTTGGTGAGTTTTGAGTGAAATCCAATCGCTAGAAGTATGGAATACACCAACCACTCCAATTTGGAAAGAACTGTCGTTGAAATTGAATTGACCAATTTCTCACACCTATTGAATTTGGATCGAGCCCAAAACTTGGGCAACATCATAATGTGGTGGGAGGAGTCATTTGGTGAGTTTTGAGTGAAATCCAATCGCCAGAAGTATGGAATACACCAACCACTCCAATTAGGAACGAACTGCCGTTGAACTTGAATTGTCCAATTTCTCACACCTATTGATTTCGGATCGAGCCCAAAACTTGGGCAACATCATAATGTGGTGGGAGGAGTCATTTTGTGAGTTCTGAGTGAAATCCAATCGCTAGAAGAATGGAATACACCAAGCACTCCAATTGGGAACGAACTGTCGTTGAACTTGAATTGTCCAATTTGGAACACCTATTGATTTCGGATCGAGCCCAAAACATGGGCAACATCATAATATGGTGGGAGGAGTCATTTGGTGAGTTTTGAGTGAAATCCAATCGTTAGAAGTATGGAATACACCAACCACTCCAATTAGGAACGAACTGCCGTTGAACTTGAATTGTCCAATTTCTCACACCTATTGATTTCAGATCGAGCCCAAAACTTGGGCACCATCATAATATGGTGTGCGGAGTCATTTGGTGAGTTTTGAGTGAAATACAATCGCTAGAAGTATGGAATACACCAACCACTCCAATTAGGAACGAACTGCCGTTGAACTTGAATTGTCCAATTTGGAAGACCTATTGATTTCGGATCGAGCCCAAAACTTGGGCAACATCATAATACGGTGGGGGGAGTCATTTGGTGAGTTTTGAGTGAAATCCAATCGCTAGAAGTGTGGAATACACCAACCACTCCAATTAGGAACGAGCTGCCGTTGAACTTGAATTGTCCAATTTCTCACACCTATTGATTTCGAATCGAGCCCAAAACTTGGGCAACATCATAATATGGTGGGAGGAGTCATTTGGTGAGTTTTGAGTGAAATCCAATCGCTAGAAGTATGGAATACACCAACCATTCCAATTAGGAACGAACTTTCGTTGAAATTGAATTGACCAATTTCTGACACCTATTGATTTCGGATCGAGCCCAAAACTTGGGCAACATCATAATATGGTGGGAGGAGTCATTTGGTGAGTTTTGAGTGGAATCCAATCGCTAGATATATGGAATACACCAACCACTCCAATTAGGAACGAACTGCCGTTGAACTTGAATTGTCCAATTTGGTAGACCTATTGCTTTCGGATCGAGCCCAAAACTTGGGCAACATCATAATATGGTGGGAGGAGTCATTTGGTGAGTTTTGAGTGAAATCCAATCGCTAGAAGTATGGAATACACCAACCACTCCAGTTAGGAACGAACTGCCGTTGAACTTGAATTGTCCAATTTCTCATACCTATTGATTTCGGATCGAGCCCAAAAGTTGGGCAACATCATAATATGGTGGGAGGAGTCGTTTGGAGAGTTTTGAGTGAAATCCAATCGCTAGAACTATGGAATACACCAACCACTCCAATTAGGAACGAACTGCCGTTGAACTTGAATTGTCCAATTTGGAACACCTATTGATTTCGAATCGAGCCCAAAACTTGGGCAACATCATACTATGGTGGGAGGAGTCATTTGGTGAGTTTTCAGTGAAATCCAATCGCTAGAAGTATGGAATACACCAACCACTCCAATTAGGAACGAACTGCCGTTGAACTTGAATTGTCCAATTTGGAACATCTATTGATTTCGGATCGAGCCCAAAACTTGGGCAACATCATAATATGGTGGGAGGACTCATTTGATGAGTTTTGAGTGAAATCCAATCGCTAGAAGTATGGAATACACCAACCACTCCAATTAGGAACGAACTGCCGTTGAACTTAAATTGTCCAATTTCTCACACCGATTGCTTTCGGATCGAGCCCAAAACTTGGGCAACATCATAATATTTTGGGAGGAGTCATTTGGTGAGTTTTGAGTGAAATCCAATCGCTAGAAGTATGGAATACACCAACCACTCCAATTAGGAACGAACTGCCGTTGAAATTGAATTGTCCAATTTCGAACACCTATTGATTTCGGACCGAGCCCCAAACTTGGGCAACATCATAATATGGTGGGAGGAGTCATTTGGTGAGTTTTGAGTGAAATCCAATCGCTAGAATTATGGAATACAGCAACCACTCCAATTAGGAACGAACTGCTGTTGAACTTGAATTGGCCAATTTCTCAAACCTATTATTTCGGATCGAGCCCAAAACGTGGGCAACATCATAATATGGTGGGAGGAGTCATTTGGTTAGTTTTGAGTGAAATCCAATCGCTAGAAGTATGGAATACACCAACCACTCCAATTAGGAACGAACTGCCGTTGAACTCTAACTGTCAAATTTGGAAGACCTATTGATTTCGGATTGAGCCCAAAACTTGGGCGACCTCATAATATGGGGGGAGGAGTCATTTGGTGAGTTTTGAGTGAAATCCAATCGCTAGAAGTATGGAATACAGCAACCACTCCAATTAGGAACGAACTGCTGTTGAACTTGAATTGGCCAATTTCTCAGACCTATTTTTTCGGATCGAGCCCAAAACTTGGGCGACATCATAATATGGTGGGAGGAGTCATTTGGTGAGTTTTGAGTGAAATCCAATCGCTAGAAGTATGGAATACAGCAACCACTCCAATTAGGAACGAACTGCTGTTGAACTTGAATTGGCCAATTTCACAGACCTATTATTTCAGATCGAGCCCAAAACTTGGGCAACATCATAATATGGTGGGAGGAGTTTTGAGTGAAATCCAATCGCTAGAAGTATGGAATACACCAACCACTCCAATTAGGAACGAACTGCCGTTGAACTTGAATTGTCCAATTTGGAACACCTATTGATTTCGGATCGAGCCCAAAACTTGGGCAACATCATAATATGGTGGGAGGAGTCATTTGGTGAGTTTTGAGTGAAATCCAATCGCTAGAAGTATGGAATACACTAACCACTCCAATTAGGAACGATCTGCCGTTGAACTTGAATTGTCCAATTTCTCACACCTATTGAATTCGGACCGAGCCCCAGACTTGGGCAACATCATAATATGGTGGGAGGAGTCATTTGGTGAGTTTTGAGTGAAATCCAATCGCTAGAAGTATGGAATACACCAACCACTCCAATTAGGAACGAACTGCCGTCAAACTTGAATTGTCCAATTTCTCACACCTATTGATTTCGGATCGAGCCCAAAACTTGGGCAACATCATAATATGGTAGGAGAAGTCAATTGGTGAGTTTTGAGTGAAATCCAATAGCTAGAAGTATGGAATACGGCAACCACTCCAATTAGGAACGAACTGCTGTTGAACTTGAATTGGCCAATTTCTCAGACCTATTATTTCGGATCGAGCCAAAAACTTGGGCAACATCATAATATGGTGGGAGGAGTCATTTGGTGAGTTTTGAGTGAAATCCAATCGCTAGAAGTATGGAATACAGCAACCACTCCAATTAGGAACGAACTGCTGTTGAACTTGAATTGGCCAATTTCTCAGACCTATTATTTCAGATCGAGCCCAAAACTTGGGCAACATCATAATATGGTGGGAGGAGTTTTGAGTGAAATCCAATCGCTAGAAGTATGGAATACACCAACCACTCCAATTAGGAACGAACTGCCGTTGAACTTGAATTGTCCAATTTGGAACACCTATTGATTTCGGATCGAGCCCAAAACTTGGGCAACATCATAATATGGTGGGAGGAGTCATTTGGTGAGTTTTGAGTGAAATCCAATCGCTAGAAGTATGGAATACACTAACCACTCCAATTAGGAACGATCTTCCGTTGAACTTGAATTGTCCAATTTCTCACACCTATTGAATTCGGACCGAGCCCCAGACTTGGGCAACATCATAATATGGTGGGAGGAGTCATTTGGTGAGTTTTGAGTGAAATCCAATCGCTAGAAGTATGGAATACAGCAACCACTCCAATTAGGAACGAACTGCTGTTGAACTTGAATTGGCCAATTTCTCAGACCTCTTTTTTCGGATCGAGCCCAAAACTTGGGCGACATCATAATATGGTGGGAGGAGTCATTTGGTGAGTTTTGAGTGAAATCCAATCGCTAGAAGTATGGAATACAGCAACCACTCCAATTAGGAACGAACTGCTGTTGAACTTGAATTGGCCAATTTCTCAGACCTATTATTTCAGATCGAGCCCAAAACTTGGGCAACATCATAATATGGTGGGAGGAGTTTTGAGTGAAATCCAATCGCTAGAAGTATGGAATACACCAACCACTCCAATTAGGAACGAACTGCCGTTGAACTCTAACTGTCAAATTTGGAAGACCTATTGATTTCGGATCGAGCCCAAAACTTGGGCAACAACATAATATGGTGGGAGGAGTCATTTGGTGAGTTTTGAGTGAAATCCAATCGCTAGAAGTATGGAATACACCAACCACTCCAATTAGGAACGAACTGCCGTCAAACTTGAATTGTCCAATTTCTCACACCTATTGATTTCGGATCGAGCCCAAAACTTGGGCAACATCATAATATGGTAGGAGGAGTCAATTGGTGAGTTTTGAGTGAAATCCAATAGCTAGAAGTATGGAATACAGCAACCACTCCAATTAGGAACGAACTGCTGTTGAACTTGAATTGGCCAATTTCTCACACATATTATTTCGGATCGAGCCAAAAACTTGGGCAACATCATAATATGGTGGGAGGAGTCATTTGGTTAGTTTTGAGTGAAATCCAATCGCTAGAAGTATGTAATACACCAACCAGTCCAATTAGGAACGAACTGCCGTTGAACTCTAAATGTCAAATTTGGAAGACCTATTGATTTCGGATCGAGCCCAAAACTTGGCCAACATCATAATATGGTGGGAGGAGTCATTTGGTGAGTTTTGAGTGAAATCCAATCGCTAGAAGTATGGAATACACCAACCACTGCAATTAGGAACGAACTGCCGTTGAACTTGAATTATCCAATTTGGAACACCTATTGATTTCGGATTGAGCCCAAAACTTGGGCAACATCATAATATGGTGGGAGGAGTCATTTGGTGAGTTTTGAGTGAAATCCAATCGCTAGAAGTATGGAATACACCAACCACTCCAATTAGGAACGAACTACCATTGAACTTGAATTGTCCAACTTGGACCACCTATTGATTTCGGATCGAGCCCCAAACTTGGGCGACATCATAATATGGTGGGAGGAGTCATTTGGTGAGTTTTGAGTGAAATCCAATCGCTAGAAGTATGGAATACACCAACCACTCCAATTAGGAACGAACAGCCGTGGAACTTGAATTGTCTAATTTGAAACACCTATTGATTTCGGATCGAGCCCAAAACTTGGGCGACATCATACTATGGTGGGAGGAGTCATTTGGTGAGTTTTCAGTGAAATCCAATCGCTAGAAGTATGGAATACACCAACCACTCCAATTAGGAACGAACTGCCGTTGAACTTGAATTGTCCAATTTCCCACAGCTATTGATTTCGGATCGAGCCCAAAACTTGGGCAACATCATAATATGGTGGGAGGAGTGATCGGTGCATATTTACATATCATTTTGTACCCTTCTAGCTTATGATTTGGTTATGTTTTTGAGTGAAGGGTTTATCTTTCAGTTAATTGTGCTTTAGGTAATAATGAGGGCTTTGGATAGTAAATGATGCAATCCATGCATGTTAGGGCCTAATTTGGATGAATGGATGAAGAGCTTGAAGACAAACTCAATTTTGGCTACAGTCCCCTGCCAGCCCAGTTTCGTAGGTCATATTGCAAGCTTTGTTTCAGCAACCTACGTAGCTCGGATGAGGCCACATTCTTCATGAAAGTTGTTCCAATGGGTGTGTAATATAACATATCCAAAATTCAGCCCCATTGGATAAATATGGAGTCTGTTACCTAGCAAACACAGAGCCATGCTCAGGATGGATTTTATCAGCGCGCAAAATGAGTTAGCAATTTGTTTTGGCCTTAACTTCCTCCTCCGACATTGGATTGGCCCAAATGATATATGGCTGGAAAGAAGACATTCTGAACTTCAAGTTTGAGTGCTTAAAGTCTTAATTTGCTTAAGGGAAGCCCAATTCGTAAGCCCTTGAAGTTTCTGGTCATGCTGACCTCAGGATGAGCTATTATTTATGGTTGGAAGCTTGGTCATGGTGACATGAAGATGAGCTAGGGCTGCTGGTGGGATTTATTAGTGAAGTGCATCAACCATTTCAGATTTTATAATGGAAGTGTTGTATGCATTAGTGAAGTGCATCAACCATTTCAGATTTTATAAAACAAGTGTTGTATGCATTAGCCATACTTAATTCAGATTTTCAGCTTCCTTAGGCCTATATATAGTGAGGTTTCCCAAGCTTGTAAACACACCCCAAGGGGGGAGCTCTCAAACACTTCTCTAGAGCTCCCTTCCCTTCTCTCCCTCAAATTCTCTTAGTTTTGCTTTCTAGTTCTCAATTCTAGCTTTCTTTAATGTTTTCTTAGTTGTAATTTATTTATCTTGTAATGTACATTCTTTCTTAAGTATTCAAGTTTAATTAGTTTCCAAGTTTCAATTATGGTTTTTGTTCTTATTCATTATGCTTATAAGTTAATATGCTAGTTTGAATGATTGATCACCATTTAGGCTTGCATGTTAGCTATCTTGGTTTGAATTAAGAGTATACACCATGCTTTAATTCGAATTGAACTATGAATAGGAAGAGTATGTATGGACATTCGACAACAGGGATTAGATACATGCTTGGTTGTTTAAAATGTTCTTCTATGCTTAATGGGTTCCTAATGCTTAATTTTAGGTTAGACAACAAATGATCAAATTAGGGAATTAGGAACACAAGGTTATGACCACACACCATGGCTTAATCATACTTTAGCTAGAATCAATCCATTAATCTAAATTGAACTTGGGAACTTATTTGCTTGAGTTACTTTCTTATTTTCTTTTTTCCTTCTTTCATGTTCTTTGTTTTTGTTTCTGTTTTGTATAGGGAAAATGAATTGGATCATTCAATCACCAATCCTCATGGGATCGACCTCGCACTTACATATGCTATACTACCAAACGGCTCGTGCACTTGCGAGTATCACAAGTTGAGGATGCAACTGAATCCATTTTGGTGCAGCTGTATCTACGCAACAAGGAGTCATTTGGTGAGTTTTGAGTGAAATCCAATCTCTAGAAGTGTGGAATACACCAACCACTCCAATTAGGAACGAACTGTCGTTGAACTTGAACTGTCCAATTTCTCACACCTATTGATTTTGGATCGAGCCCAAAACTTGGGCAACATCATAATATGGTGGGAGTAGTCATTTGGTTTGTTTTGAGTGGATTCCAATCGCCAGAAGTATGGAATACACCAACCACTCCAATTAGGAATGAACTGCCGTTGAACTTTAATTGTCCAATTTGGAACACCTATTGATTTCGTATCGAGCCCCAAACTTGGGCAACATCATAATATGGTGGGAGGAGTCATTTGGTGAGTTTTGAGTGAAATCTGTTGCGTAGATACAGCTCCACCAAAATGGATTAAGCTGCATCCTCAACTTGTGATACTCGCAAGTGCACGAGCCGTTTGGTAGTATAGCATATGTAAGTGCGAGGTCGATCCCACGAGGATTGGTGATTGAATGATTCAATTCATTTTCCCTACACAAAACAGACATGAAAAAGAAGGGAAATAAATAAAACAAGGAAGAAAGAAATAACTAACTCAAGCAGATAAGTTCCCAAGTTCAATTAGATTAACGGATTGATTCTAGCTAATGTATGATTAAGCCATGGTGTGTGGTCATAACCTTGTGTTCCTAATTCCCTAATTTGATCATTTGTTGTCTAACCTAAAATTAAGCATTAGGAACCCATTAAGCATAGAAGAACAATTTAAACAACCAAGCATGTATCTAATCCCTGTTGTCGAATGTCCATACATACTCTTCCTATTCATAGTTCAATTCGAATTAAAGTATGGTGTCTACTCTTAATTCAAACCAAGATAGCTAACATGCAAGCCTAAATGGTGATCAATCATTCAAACTAGCATATTAACTTATAAGCATAATGAATAAGAACAAAAATCATAATTGAAACTTGGAAACTAATCAAACTTGAAACTAAAGAAAAGAATTTACATAACAATGAAAATTAAAGTAGAACTTGGAAAGACTTAAAGGAAAATTTCAGCACAAAGATCTCATTATAACAATTGAAAACTAGAAAGAGAAACTAAGAGAATTTGAGGGAGAGAAGGGAAGGGAGCTCTAGAGAAGTGTTTGAGAGCTCCCCCCCTTGGGGTGTGTTTACAAGCTTGGGAAACCTCACTATATATAGGCCTAAGGAAGCTGAAAATCTGAATTAAGTATGGCTAATGCATACAACACTTTGTTTTATAAAATCTGAAATGGTTGATGCACTTCACTAATGCATACAACACTTCCATTATAAAATCTGAAATGGTTGATGCACTTCACTAATAAATCCCACCAGCAGCCCTAGCTCATCTTCATGTCACCATGATCAAGCTTCCAACCAGAAATAATAGCTCATCCTGAGGTCAGCATGACCAGCAACTTCAAGGGCTTACGAATTGGGCTTCCCTTAAGCAAATTAAGACTTTAAGCACTCAAACTTGAAGTTCAGAATGTCTTCTTTCTATCCATATATCATTTGGGCCAATCCAAGGTCGGAGGAGGAAGTTAAGGCCAAAACAAATTGCTAACTCATTTTGCGCGCTGATAAAATCCATCCTGAGCATGGCTCTGTGTTTGCTAGGTAACAGACTCCATATTTATCCAATGGGGCTGCATTTTGGATATGTTATATTACACACCCATTGGAACAACTTTCATGAAGAATGTGGCCTCATCCGAGCTATGTAGGTTGCTGAAACAAAGCTTGCAATATGACCTACGAAACTGGGCTGGCAGGGGACTGTAGCCAAAATTGAGTTTGTCTTTAAGCTCTTCATCCATTCATCCAAATTAGGCCCTAACATGCATGGATTGCATCATTTACTATCCAAAGCCCTCATTATTACCTAAAGCTCAATGAACTGAAAAATAAACACAAAAAGGATTAAAAGCACAAGTTTAACTCAAAAACATAACCAAATCATAAGCTAGAAGGGTACAAAATGATATGTAAATATGCACCGATCAAATACCCCCAAACCTAGATTTTGCTAGTCCTCGAGCAAAACAAAAGGAAAACAAAGATAAAAACAAACAAGAAGTTAACTAGACCACTTTCGTAGGTAACTCGATTGCATTGAGCATATGCAACAAGCCTTTAAACCTCTAGGCATCCCTAGTAGGAGGAGTTGTGTCTCCTGAGGGTTTAACAGATACGATACCCACAAACGTTTTACTGACTCTGTAAAACAAGGTAATTAGAAAACTTAAAAGATTGTTAGTCCTTAAGCAAAATAAAAAACAAAAACAAAAACAAAAAAAAAAATAATTACATTAACAAAAACAGAACAAAACAAAACAAAAAAAAATTACAAAAATAAAAAGAACTCAAAACAATCTTTCCGAACATTTTCTGAAGAGAAATGACTCATGCACATGACTCAAAAGTTTTAACAATAAAAGCTCAATTTTAAACATTATTCACAAAGCGGCAAAGTTCAAAACATAATATGCTCAAAGTGTGGTAGTGTGATAGCCAAATGCAACAAATTCCCCAATCTTAGTTTTCACACAATTTCAAAAATCATACAAAGCACAAGTTCAACTTCAAATCTCACCAAAGTTGTCCTCTCACAAATGAATCACTCGGAAGAAGGCTACAATGCAATACTCAGTTATAAACATGAGGTTAGAGTTAAACCATAAGGACTTAACTCGAAATAAAAAGATGAAGGACTTGCATTAATATGATCTCAAGAAGGATGCCAAACACTTAAAAGTAGAAAAATGAATGCAATTCAACCACATGACATTTAAGATCAATTTAGGTCTTTAGCATAGGTTGTAATGGGGCCAAGGGTGTAAGGTGAGTAAGAAATGAAGGGTATGGATAAAACAAAGTCCAAGAAACTCAAAATATAAGAGCATAAAACAATTGTTTACAAGACTTCGAATCATCACGATTAGATTTTTTCTTTTACACGATCAAAACTCCTTATACCTTCATTTACAATGATTCATACTCCTTTCCTTGAATTGAACAAACACCAATTTATTTTGAAGGCCCAAAAATGAAACCCAAAAATGAAATTTCATTCAACCACCACTTAATCACAACTTTTCTCGTTTCTTTCACCAATTGTGTGATTTTTTTTTTCAAAATGTAACACCAATTCCCAAACTTAGTATGAAAAACACATCCCAATTAAAGCTCATGAGTTCCTTAGAAAGGTAAATATTTGTTTTTCAGGCTAAGGCGAGGAAATATAATTGGTAAAATGAAAGAAAAGGTTTACATGTAGGCTCAAAATGGTTAACAATGGAAAGTCATGCTTAAACATGCATAAGGTTAGCTTGAAAGGCACAAACGATCCAAAGAGGGCCTTAATATCATTTCTTAAATGTCATGAGATCAAATTGCAAAAGAATGAATGACTTTTAAGTGTTCAACCAAATCAATGAATAATGAGATCAAACAACAACTTAGATGACAAGAAATTAAGAGTATGTGTATATAACACTCATGAAATGAAGTACAAGGCTCAAAAGCTCACATTATAAAGTCTAATTTATGATTCATACAATTCTTTAGATCATGCAAATCCTTTAATTGGAAAATTATGAAACAAATGGCAAGTGCAAAGAAGGTTTCGAACATGTCATGCTAGAACGATGCCAAATTAATTAATTAATTAATTATTATTTTTTACAATAAAAATTTACAAGGAAAAAAAATAAATAAAATTCAATTTTTTATTTAAGTCATGCAACATTTATCACAATCTCATCAAATGTGTTCGGAAAGTGACTAAACAAAACAAGATTCAAAACAAATTTTTTTTTTTTTTTTTATTTATTAATAATTTTAAGAAAAACCAAGTTTACTTGCTAAACTCCAATACCCCCAAACCTAGAAATGAGCATTGTCCTCAATGTTTAAAAATTAGCCACAAACAATGTCATAACAACAAATGAAAGGTATTAAAGCAAAAAAAAAAAAAAATCACAAAATCACAAAAGAAAACAAAAACAAAATAATTATAAAATAAAAATTACAACACAAACAAACAAACAAACAAACAAAAATGAAACAGTAAACCCTAATCACACAATTCTGAAACCCAAAAAAAATTTTGAAGCCCAAAGCCCACAATTTTGAAACACAAACCACGGTGAATTTAACCCACTTTGAAACCCAAACTAAAGTGAAACCCGACCCACAATTTGTTTTCATTTCCGGCTTTTTATTATTATTTAGTTTTGTAAAAACAAACTATCGAACCGTGATTAGCAACACAAAGAGCGGGATTTTAACATGGGTCATGATGTCTCGGTTCAGTGTAAGGGACCAACAGACAGGGCGAGACACGTGTCGACGCATAGAGGCGCCGCAGATTCCACAAGCAAAAATTACGGGCTCATGGAAAGGCGCGAAGACTTTACTGAACGCGTTCGTTCAGAAAAGACACGTCGTGATAAATGAGTTGGGTATGGTTGGAAGGCGAGAAGGTTGTGGGACTCAAGGAATGCTGGAGATTCAGAAAATGCTCAGATGCTGTAATGGCTAGGGTTTGTCAAAGACTAAGTCTATAAGAAAGGGTGAAAAAAAAAACGCAAACTCAGAAACACACAAAAGAGAAAAGAAAGAAAGAAGAAAAGAGAGTGAGAAATCAAATGGCCTCTAACTACCCATTTTCGTTGGATCTCAACCTAGCTCCACCGACTCAGACACGAGGCCAAGCAGCGGCACCAGTATGGATGCCCTACTTTGCTTCCGCACGGGGGCCTGTGACAGTAACTGACTCAATACTCCTGGACAACGATGTTGCCATTGGAGTGGCTAGAAATCTGGTGACTCCTAAAGATATACGTGTTCTGGGGACAAGGGATGACAACCGGGTCGTGAGCGATGCCCTGGCACTGAGCATGCAGAGTACGGCAACAGTCGCAAGTTTGGGTCATCGCCTACTTGCGAAGTCCCATGAGGTAGAGGTGCTGAAAGGTCAGTTGGCGGCAGAGCGAAGTATGGTTGAGGAGTGTCAGACTGCTATAAAAAGCTTGAAAAGGGAGAGGTCAAGGATAGTGGAGGTGAATCGACACCAGCTAGAAGTATTGCGGGACGAGAATAAAAACCTATCAAAAATGGTAGAGTTGTACTCTCGCGACATGCGAAAACAGCTGGAAGACCTAGACCGACCGGGTAAACGCAAACAAGCAGATCGCGAGAGTAGTTACGCTCAAGCTAAGATTGCGATCTTTGGGAGCTCAAGTGATGAGCCCCAAGAAGCTGTGCGTGAAGCCCCGGAAGAGGACAGCCAGAGGGCCAAACTCAAAGCTCCAATGGTCGAGACACCAAGCACTGAGAAGAAATGATTTCCTACTGCATTATTGTTGTTTTTATTTTATTTTGTTGTTTTTGTATTTTCGTTATTTTGTTTCGGAAATAAAAGAGTAAGGTTGCAGAAAGAAAAAGAAAAAGAAAAAGAAAACAAAGACGACAAACGGAAAAGAAAACACATTTCCCAAACTAAAATAAGATAAAGATGATAGCCGAAAGGGAAAAGCAAAAACACAAAGCTCTAGAAAATGAAAGTAACGGGCAAAAACATTAAACACCAGAAAACACGGAAAAAAGAAAAGTAAAGTAAAAGTAAAGGTGCTCCCCCTTGAAGCGATTAGGTCGAGCATGCCCGGGAAATCCGAAATGGTGTTGGCTCTCTCTCATCAGCATATGTCTATTTAAACCACACTTCTGCAAGCGGATGATACCCAGCATTTCTTCCTTGATGATCTCAACCTTGAGCTCTCACTTGCACCACCGAAGGCTCCTCCAACTCCTGTCTTCCCAAACTCCACATATCATCACGGCACGGCCTCAAACTTTGCTGAGGCAATACCGAACTTTTCTGAGGCACTGTCGAACAGAGCAGTGCTGCTAGGAGGCATGATTAGCAGCAAGCTCACCCCGACAGATCATCTGCATGTGGCACAGAGGTCTGATAAGGCAGCGGTAGAGGAGTCCCACAATTTAACTGTGCTCCACGCGGTCTCCGCTACCAATTTGGGCATGCGATTACTGGCGAGGACAAGGGAGTGTGCCGCGATGAGCGAGGAAATAGCTTCCTTGAAGGCTATGGTGGCGGACTTGCAGAAGCGGCTCTACTGTGCCAATCAGCACGTGGAAGCACTGCAAAGAAAAAATGAGGACCATGTGGAGCTGCTGCAGATTCTACAAGTGCGAGAAAATAGAGGCAAGCCATGATGATGAAGAAGATGAAGAATATTTCTTTTTTTTGTTTTTTTGTTTTTTTTTTTATTGTTTTTGTTTTTATTTTGTTTTTGTTGTTTTGTTGTTTTTTTTTTTTGTTGTTTTTTTTTTTATGCAATGTTTGAAATAAAAATGTGTTTTAACACTCAGAAATAAACTAACCAACCAAACCACGTAAATAAAAACATAAACTAACTTAACGAAACAAAAACAAAAACAAATCAAAAACAAAGACTCAACAGAAAAGAAAACAAAGAAAATAAAAATAAACTTAATTTAAAAACACACGAATATACAAGCAACTCACGGATGACCAGTTAAGGGCCTCAGAAAACACAGCCAGGGGATCCGGGAAGGTTGGAGGGGTCACAATGGTCCCGCTTAAAACCCAAACTTCTTAGACACCGAAGGTGTTGCCTATAGAACTCCTAGACACTGTATTGACGGAAGTGCTCACTGGAGTTACCATAAGTCAGCTCATATGAAAAATCTTTTTAAAATTTTTAAGATAAGAAACAAAAACAAATTAAGATAAAATGGAACAACAAACCATAAACGAAAATGAACTAAGTACTCTAAACAAATTCAAACAAACAACATAAATTGTTGTACTAAAAGAAACAAACCAATAAACCAAAGAAAAACACAAACAGCACTTTCTATCACCCGTTTATCACCATTTGGACAGATTCGTTTCTCTGTTTTTCAGCTTCGACCTGTGTTCAGTTTTTAGGCTATAACTTTCCAACCGTAAGTCCAAATTTCACGTTCTTTATATGGTTGGATTCAGCACAGAAAAACAAAGAACTCAACGCGGACCAAAAGGTAAAAACAATGACGTAAATAAACATAATTCAAAGAAGAGAAAGGATTGAAATGCTCCCCCTTGAAGCGATTAGGTCGAATGTGATGCACTTGGAGGTCGCGACTTCTCCCATTGCTCCACACTTCCCATTCTTATGATTGAGGTTGCCATCTCTCTCCATTTTTATTAAGCTATCATAAATTGCTAAAACAAACACACAAACTTGAAATGGAATTAAAAGGATTAGGAAATAAAAACTAAAATGAAAAGGAAAATCAACACACATCCAATTCCATGCTTCAAAGCAACAAGCACCAATGGTTTGTGTAAGCTGGGACTTAAACCCAGTTCTCTTGCTTGTTGGGCAATTGTCCTTTTCTGTTGGACTACAAACACAACTTGTCCATTAACGTCATTAACTTTAAAACTTGAAATTATCTAGAAAAACATGAAAATGAAAAATAAAAATAAAACAAGTAGGGAAAAGAAATAGAACCAAACTATGTTGCCAATCCCCGGCAACGGCGCCAAAAACTTGTTGCGTAGATACAGCTCCACCAAAATGGATTAAGCTGCATCCTCAACTTGTGATACTCGCAAGTGCACGAGCCGTTTGGTAGTATAGCATATGTAAGTGCGAGGTCGATCCCACGAGGATTGGTGATTGAATGATTCAATTCATTTTCCCTACACAAAACAGACATGAAAAAGAAGGGAAATAAATAAAACAAGGAAGAAAGAAATAACTAACTCAAGCAGATAAGTTCCCAAGTTCAATTAGATTAACGGATTGATTCTAGCTAATGTATGATTAAGCCATGGTGTGTGGTCATAACCTTGTGTTCCTAATTCCCTAATTTGATCATTTGTTGTCTAACCTAAAATTAAGCATTAGGAACCCATTAAGCATAGAAGAACAATTTAAACAACCAAGCATGTATCTAATCCCTGTTGTCGAATGTCCATACATACTCTTCCTATTCATAGTTCAATTCGAATTAAAGTATGGTGTCTACTCTTAATTCAAACCAAGATAGCTAACATGCAAGCCTAAATGGTGATCAATCATTCAAACTAGCATATTAACTTATAAGCATAATGAATAAGAACAAAAATCATAATTGAAACTTGGAAACTAATCAAACTTGAAACTAAAGAAAAGAATTTACATAACAATGAAAATTAAAGTAGAACTTGGAAAGACTTAAAGGAAAATTTCAGCACAAAGATCTCATTATAACAATTGAAAACTAGAAAGAGAAACTAAGAGAATTTGAGGGAGAGAAGGGAAGGGAGCTCTAGAGAAGTGTTTGAGAGCTCCCCCCCTTGGGGTGTGTTTACAAGCTTGGGAAACCTCACTATATATAGGCCTAAGGAAGCTGAAAATCTGAATTAAGTATGGCTAATGCATACAACACTTTGTTTTATAAAATCTGAAATGGTTGATGCACTTCACTAATGCATACAACACTTCCATTATAAAATCTGAAATGGTTGATGCACTTCACTAATAAATCCCACCAGCAGCCCTAGCTCATCTTCATGTCACCATGATCAAGCTTCCAACCAGAAATAATAGCTCATCCTGAGGTCAGCATGACCAGCAACTTCAAGGGCTTACGAATTGGGCTTCCCTTAAGCAAATTAAGACTTTAAGCACTCAAACTTGAAGTTCAGAATGTCTTCTTTCCAGCCATATATCATTTGGGCCAATCCAAGGTCGGAGGAGGAATTTAAGGCCAAAACAAATTGCTAACTCATTTTGCGCGCTGATAAAATCCATCCTGAGCATAGCTCTGTGTTTGCTAGGTAACAGACTCCATATTTATCCAATGGGGCTGCATTTTGGATATGTTATATTACACACCCATTGGAACAACGTTCATGAAGAATGTGGCCTCATCCGAGCTATGTAGGTTGCTGAAACAAAGCTTGCAATATGACCTACGAAACTGGGCTGGCAGGGGACTGTAGCCAAAATTGAGTTTGTCTTTAAGCTCTTCATCCATTCATCCAAATTAGGCCCTAACATGCATGGATTGCATCATTTACTATCCAAAGCCCTCATTATTACCTAAAGCTCAATGAACTGAAAAATAAACACAAAAAGGATTAAAAGCACAAGTTTAACTCAAAAACATAACCAAATCATAAGCTAGAAGGGTACAAAATGATATGTAAATATGCACCGATCAAAATCCAATCGCTAGAAGTATGGAATACACCAACCACTCCAATTAGGAACGAACTGCCGTTGAACTTGAATTGTCCAATTTCTCACACCTATTGATTTCCAATCGAGCCCAAAATTTGGGCAACATCATAATATGGTGGGAGGTGTCATTTGTGAGTTTTGAGTGTAATCCAATCGCTAGAATTATGGAATACAGCAACCACTCCAATTAGGAACGAACTGCCGTTGAACTTGAATTGTCCAATTTCTAACACCTATAGATTTCGGATCGAGCCCCAAACTTGGGCAACATCATAATATGGTGGGAGGAGTCATTTGGTGAGTTTTGAGTGAAATCCAATCGCTAGAAGTATGGAATACACCAACCACTCCAATTAGGAACGAACTGCCGTTGAAATTGAATTGTCCAATTTTGAACACCTATTGATTTCGGATCGAGCCCCAAACTTGGGCAACATCATAATATGGTGGGAGGAGTCCTTTGGTGAGTTTTGAGTGAAATCCATTCGCTAGAGGAATGGAATACACCAACCACTCCAATTAGGAACGAACTGCCGTTGACCTTGAATTGTCCAATTTCGAACACCTATTGATTTCGGATCGAGCCCAAAACTTGGGCAACATCATAATATGGTGGGAGGAGTCATTTGGTGAGTTTTGAGTGAAATCCAATCGCTAGAAGTATGGAATACACCAACCACTCCAATTAGGAACGAACTGCCGTTGAACTTGAATTGTCCAATTTCTCACACCTATTGATTTCGGATCGAGCCCCAAACTTGGGCAACATCATAATATGGTGGGAGGAGTCATTTGGTGAGTTTTGAGTGAAATCCAATCGCTAGAAGTATGGAATACACCAACCACTCCAATTAGGAACGAACTGCCGTTGAACTTGAATTGTCCAATTTCTCACACGTATTGATTTCGGATCGAGCCCAAAACTTGGGCAACAACATAATATGGTGGGAGGAGTCATTTGGTGAGTTTTGAGTGAAATCCAATCGCTAGAAGTGTGGAATACACCAACCACTCCAATTAGGAATGAACTGCCGTTCCAATCGCTAGAAGTATGGAATACACCAACCACTCCAATTAGGAACGAAGTGCCGTTGAACTTGAATTGTCCAATTTGGAACACCTATTGATTTCGGATCTAGCCCAAAACTTGGGCAACATCATAATATGGTGGGAGGGGTCATGTGGTGAGTTTTGAGTGAAATCCAATCGCTAGAAGTGTGGAATACACCAACCACTCCAATTAGGAACGAACTGCCGTTGAACTTGAATTGTCCAATTTCTCACAGCTATTGATTTCGGATCGAGCCCCAAACTTGGGCAACATCATAATGTGGTGGGAGGAGTCATTTGGTGAGTTTTGAGTGAAATCCAATCGCTAGAAGTATGGAATACACCAACCACTCCAGATAGGAACGAACTGCCGTTGAACTTGAATTGTCCAATTTCTCACACCTATTGACTTCGGATCGAGCCCAAAACTTGGGCAACATCATAATATGGTGGGAGGAGTCATTTGGTTTGTTTTGAGTGAAATCGAATCGCTAGAAGTATGGAATACACCGACCACTCCAATTAGGAACGAACTGCCGTTGAACTTGAATTGTCCAATTTGGAACACCTATTGATATCGGATCGAGCCCAAAACTTGGGCAACATCATTATATGGTGGGAGGAGTCATTTGGTGAGTTTTGAGTGAAATCCAATCGCTAGAAGTGTGGAATACACCAACCACTCCAATTAGGAACGAACTGCCGTTGAACTTGAATTGTCCAATTTCTCCCACCTATTAATTTCGGATCGAGCCCAAAACTTGGGCAACATCATAATATGGTGGGAGGAGTCATTTGGTGAGTTTTGAGTGTAATCCAATCGCTAGAAGTGTGGAATACACCAACCACTCCAATTAGGAACGAACTGCCATTGAACTTGAATTGTCCAATTTCTCACACCTATTCATTTCGGATCGACCCCAAAACTTGGGCAACATCATAATATGGTGGGAGGAGTCATTTGGTGAGTTTTGAGTGAAATCCAATCGCTAGAAGTATGGAATACACCAACCACTCCAATTAGGAACGAACTGCCGTTGAACTTGAATTCTCCAATTTCTCTCGCCTATTGATTTCGGATCAAGCCCCAAACTTGGACAACAACATAATATGGTGGGAGGAGTCATTTGGTGAGTTTTGAGTGAAATCCAACCGCTAGAAGTATGGAATACACCAACCACTCCAACTAGGAACGAACTGCCGTTGAACTAGAATTGTCCAATTTGGAACACCTATTGATTTCGGATCGAGCCCAAAACATGGGTAACATCATAATATGGGGGGAGGAGTCATTTGGTGAGTTTTGAGTGAAATCCAATCGCTAGAAGTATGGAATACACCAACCACTCCAACTAGGAACGTACTGCCGTTGAACTTGAATTGTCCAATTTGGATAACCTATTGATTTCGGATCGAGCCCAAAACTTGGGCAACATCATAATATGGTGGGATAAGTCATTTGGTGAGTTTTGAGTGAAATCCAATTGCTAGAAGTATGGAATAAACCAACCACTCCAACTAGGAACGAACTGCCGTTGAACTTGAATTGTCCAATTTGGAACACCTATTGATTTCGGATCGAGCCCAAAACTTGGGCAACATCAAAGTATGGTGGGAGGAGTCATTTGGTGAGTTTTGAGTGAAATCCAATCGCTAGAAGTATGGAATACACCAACCACTCCAATTAGGAACGAACTGTCGTTGAACTTGAATTCTCCAATTTCTCACACCAATTGAATTCGGATCGAGCCCCAAACTTGGGCAACAACATAATATGGTGGGAGGAGTCATTTGGTGAGTTTTGAGTGAAATCCAATCGCTAGAAGTGTGGAATACACCAACCACTCCCATTAGGAACGAACTGCCGTTGAACTTAAATTGTCCAATTTCTCACACCTATTGATTTCGGATCGAACCCCAAAACTTGGGCAACATCATTATATGGTGGGAGGAGTCATTTGGTGAGTTTTGAGTTAAATCCAATCGCTAGAAGTATGGAATACACCAACCACTCCAATTAGGAACGAACTGCCGTTGAACTTGAATTGTCCAATTTCTCACTCCAATTGGGAAACCTCTGGCCTTCCTACACTAAGACTGGTTCAGAAAACTCGTTTTTCAGCAACCAAAAGGCAACCACATGGGTTGGCAGCAAAGGGCAGCCACATCTGACCACCTTTGAACCCATGTGATGAAAGCTTGAGGTGCGGCAAAAGATGAAGGATGGTGTGGGAATTCATCATGTTGTTCCTCCCTCTTAGCCCTATAAATAGAGAAGCCTTCAAGCTTCAAAACACACCCCAAGGGGGGGAGCTCTCAAACACTTCTCTAGAGCTCCCTTCCCTTCTCTCCCTCAAATTCTCTTAGTTTCCTTTCAAGTTGTCAATTGTTGTAACAAAATGAGTTTACTAAATTTTCCTTCAAGTTTTCTTAGTTCCACTTTACTTTTATTTGTAATGTACATTCTTTCTTAAGTATTCAAGTTTAATTAGTTTCCAAGTTTCAATTATGATTTTTGTTCTTATTCATTATGCTTATAAGTTAATATGCTAGTTTGAATGATTGATCACCATTTAGGCTTGCATGTTAGCTATCTTGGTTTGAATTAAGAGTAGACACCATGCTTTAATTCGAATTGAACTATGAATAGGAAGAGTATGTATGGACATTCGACAACAGGGATTAGATACATGCTTGGTTGTTTAAATTGTTCTTCTATACTTAATGGGTTCCTAATGCTTAGTTTTAGGTTAGACAACAAATGATCAAATTAGGGAATTAGGAACACAAGGTTATGACCAAACACCATGGCTTAATCATACTTTAGCTAGAATCAATCCGTTAATCTACTTGAACTTGGGAACTTATTTGCTTGAGTTATTTCTTTTTTTTCTTGTTTTATTTATTTTCTTTTTCAATTCTATTTTGTGTAGGGGAAACAAATTGGATCATTCAATCACCAATCCTCGAGGGATCGACCTCGCACTTACATATGCTATACTACCGAACGGCTCGTGCACTTGCGAGTATCACAAGTTGAGGATGCAGCTGAATCCATTTTGGTGCAGCTGAATCGACGCAACAGTACGGAATACACCAACCACTCCAATTAGGAACGAACTGCCGTTGAACTTGAATTGTCCAATTTGGAACACCTATTGATTTCGGATCGAGCCAAAAACTTGGCCAACATCATAATATGATGGGAGGAGTCATTTGGTGTGTTTTGAGTGAAATCCAATCGCTAGAATAATGGAATAAACCAACCATTCCAATTAGGAACGAACTGCCGTTGAACTTGGATTGTCCAATTTGGAACACCTATTGATTTCGGACCGAGCCCAAAACTTGGGCAACATCTTAATATGGTGGGAGGAGTCATTTGGTGAGTTTTGAGTGAAATCCAATCGCTAGAAGTATGGAATACACCAACCACTCCAATTTGGAACGAGCTGCCGTTGGACTTGAATTGTCCAATTTGGAACACCTACTGATTTCGGATCGAGCCCAAAAGTTGGGCAACAACACAATATGGTGGGAGGAGTCGTTTGGTGAGTTTTGAGTGAAATCCAATCGCTAGAAGTATGGAATACACCAACCACTCCAATTAGGAACGAACTGCCGTTGAACTTGAATTGTCCAATTTGGAACACCTATTGATTTCGGATCGAGCCCAAAACTTGGGCAACCTCATAATATGGTGGGAGGAATCGTTTGGTGAGTTTTGAGTGAAATCCAATCGCTGGACGTATGAAATACACCAACCACTCCAATTAGGAACGAATTGCCGTTGAACTTGAATTGTCCAATTTGGAACACCTATTGATTTTGGATCGAGCCCAAAACTTGGGCAACTTCATAATATGGTGGGAAGAGTCATTTGGCGAGTTTTGAGTGAAATCAAATCGCTAGAAGTATGGAATACACCAACCACTCCAATTAGGAACGAACTGCCATTGAACTTGAATTGTCCAATTTGGAACACCTATTGATTTCGGATCGAGCCCAAAACTTGGGCAACATCATAACATGGTGGGAGGAGTCAATTGGTGAGTTTTGAGTGAAATCCAATCGCTAGAAGTATGGAATACACCAACCACTCCAATTAGGAACGAATTGCCGTTGAACTTGAATTGTCCAATTTGGAACACCTATTGATTTCGGATCGAGCCCAAAACTTGGGCAACATCATAACATGGTGGGAGGAGTCATTTGGTGAGTTTTGAGTGAAATCCAATCGCTGGACGTATGGAATACACCAACCACCCCAACTAGGAACGAACTGTCGTTCAAATTGAATTGACCAATTTCTCAAACCTACTGATTTCGGATCGAGCCCAAAACTTGGGCAACATCATAATATGGTGGGAGTAGTCATTTGGTTAGTTTTGTGTGAAATCCAATCACTAGAAGTATGGAATACACCAACCACTCCAATTAGGAACGAATTGCCGTTGAACTTGAATTGTCCAATTTGGAACACCTATTGATTTCGGATCGAGCCCAAAACTTGGGCAACATCATAATGTGGTGGGAGGAGTCATTTGGTGAGTTTTGAGTGAAATCCAATCGCTGGACGTATGGAATACACCAACCACCCCAACTAGGAACGAACTGTCGTTCAAATTGAATTGACCAATTTCTCAGACCTACTGATTTCGGATCGAGCCCAAAACTTGGGCAACAACATAATATGGTGGGAGTAGTCATTTGGTTAGTTTTGTGTGAAATCCAATCACTAGAAGTATGGAATACACCAACCACTCCAATTAGGAACGAATTGCCGTTGAACTTGAATTGTCCAATTTGGAACACCTATTGATTTCGGATCGAGCCCAAAACTTGGGCAACATCATAACATGGTGGGAGGAGTCATTTGGTGAGTTTTGAGTGAAATCCAATCGCTGGACGTATGGAATACACCAACCACTCCAATTAGGAACGAACTGTCGTTCAAATTGAATTGACCAATTTCTCAGACCTACTGATTTCGGATCGAGCCCAAAACTTGGGCAACATCTTAATATGGTGGGAGGAGTCATTTGGTGAGTTTTGAGTGAAATCCAATCTCTAGAAGTATGAAATACACCAACCACTCCAATTAGGAACGAACTGCCGTTGAACTTGAATTGTCCAATTTGGAACACCTATTGATTTCGGATCGAGCCCAAAACTTGGGCAACAACATAATATGGTGGGAGGAGTCATTTCGTGGGTTTTGAGTGAAATCCAATCGCTAGAAGTATGGAATACACCAACCACTCCAATTAGGAACGAACTGCCGTCGAACTTGAATTGTACAATTTGGAACACCTATTGATTTCGGATCGATCCCAAAACCTGGGCAACATAATAAAATGGTGGGAGAGGTTATTTGGTGAGTTTTGGGGGAAATCCAATCGCTAGAAGTATGGAATACACCAACCACTCCAATTAGGAACGAACTGCCGTTGAACTTGAATTGTCCAATTTGGAACACCTATTGATTTCGGATCGAGCCCAAAACCTGGGCAACATCAAAACATGGTGGGAGGAGTCATGTGGTGAGTTTTGAGTGAAATCCAATCGCTAGAAGTGTGGAATACACCAACCACTCCAATTAGGAACGAACTGCCGTTGAACTTGAATTGTCCAATTTGGAACACCTATTGATTTCGGATCGAGCCCAAAACTTGGGCAACATCATAATACGGTGGGAGGAGTCATTTGGTGAGTTTTGAGTGAAATCAAATCGCTAGAAGTATGGAATACACCAACCACTCCAATTAGGAACGAACTGCCGTTGAACTTGAATTGTCCAAGTTATCACACCTATTGATTTCGGATCGAGCACAAAACTTGGGCAACATCATAATATGGTGGGAAGAGTCGTTTGGTGAGTTTTGAGTGAAATCAAATCGCTCGAAGTATGGAATACACCAACCACTCCAATTAGGAACGAACTGCCGTTGAACTTGAATTGTCCAAGTTATCACACCTATTGATTTCGGATCGAGCACAAAACTTGGGCAACATCATAATATGGTGGGAAGAGTCGTTTGGTGAGTTTTGAGTGAAATCAAATCGCTAGAAGTATGGAATACACCAACCACTCCAATTAGGAACGAACTGCCGTTGAACTTGAATTGTCCAAGTTATCACACCTATTGATTTCGGATCGAGCCCAAAACTTGGGCAACATCATAATATGGTGGGAGGAGTCAATTGGTGAGTTTTGAGTGAAATCAAATCGCTAGAAGTATGGAATACACCAACCACTCCAGTTAGGAACGAACTGTCGTTGAACTTGAATTGTCCAATTTGGAACACCTATTGATTTCGGATCGAGCCCATAACTTGGGCAACAACACAATATGGTGGGAGGAGTCGTTTGGTGAGTTTTGAGTGAAATCCAATCGCTAGAAGTATGGAATACACCAACCACTCCAATTAGGAACGAACTGCCGTTGAACTTGAATTGTCCAATTTGGAACACCTATTGATTTCGGATCGAGCCCAAAACTTGGGCAACCTCATAATATGGTGGGAGGAATCATTTGGTGAGTTTTGAGTGAAATCCAATCGCTGGACGTATGGAATACACCAACCACTCCAATTATGAACGAACTGCCGTTGAACTTGAATTGTCCAATTTGGAACACCTATTGATTTTGGACCGAGCCCAAAACTTGGGCAACTTCAAAATATGGTGGGAGGAGTCATTTGGCGAGTTTTGAGTGAAATCAAATCGCTAGAAGTATGGAATACACCAACCACTCCAATTAGGAACGAACTGCCATTGAACTTGAATTGTCCAATTTATCACACCTATTGATTTCGGATTGAGCCCAAAACTTGGGCAACATCATAATATGGTGGGAGGAGTCAATTGGTGAGTTTTGAGTGAAATCCAATTGCTAGAAGTGTCGAATACACCAACCACTCCAGTTAGGAACGAACTGCCGTTGAACTTGAATTGTCCAATTCGGAACACCTGTTGATTTCGGATCGAGCCCAAAACTTGGGCAACATCATAATATGGTGGGAGGAGTCATTTGGTGAGTATTGAGTGAAATCCAATCGCTAGAAGTATGAAATTTACCAACCACTCCAGTTAGGAACGAACTGCCGTTGAACTTGAATTGTCCAATTTGGAACACCTATTGATTTCGGATCGAGCCCATAACTTGGGCAACATCATAATATGGTGGGAGGAGTCATTTGGTGAGTATTGAGTGAAATCCAATCGCTAGAAGTATGGAATATACCAACCACTCCAGTTAGGAACGAACTGCCGTTGAACTTGAATTGTCCAATTTGGAACACCTACTGATTTTGGATCGAGCCCAAAACTTGGGCAACAACACAATATGGTGGGAGGAGTCGTTTGGTGAGTTTTGAGTGAAATCCAATCCCTAGAAGTATGGAATACACCAACCACTCCAATTAGGAACGAACTGCCGTTGACCTTGAATTGTCCAATTTGGAACACCTATTGATTTCGGATCGAACCCAAAACTTTGGCAACACCATACTATTGTGGGAGCAGTCATTTGGTTAGTTTTGACTGAAATCCAATCGCTAGAAGTATGGAATACACGAACCACTCCAATAAGGAACGAACTGCCATTGAACTTGAATTGTCCAATTTCGAACACCTATTGATTTCGGATCGAGCCCAAAACTTGGGCAACATCATAACATGGTGGGAGGAGTCATTTGGTGAGTTTGAGTGAAATCCAATCGCTGGACGTATGGAATACACCAACCACTCCAATTAGGAACGAACTGTAGTTGAAATTGAATTGACCAATTTCTCAGACCTATTGATTTCGGATCGAGCCCAAAACTTGGGCAACATCATAATATGGTGGGAGGAGTCATTTGGTGAGTTTTGAGTGAAATCCAATCGCTAGAAGTATGGAATACACCAACCACTCCAATTAGGAACGAAATGCTGTGGAACTTGAATTGTCCAAGTTATCACACCTATTGATTTCGGTTCGAGCCCAAAACTTGGGCAACATCATAATATGGCGGGAGGAGTCATTTGGTTAGTTTTGAGTGAAATCCAATCGCTAGAAGTATGGAATATACCAACCACTCCAGTTAGGAACGAACTGCCGTTGAACTTGAATTGTCCAATTTGGAACACCTACTGATTTTGGATCGAGCCCAAAACTTGGGCAACAACACAATATGGTGGGAGGAGTCGTTTGGTGAGTTTTGAGTGAAATCCAATCGCTAGAAGTATGGAATACACCAACCACTCCAATTAGGAACGAACTGCCGTTGAACTTGAATTGTCCAATTTGGAACACCTATTGATTTCGGATCGAACCCAAAACTTTGGCAACACCATACTATTGTGGGAGCAGTCATTTGGTTAGTTTTGACTGAAATCCAATCGCTAGAAGTATGGAATACACGAACCACTCCAATAAGGAACGAACTGCCATTGAACTTGAATTGTCTAGTTTCGAACACCTATTGATTTCGGATCGAGCCCAAAACTTGGGCGACATCATAACATGGTGGGAGGAGTCATTTGGTGAGTTTGAGTGAAATCCAATCGCTGGACGTATGGAATACACCAACCACTCCAATTAGGAACGAACTGTAGTTGAAATTGAATTGACCAATTTCTCAGACCTATTGATTTTGGATCGAGCCCAAAACTTGGGCAACATCATAATATGGTGGGAGGAGTCATTTGGTGAGTTTTGAGTGAAATCCAATCGCTAGAAGTATGGAATACACGAACCACTCCAATAAGGAACGAACTGCCATTGAACTTGAATTGTCCAATTTCGAACACCTATTGATTTCGGATCGAGCCCAAAACTTGGGCAACATCATAACATGGTGGGAGGAGTCATTTGGTGAGTTTCAGTGAAATCCAATCGCTGGACGTATGGAATACACCAACCACTCCAATTAGGAACGAACTGTAGTTGAAATTGAATTGACCAATTTCTCAGACCTATTGATTTTGGATCGAGCCCAAAACTTGGGCAACAACATAATATGGTGGGAGGAGTCATTTCATGGGTTTTGAGTGAAATCCAATCGCTAGAAGTATGGAATACACCAACCACTCCAATTAGGAACGAACTGCCGTTGAACTTGAATTGTCCAATTTGGAACACCTATTGATTTCGGATCGAGCACAAAACTTGGGCAACATCATAATATGGTGGGAGGAGTCATTTGATGAGTTTTAAAAGAAATCCAATCGCTAGAAGTATGGAATACACCAAGCACTCCAATTAGGAACGAACTGCCATTGAACTTGACTTGTCCAATTTGGAACACCTATTGATTTCGGATCGAGCCCAAAACTTTGGCAACATCATAATATGGTGGGAGGAGTCATTTGGTGAGTTTTGAGTGAAATCCAATCGCTGGACGTATGGAATACACCAACCACTCCAATTAGGAACGAACTGCCGTTGAACTTGAATTGTCCAATTTGGAACACGTATTGATTTCGGATCGAGCCCAAAACTTGGGCAACATCATATTATGGTGGGAGGAGTCATTTGGTGAGTTTTCAGTGAAATCCAATCGCTAGACGTATGGAATACACCAACCACTCCAATTAGGAACGAACTGCCGTTGAACTTGAATTGTCTAGTTTCTCACACCTATTGATTTCGGATCGAGCCCAAAACTTGGGCAACATCATAATATGGTGGGAGGAGTCATTTGGTGAGTTTTGAGTGAAATCCAATCGCTATAAGTGTGGAATACACCAACCACTCCAATTAGGAACGAACTGCCATTGAACTTAAATTGTCCAATTTCTCACACCTATTGATTTTGGATCGATCCTAAAACTTGGGCAACAACATAATATGGTGGGAGGAGTCATTTGGTGAGTTTTGAGTGAAATCCAATCGCTACAAGTATGGAATACACCAACCACTCCAATTAGGAACGAACTGCCGTTGAACTTGAATTGTCCAATTTCTCACACCGATTGATTTCGGATCGAGCCCAAAACTTGGGCAACATCATAATATGGTGGGAGGAGTCATTTGGTGAGTTTTGAGTGAAATCCAATCGTTAGAAGTGTGAAATACACCAACCACTCCAATTAGGAACGAACTGTCATTGAACTTGAACTGTCCAATTTCTCACACCTATTGATTTCGGATCCAGCACAAAACTTGGGCAACATCATAATATGGTGGGAGGAGTCATTTGGTTAGTTTTGAGTGAAATCCAATCGCTAGAAGTATGGAATACACCAACCAGTCCAATTACGAACGAACTGCCGTTGAACTTGAATTGTCCAATTTGGAACACCTATTGATTTCGGATCGAGCCCAAAACTTGGGCAACAACATAATATGGTGGGAGGAGTCATTGGGTGAGTTTTGAGTGAAATCCAATCGCTAGAAGTGTGGAATACACCAACCACTCCAATTAGGAACGAACTGCCGTTGAACATGAATTGTCCAATTTCTAACACCTATTGATTTTGGATCGAGCCCAAAACTTGGGCAACATCATAATATGGTGGGAGTAGTCATTTGGTTTGTTTTGAGTGAAATCCAATCGCCAGAAGTATGGAATACACCAACCACTCCAATTAGGAATGAACTGCCGTTGAACTTTAATTGTCCAATTTGGAACACCTATTGATTTCGGATCGAGCCCCAAACTTGGGCAACATCATAATATGGTGGGAGGAGTCATTTGGTGAGTTTTGAGTGAAATCCAATCACTAGAAGTGTGGAATACACCAACCACTCCAATTAGGAACGAACTGCCGTTGAACTTGAAATGTCCAATTTCTCACACCTATTGATTTCGAATCGAACCCAAAACTTGGGCAACATCATAATATGGTGGGAGGTGTCATTTGTGAGTTTTGAGTGTAATCCAATCGCTAGAATTATGGAATACAGCAACCACTCCAATTAGGAACGAACTGCCGTTGAACTTGAATTGTCCAATTTCTCACACCTATAGATTTCGGATCGAGCCCCAAACTTGGGCAACATCATAATATGGTGGGAGGAGTCATTTGGTGAGTTTTGAGTGAAATTCAATCCCTAGAAGTATGGAATACACCAACCACTCCAATTAGGAACGAACTGCCGTTGAACTTGAATTGTCCAATTTCTCACACCTATTGATTTCGGATCGAGCCCCAAACTTGGGTAACATCATAATATGGTGGGAGGAGTCCTTTGGAGAGTTTTCAGTGAAATCCATTCGCTACAAGTATGGAATACACCAACCACTCCAATTAGGAACGAACTGCCATTGAACTTGAATTGTCCAATTTCGAACACCCATTGATTTCGGATCGAGCCCAAAACTTGGGCAACATCATAATATGGTGGGAGGAGTCATTTGGTGAGTTTTAAGTGAAATCCAATAGCTAGAAGTATGGAGTACACCAACCACTCCAATTAGGAACGAACAGCCGTTGAACTTGAATTGTCCAATTTCTCACACCTATTGATTTTGGATCGAGCCCAAAACTTGGGCAACATCATAATATGGTGGGAGGAGTCATTTGGTGAGTTTTGAGAGAAATCCAATCCCTAGAAGTGTGGAATACACCAACCACTCCAATTAGGAACGAACTGCCGTTGAACTTGGAATGTCCAATTTCCCACACCTATTGATTTCAGATTGAGCCCAAAACATGGGCAACATGATAATAAGGTGGGAGGAGTTTTGAGTGAAATCCAATTGCTAGAAGTGTGGAATACACCAACCACTCCAATTAGGAACGAACTGCCGTCGAACTTGAATTGTCCAATTTCTCACACCTATTGATTTTGGATCGAGCCCAAAACTTGGTTAACATCATAATATGGTGGGAGTAGTCATTTGGTTAGTTTTGAGTGAAATCCAATCGCTAAAAGTATGGAATACACCAACCACTCCATTTAGGAACGAACTGCCGTTGAACTTGAATTGTCGAATTTGTAACACCTATTGATTTCGGATCGAGCCCAAAACTTGGGCAACATCATAATATGGTGGGAGGAGTCATTTGGTTAGTTTTGAGTAAAATCCAATCGCTAGAAGTATATAATACACCAACCACTCCAATTAGGAACGAACTGCCGTTGAACTTGAATTGTCCAATTTCGAACACCTATTGATTTCGGATCGAGCCCAAAACTTGGGCAACATCATAATATGGTGGGAGGAGTCGTTTGGTGAGTTTTGAGTGAAATCCAATCGCTAGAAGTATGGAATACACCAACCACTCCAATTAGGAACGAACTGCCGTTGAACTTTAAGTGTCCAATTTCTCACACCTATTGATTTCGGATCGAGCCCAAAACTTGGGCAACATCATAATTCGGTGGGAAGAGTCATTTGGTGAGTTTTGAGTGAAATCCAATCGCTAGAAGTGTGGAATACACCAACCACTCCAATTAGGAACGAACTGCCGTTGAACTTGGATTGTCCAATTTCCCAGACCTATTGATTTCAGATAGAGCCCAAAACATGGGCAACATCATAATAAGGTGGGAGGAGTTTTGAGTGAAATCCAATCGCTAGAAGTATGGAATACATGTTGCGTAGATACAGCTGCACCAAAATGGATTCAGTTGCATCCTCAACTTGTGATACTCGCAAGTGCACGAGCCGTTTGGTAGTATAGCATATGTAAGTGCGAGGTCGATCCCACGAGGATTGGTGATTGAATGATCCAATTCATTTTTCCTACACAAAACAGAAATGAAAAAGAAAGGAAATAAATAAAACAAGGAAGAAAGAAATAACTAACTCAAGCAGATAAGTTCCCAAGTTCAATTAGATTAATGGATTGATTCTAGCTAAAGTATGATTAAGCCATGGTGTGTGGTCATAACCTTGTGTTCCTAATTCCCTAATTTGATCATTTGTTGTCTAACCTAAAATTAAGCATTAGGAACCCATTAAGCATAGAAGAACATTTTAAACAACCAAGTATGTATCTAATCCCTGTTGTCGAATGTCCATACATACTCTTCCTATTCATAGTTCAATTCGAATTAAAGCATGGTGTCTACTCTTAATTCAAACCAAGATAGCTAACATGCAAGCCTAAATGGTGATCAATCATTCAAACTAGCATATTAACTTATAAGCATAATGAATAAGAACAAAAACCATAATTGAAACTTGGAAACTAATCAAACTTGAAATTAAAGAAAAGAATTTACAAAACAATGAAAATTAAGTAGAACTTGGAAAAACTTAAGGAGAATTTCAGCACAAAGATCTCATTATAACAATTGAAAACTAGAAAGAGAAACTAAGAGAATTGGAGGGAGAGAAGGGAAGGGAGCTCTAGAGAAGTGTTTGAGAGCTCCCCCCCTTGGGGTGTGTTTACAAGCTTAGAGAACTTCCCTATTTATAGGCCTAGGAGAAGTGAAAATCTGAATTCAATATGGCTAATGCATACAACACTTGTTTTATAAAATCTGAAATGGTTGATGCACTTGTATTAGAAAATCTAAATTGGGTGATACACTTGTATTAGAAAATCTTGAATTGGTTGATGCACTTCACCAATAGATCCCACCAGCAGCCCTAGCTCATCTTCATGTCACCATGACCAAGCTTCCAACCAGAAATGATAGCTCATACCTAGCTCACCATGACCAAGCATCCAACCAGCACATGTTGAGGTCAGCATGACCAGCAACTTCAAGGGCTTACAACTTGGGCTTCTCTTAATCAAATTAGGGCTTTAAGCACTCGAAATTGAAGTTCAGAATGTCTTCTTTCCAGCCATATATCATTTGGGCCAATCCAAGGTCAGAGGAAGAAGTTAAGGCCGAAACAAATGGCTAACTCATTTTCCGCGCTGATAAGATCCATCCTGAGCATGGTTCTGTGTTTGCTAGGTAACGGACTCCAGATTCGAACACACCAACCACTCCAATTAGGAACGAACTGCCGTTGAACTTGAATTGTCCAATTTCTCACACCTATTGATTTCGGATCGAGCCCAAAACTTGGGCAACATCATAATATGGTGGGAGGAGTCATTTGTTTAGTTTTGAGTGAAATCCAATCGCTAGAAGTATAGAATAAACCAACCACTCCAATTAGGAACGAACTGCCGTTGAACTTGAATTGTCCAATTTCCCACACCTATTGATTTCAGATCGAGCCCAAAACTTGGGCAACATCATAATATGGTGGGAGGAGTTTTGAGTGAAATCCAATCGCTAGAAGTATGGAATACACCAACCACTCCAATTTCTCACACCTATTGATTTCGGATCGAGCCCAAAACTTGGGTAACATCATAATATGGTGGGAGGAGTCATTTGGTGAGTTTTGAGTGAAATCCAATCGCTAGAAGTATGGAATACACCAACCACTCCAATTAGGAACGAACTGCCGTTGAACTTGAATTGTCCAATTTCTCACACGTATTGATTTCGGATCGAGCCCAAAACTTGGGCAACATCATAATATGGTGGGAGGAGTCATTTGGTGAGTTTTGAGTGAAATCCAATCGCTAGAAGTGTGGAATACACCAACCATTCCAATTAGCAACGAACTGCCGTTGAACTTGAATTGTCCAATTTCTCACACCTATTGATTTTGGATCGAGCCCAAAACTTGGGCAACATCATAATGTGGTGGGAGGAGTCATTTGGTGAGTTTTGAGTGAAATCCAATCTCTAGAAGTATGGAATACACCAACCACTCCAATTAGGAACGAACTGCCGTTGAACTTGAATTGTCCAATTTGTCACACTTATTGATTTCGGATCGAGCCCAAAACTTGGGCAACATCATAATATGGTGGGAGGAGTCATTTGGTGAGTTTTGAGTGAAATCCAATCGCTAGAAGTGTGGAATACACCAACCATTCCAATTAGGAACGAACAGTCGTTGAACTTGAATTGTCCAATTTCTCACACCTATTGATTTCGAATCGAGCCCAAAACTTGGGCAACATCATAATATGGTGGGCGGTGTCATTTGTGAGTTTTGAGTGTCATCCACTCGCTAGAATTATGGAATACAGCAACCACTCCAATTACGAACGAACTGCCGTTGAACTTGAATTGTCCAATTTCTCACACCTATAGATTTCGGATCGAGCCCCAAACTTGGGCAACATCATGATATGGTGGGAGGAGTCATTTGGTGAGTTTTGAGTGAAATCCAATCGCTAGAAGTATGGAATACCCCAACCACTCCAATTAGGAACGAACTGCCGTTGAACTTGAATTGTCCAATTTCCCACACCTATTGATTTCAGATCGAGCCCAAAACATGGGCAACATCATAATATGGTGGGAGGAGTTTTGAGTGAAATCCAATCGCTAGAAGTATGGAATACACCAACCACTCCAATTTCTCACACCTATTGATTTCGGATCGAGCCCAAAACTTGGGTAACATCATAATATGGTGGGAGGAGTCATTTGGTGAGTTTTGAGTGAAATCCAATCGCTAGAAGTATGGAATACACCAACCACTCCAATTAGGAACGAACTGCCGTTGAACTTCAATTGTCCAATTTCTCACACCTATTGAATTTGGATTGAGCCCAAAACTTGGTTAACATCATAATATGGTGGGAGTAGTCATTTGGTTAGTTTTGAGTGAAATCCAATCGCTAAAAGTATGGAATACACCAACCACTCCAATTAGGAATGAACTGCCGTTGAACTTGAATTGTCCAATTTGGAACACCTATTGATTTCGGATCGAGCCCCAAACTAGGGCAACATCATAATATGGTGGGAGGAGTCATTTGGTGAGTTTTGTGTGAAATCCAATCGCTAGAAGTATGGAATACACCAACCACTACGATTAGGAACGAACTGCCGTTGAACTTGAATTGTCCAATTTCTCACACCTATTGATTTCGGATCGAGCCCAAAACTTGGGCAACATCATAATATGGTGGGAGGAGTCATTTGGCTAGTTTTGAGAGAAATCCAATCCCTAGAAGTGTGGAATACACCAACCACTCCAATTAGGAACGAACTGCCGTTGAACTTGGATTGTCCAATTTCCCACACCTATTGATTTCAGATCGAGCCCAAAACATGGGCAACATCATAATAAGGTGGGAGGAGTTTTGAGTGAAATCCAATCGCTAGAAGTATGGAATACACCAACCACTCCAATTAGGAACGAACTGCCGTTGAACTTGAATTGTCCAATTTGGAACACCTATTGATTTCGGATCGAGCCCAAAACTTGGGCAACATCATAATATGGTGGGAGGAGTCGTTTGGTGAGTTTTGAGTGAAATCCAATCGCTAGAAGTATGGAATACACCAACCACTCCAATTAGGAACGAACTGCCGTTGAACTTGAATTGTCCAATTTCTCACACCTATTGATTTCGGACAGAGCCCCAAACTTGGGGTACATCACAATATTGTGGGAGGAGTCATTTGGTGAGTTTTGAATTAAATCCAATCGCTAGAAGTATGGAATACACCAACCACTCCAATTAGGAACGAACTGCCGTTGAACTTGAATTGTCCAATTTGGAACACCAATTGATTTCGGACCAAGACCCAAACTTGGGCAACATCATAAGATGGTGGGAGGAGTCATTTGGTGAGTTTTGAGGGAAATCCAATCGCTAGAAGTATGGAATACACCAACCACTCCAATTAGGAACGAACTGTCGTTGAACTTGAATTGTCCAATTTCTCACACCTTTTGATTTCGGATCGAGCCCAAAACTTGGGCAACATCATAATTTGGTGGGAGGAGTCGGTTGGAAAGTTTTGAGTGAAATCCAATCGCTAGAAGTATGGAATACACCAACCGCTGCAATTAGGAACGAACTGCCGTTGAACTTGAATTGTCCAATTTGGAACACCTATTGATTTCGGATCGAGCCCAAAACTTGGGCAACATCATACTACGGTGGGTGGAGTCATTTGGTGAGTTTTCAGTGAAATCCAATCGCTAGAAGTATGGAATACACTAACCACTCCAATTAGGAACGAACTGCCGTTGAACTTGAATTGTCCAATTTGGAACACCTATTGATTTCGGATCGAGCCCAAAACTTGGGCAACATCATAATATGGTGGGAGGAGTCAGTTGGTGAGTTTTGAGTGAAATCCAATCGCTAGAAGTATGGAATACACCAACCACTGCAATTAGGAACGAACTGCCGTTGAACTTGAATTGTCCAATTTGGAACACCTATTGATTTCGGAACGAGCCCAAAACTTGGGCAACATCATAATATGGTGGGAGGAGTCATTTGGTGAGTTTTGAGTGAAATCCAATCGCTAGAAGTATGGAATACAGCAACCACTCCAATTAGGAACGAACTGCCGTTGAACTTGAATTGTCCAATTTCTCACACCTATAGATTTCGGATCGATCCCCAAACTTGGCCAACATCATAATATGGTGGTAGGAGTCATTTGGTGAGTTTTGAGTGAAATCCAATCGCCTGAAGTATGGAATACACCAACCACTCCAATTAGGAACGAACTGCCGTTGAACTTGAATTGTCCAATTTCTCACACCTATTGATTTCGGATCGAGCCCCAAACTTGGGCAACATCATAATATGGTGGGAGGAGTCATTTGGTGAGTTTTGAGTGAAATCCAATAGCTAGAAGTATGGAATACAGCAACCACTCCAATTAGGAATGAACTGCCGTTCAACTTGAATTGTCCAATTTCTCACACCTATTATTTCGGATCGAGCCCAAAACTTGGGCAACATCACAATATGGTGGGAGGAGTCATTTGGTTAGTTTTGAGTGAAATCCAATCGCTAGAAGTATGGAATACACCAACCAGTCCAATTAGGAACGAACTGCCGTTGAACTCTAACTGTCAAATTTGGAAGACCTATTGATTTCGGATCGAGCCCAAAACTTGGGCAACATCATAATATGATGGGAGGAGTCATTTGGTGAGTTTTGAGTGAAATCCAATCGCTAGAAGTATGGAATACACCAACCACTCCAATTAGGAACGAACTGCCGTTGAACTTGAATTGTCCAATTTCTCACACCTATTGATTTCGGACAGAGCCCCAAACTTGGGCTACATCATAATATTGTGGGAGGAGTCATTTGGTGAGTTTTGAGTGAAATCCAATCGCTAGAAGTATGGAATACACCAACCACTCCAATTAGGAACGAACTGCCGTTGAACTTGAATTGTCCAATTTCTCACACCTATTGATTTCGGATCGAGCCCAAAACTTGGGCAACATCATAATATGGTGGGAGGAGTCATTTGTTTAGTTTTGAGTGAAATCCAATCGCTAGAAGTATAGAATACACCAACCACTCCAATTAGGAACGAACTGCCGTTGAACTTGAATTGTCCAATTTGGAACACCTATTGATTTCGGATCGAGCCCCAAACCAGGGCAACATCATAATATGGTGGGAGGAGTCATTTGGTGAGTTTTGTGTGAAATCCAATCGCTAGAAGTATGGAATACACCAGCCACTACGATTAGGAACGAACTTCCGTTGAACTTGAATTGTCCAATTTCTTACACCTATTGATTTCGGATCGAGCCCAAAACTTGGGCAACATCATAATATGGTAGGAGGAGTCATGTTGGCTAGTTTTGAGAGAAATCCAATCCCTAGAAGTGTGGAATACACCAACCACTCCAATGAGGAACGAACTGCCGTTGAACTTGGATTGTCCAATTTCCCACACCTATTGATTTCAGATCGAGCCCAAAACATGGGCAACATCATAATAAGGTGGGAGGAGTTTTGAGTGAAATCCAATCGCTAGAAGTATAGAATACACCAACCACTCCAATTAGGAAGGAACTGCCGTTGAATTTGAATTGTCCAATTTCTAACACCTATTGATTTCGGATCGAGCCCAAAACTTGGGCAACAACATAATATGGTGGGAGGAGTCATTTGGTGAGTTTTGAGTGAAATCCAATCGCTAGAAGTGTGGAAGACACCAACCATTCCAATTAGGAACGAACTGCCGTTGAACTTGAATTGTCCAATTTCTCACACCTATTGATTTCGGATCGAGCCCCAAACTTGGGCAACATCATAACATGGTGGGAGGAGTCATTTGGTTAGTTTTGAGTGAAATCCAATCGCTAGAAGTGTGCAATACACCAACCACTCCAATTAGGATCGAACTGCCGTTAAACATGAATTGTCCAATTTCTCACACCTATTGATTTTGGATCGAGCCCAAAACTTGGGCAACATCATAATATGGTGGGAGGAGTCATTTGGTGAGTTTTGAGTGAAATCCAATCGCTAGATGTATGGAATACACCAACCACTCCAATTAGGAACGAACTGTCGTTGAACTTGAATTGTCCAATTTCTCACACCTATTGATTTCGGATCGAGCCCAAAACTTGGGCAACATCATAATTTGGTGGGAGATGTCATTTTGTGAGTTTTGAGTGAAATCCAATCGCTAGAAGTGTGGAATACACCGACCACTCCAATTAGGAACGAACTGCCGTTGAACTTCAATTGTCCAATTTCTCACACCTATTGATATTGGATTGAGCCCAAAACTTGGTTAACATCATAATATGGTGGGAGTAGTCATTTGGTTAGTTTTGAGTGAAATCCAATCGCTAAAAGTATGGAATACACCAACCACTCCATTTAGGAACGAACTGCCGTTGAACTTGAATTGTCGAATTTGTAACACCTATTGATTTCGGATCGAGCCCAAAACTTGGGCAACAACATAACATGGTGGGAGGAGTCATTTGGTTAGTTTTGAGTAAAATCCAATCGCTAGAAGTATGGAATACACCAACCACTCCAATTAGGAACGAACTGCCGTTGAACTTGAATTGTCCAATTTGGAACACCTATTGATTTTGGATCGAGCCCAAAACTTGGGCAACATCATAATATGGTGGGAGGAGTCGTTTGGTGAGTTTTGAGTGAAATCCAATCGCTAGAAGTATGGAATACACCAACCACTCCAATTAGGAACGAACTGCCCTTGAACTTGGATTGTCCAATTTCCCACACCTATTGATTTCAGATAGAGCCCAAAACATGGGCAACATCATAATAAGGTGGGAGGAGTTTTGAGTGAAATCCACTCGCTAGAAGTATGGAATACACCAACCACTCCAGTTAGGAACGAACTGCCGTTGAACTTGAATTGTCCAATTTCTCACACCTATTGATTTCGGATCGAGCCCAAAACATGGGCAACATCAAAATATGGTGGGAGGAGTCATTTGGTGAGTTTTGAGTGAAATCCAATCGCTAGAAGTATGGAATACACCAACCACTCCAATTAGGAACGAACTGCCGTTGAACTTGAATTGTCCAATTTGGAACACCTAATGATTTCGGATCGAGCCCCAAACTTGGGCAACATCATAAGATGGTGGGAGGAGTCATTTGGAGAGTTTTGAGGGAAATCCAATCGCTAGAAGTATGGAATACACCAACCACTCCAATTAGGAACGAACTGCCGTTGAACTTGAATTGTCCAATTTGGAACACCTATTGATTTCGGATCGAGCCCAAAACTTGGGCAACATCATAATATGGTGGCAGGAGTCATTTGGTGAGTTTTGAGTGAAATCCAATCGCTAGAAGTACGGAATACAGCAACCACTCCAATTAGGAACGAACTGCCGTTGAACTTGAATTGTCCAATTTCTCACACCTATAGATTTCGGATCGAGCCCCAAACTTGGGCAACATCATAATATGGTGGGAGGAGTCATTTGGTGAGTTTTGAGTGAAATCCAATCGCCTGAACTATGGAATACACCAACCACTCCAATTAGGAACGAACTGCCGTTGAACTTGAATTGTCCAATTTCTCACACCTACTGATTTCGGATCGAGCCCCAAACTTGGGCAACATCATAATATGGTGGGAGGAGTCATTTGGTGAGTTTTGAGTGAAATCCAATAGCTAGAAGTATGGAATACAGCAACCACTGCAATTAGGAACGAACTGCCGTAGAACTTGAATTGTCCAATTTCTCACACCTATTATTTCGGATCGAGCCCAAAACTTGGGCAACATCATAATATGGTGGGAGGAGTCATTTGGTTAGTTTTGAGTGAAATCCAATCGCTAGAAGTATGGAATACACCAACCAGTCCAATTAGGAACGAACTGCCGTTGAACTCTAACTGTCAAATTTGGAAGACCTATTGAGTTCGGATCGAGCCCAAAACTTGGGCAACATCATAATATGGTGGGAGGAGTCATTTGGTGAGTTTTGAGTGAAATCCAATCGCTAGAAGTATGGAATACACCAACCACTGCAATTAGGAACGAACTGCCGTTGAACTTGAATTATCCAACTTGGAACACCTATTGATTTTGGATCGAGCCCAAAACTTGGGCAACATCATAATATGGTGGGAGGAGTCATTTGGTGAGTTTTGAGTGAAATCCAATTGCTAGAAGTATGGAATACACCAACCACTCCAATTAGGATCGAACTGCCATTGAACTTGAATTGTCCAATTTGGAACACCTATTGATTTCGGATCGAGCCCCAAACTTGGGCAACATCATAATATGGTGGGAGGAGTCATTTGGTGAGTTTTGAGTGAAATCCAATCGCTAGAAGTATGGAATACACCAACCACTCCAATTAGGAACGAACTGCCGTTGAACTTGAATTGTCCAATTTGGAACACCTATTGATTTCGGATCGAGCCCAAAACTTGGGCAACATCATACTATGGTGGGAGGAGTCATTTGGTGAGTTTTCAGTGAAATCCAATCGCTAGAAGTATGGAATACACCAACCACTCCAATTAGGAACGAACTGCCGTTGAACTTGAATTGTCCAATTTGGAACACCTATTGATTTCGGATCGAGCCCAAAACTTGGGCAACATCATAATATGGTGGGAGGAGTCATTTGGTGAGTTTTGAGTGAAATCCAATCTCTAGAAGTATGGAATACACCAACCACTCCAATTAGGAACGAACTGCCGTTCAACTTGAATTGTCCAATTTCTCACACTTATTGATTTCGTATCGAGCCCAAAACTTGGGCAACATCATAATATGGTGGGAGGAGTCATTTAGTGAGGTTTGAGTGAAATCCAATCGCTAGAAGTATGGAATACACCAACCACTCCAATTAGGAACGAACTGCCCTTGAACTTGGATTGTCCAATTTCCCACTCCTATTGATTTCAGATAGACCCCAAAACATGGGCAACATCATAATAAGGTGGGAGAAGTTTGGAGTGAAATCCAATCGCTAGAAGTATGGAATACACCAACCACTCCAATTAGGAACGAACTGCCGTTGAACTTGAATTGTCCAATTTCTCACACGTATAGATTTCGGATCGAGCCCAAAACTTGGGCAACATCATAATATGGTGGGAGGAGTCATTTGGTGAGTTTTGAGTGAAATCCAATCGCTAGAAGTGTGGAATACACCAACCATTCCAATTAGGAACGAACTGCCGTTGAACTTGAATTGTCCAATTTCTCACACCTATTGATTTTGGATCGAGCCCAAAACTTGGGCAACATCATAATGTGGTGGGAGGAGTCATTTGGTGAGTTTTGAGTGAAATCCAATCTCTAGAAGTATGGAATACACCAACCACTCCAATTAGGAACGAACTGCCGTTGAACTTGAATTGTCCAATTTCTGACACCTATTGATTTCGGATCGAGCCGAAAACTTGGGCAACATCATAATTTGGTGGGAGGAGTCATTTGGTGAGTTTTGAGTGAAATCCAATCGCTAGAAGTGTGGAATACACCAACCACTCCAATTAGGAACGAACTGCCGTTGAACATGAATTGTCCAATTTGGAACACCTATTGATTTCGGATCGAGCCCCAAACTTGGGCAACATCATAATATGGTGGGAGGAGTCATTTGGTGAGTTTTGAGTGAAATCCAATCGCTAGAAGTATGGAATACACCAGCCACTCCAATTTGGAACGAACTGCCGTTGAACTTGAATTGTCCAATTTCTCACACCTATTGATTTCGGATCGAGCCCCAAACTTGGGCAACATCATAGTATGGTGGGAGGAGTCATTTGGTGAGTTTTGAGTGAAATCCAATCGCTAGAGGTATGGAATACACCAACAACTCCAATTAGGAACGAACTGCCGTTGAACTTGAATTATCCAATTTGGAACACCTATTGATTTTGGATCGAGCCCCAAACTTGGGCAACATCATAATATGGTGGGAGGAGTCATTTGGTGAGTTTTGGGTGAAATCCAATTGCTAGAAGTATGGGATACACCAACCACTCCAATTAGGAACGAACTGCCGTTGAATTTGAATTGTCCAATTTGGAACACCTATTGATTTTGGATCGAGCCCAAAACTTGGGCAACATCATAATATGATGGGAGGAGTCATTTGGTGAGTTTTGAGTGAAATCCAATCGCTAGAAGTATGGAATACACCAACCACTCCAATTAGGAACGAACTGCCGTTGAACTTGAATTGTCCAATTTCTCACACCTATTGATTTCGGACAGAGCCCCAAACTTGGGCTACATCATAATATTGTGGGAGGAGTCATTTGGTGAGTTTTGAGTGAAATCCAATCGCTAGAAGTATGGAATACACCAACCACTCCAATTCGGAACGATCTGCCGTTGAACTTCAATTGTCTAATTTCTCACACCTATTGATTTCGGATCGAGCCCAAAACTTGGGCAACATCATAGTATGGTGGGAGGAGTCATTTGGTGAGTTTTGAGTGAAATCCATTCGCTAGAAGTATGGAATACACCAACCACTCCAATTAGGAACGAACTGCCGTTGAACTTGAATTGTCCAGTTTGGAACACCTACTGACTTCGGATCGAGCCCAAAACTTGGGCAACATCATAAGATGGTGGGAGGATTCATTTGGTGAGTTTTGAGTGAAATCCAATCGCTAGAAGTATGGAATACACCAACCACTCCCACTAGGAACGAACTGCCGTTGAACTTAAATTGTCCAATTTCTAACACCTATTGATTTTGGATCGAACCCCTAACTTGTGCAACATCATAATATGGTGGGAGGAGTCATTTGGTGAGTTTTGAGTGAAATCCAATCGCTAGAAGTATGGAATACACCAACCCCTCCAATTAGGAACGATCTGCCGTTGAACTTGAATTGTCCAATATCTCACACCTATTGATTTCGGATCGAACCCCAAACTTGTGCAACATCATATTATGGTGGGAGGAGTCATTTGGTGAGTTTTGAGTGAAATCCAATCGCTAGAAGTATGGAATACACCAACCACCTCAATTAGGAACGAACTGCCGTTGAACTTGAATTGTCCAATTTGGAACACCTATTGATTTCGGATCGAGCCCAAAACTTGGGCAACATCATAATATGGTGGGAGGAGTCATTTGGTGAGTTTTGAGTGAAATCCAATCGCTTGAAGTATGGAGTACACCAACCACTCCAACTAGGAACGATCTGCGGTTGAACTTGAATTGTCCAATTTCTCACACCTATTGATTTCGGATCGACCCAAAACTTGGGCAACATCATAATATGGTGGGAGGAGTCATTTGGTGAGTTTTGAGTGAAATCCAATCACTAGAAGTATGGAATACACCAACCCCCTCAATTAGGAACGAACTGCTGTTGAACTTGAATTGTCCAATTTGGAACCCCTACTGATTTCGTATCGAGCCCAAAACTTGGGCGACATCATAATATGGTGGGAGGAGTCATTTGGTGAGTTTGGTGTGAAATTCAATCGCTTGAAGTATGGAATACACCAACCACTCCAATTAGGAACGATCTGCCGTTGAACTTGAATTGTCCAATTTCTCACACCTATTGATTTCAGATCGAGCCCCAAACTTGGGCAACATCATGATATGGTGGGAGGAGTCATTTGGTTAGTTTTGAGTGAAATCCAATCCCTAGAAGTATGGAATACACCAACCACTCCAGTTAGGAATGAACTGCCGCTGAACTTGAATTGTCCAATTTCTCACACCTATTGATTTCGGATCGAGCCCAAAACTTGGGAAACATCATAATATGGTGGGAGGAGTCTTTTTGTGAGTATTGAGTGAAATCCAATCGCTAGAAGTATGGAATATACCAACCACTCCAGTTAGGAACGAACTGCCATTGAACTTGAATTGTCCAATTTCTCACACCTATTGATTTCGGATCGAGCCGAAAACTTAGGCAACATCATAATATGGTGGAAGGAGTCATTTCGTTAGTTTTGAGTGAAATCCAATCGCAAGAAGTATGGAATAGACCAACCACTCCAATTAGGAACGATTTGCCGTTGAACTTGAAATGTCCAATTTCTCACACCTATTGATTTCGGATCGAGCCCAAAACTTGGGCAACATCATAATATGGTGGGAGGAGTCATTTGGTGAGTTTTGAGTGAAATCCAATCGCTAGAAGTATGGCATACACCAACCACTCCAATTCGGAACGAGCTGCCGTTGAACTTGAATTGTCCAATTTGGAACACCTATTGATTTCGGATCGAGCCCAAAACCTGGACAACATCATAATATGGTGGGAGGAATTATTTGGTGAGTTTTGAGTGAAATCCAATCGCTAGAAGTATGGAATACACCAACCACTCCAATTAGGAACGAACTGCCGTTGAACTTGAATTGTCCAATTTCTCACACCTATTGATTTCGGATCGAGCCCAAAACTTGGGCAACATCAAAATATGGTGGGAGGAGTCATTTGGCTATTTTTGAGTGAAATCCGATCGCTAGAAGTATGGAATACACCAACCACTCCAATTCAGAACGAACTGCCGTTGAACTTGAATTGTCCAATTTTTTGACACCTATTGATTTCGAATCAAGCCCCAAACTTGGGCAACATCATAATATGGTGGGAGGAGTCATTTGGCTAGTTTTGAGTGAAATCCAATCGCTAGAAGTATGGAATACACCAACCACTCCAATTAGGAACGAACTGCCATTGAACCCTAATTGTCGAATTTGGAAGACCTATTGATTTCGGATCGAGCCCAAAACTTGGGCAACATCATAATATTGTGGGAGGAGTCATTTGGTGAGTTTTGAGTGAAATACAATCGCTAGAAGTATGGAATACACCAACCGCTCCAATTAGGAACGAACTGCCGTTGAACTCTAATTGTCAAATTTGGAAGACCTATTGGTTTCGGATCGAGCCCAAAACCTGGGCAACACCATAATATGGTGGGAGGAGTCATTTGGTGAGTTTTGAGTGAAATCCAATCGCTAGAAGTATGGAATACACCAACCACTCCAATTAGGAACGAACTGCCGTTGAACTTGAATTGTCCAATTTCTCACACCTATTGATTTCGGATCGAGCCCAAAACTTGGGCAACATCAAAATATGGTGGGAGGAGTCATTTGGCTATTTTTGAGTGAAATCCGATCGCTAGAAGTATGGAATACACCAACTACTCCAATTAGGAACGAACTGCCGTTGAACTCTAATTGTCAAATTTGGAAGACCTATTGATTTCGGATCGAACCCAAAACTTGGGCAACATCATAATATGGTGGGAGGAGTTATTTGGTGAGTTTTGAGTGAAATCCAATCGCTAGAAGTATGTAATACACCAACCACTCCAATTAGGAACGAACTGCCGTTGAACTTGAATTGTCCAATTTCTCACACCTATTGATTTCCGATCGAGCCCCAAACTTGGGCAACAGCATAATATGCTGGGAGGAGTCATTTGGTGAGTTTTGAGTGAAATCCAATCGCTAGAAGTATGGAATACACCAACCACTCCAATTAGGAACGAACTTCCGTTGAACTTGAAATGTCCAATTTCTCACACCTATTGATTTCGGATCGAGCCCCAAACTTGGGCAACATCATAATATGGTGGGAGGAGTCATTTGGTGAGTTTTGAGTGAAATCCAATCGCTAGAAGTATGGAATACAACAACCACTCCAATTAGGAACGAACTGCCGTTGAACTTGAATTGTCCAATTTCTAACACCTATCGATTTCGGATCGAGCCCAAAACTTAGGCAACATCATAATATGGTGGGAGGAGTCATTTCGTTAGTTTTGAGTGAAATCCAATCGCAAGAAGTATGGAATACACCAACCACTCCAATTAGGAACGAACTGCCGCTGAACTCTAATTGTCAAATTCGGAAGACCTATTGATTTCGGATCGAGCCCAAAACTTAGGCAACAACATAATATGGTGGGAGGAGTCGTTTGGTGAGTTTTGAGTGAAATCCAATCGCTAGAAGTATGGAATACACCAACCACTCCAATTAGGAACGAACTGCCGTTGAACTTGAATTGTCCAATTTCTCACACCTATTGATTTCGGATCGAGCCCCAAACTTGGGCAACATCATAATATGGTGGGAGGAGTCATTTGGTCCGTTTTGAGAGAAATCCAATCGCTAGAAGTATGGAATACACCAACCACTCCAATTAGGAACGAACTGACGTTGAACTCTAATTGTCAAATTTGGAAGACCTAATGATTTCGGATCGAGCCCAAAACTTGGGCAACATCATAATACGGTGGGAGGAGTCATTTGGTGAGTTTTTAGTGAAATCCAATCGCTAGAAGTTTGGAATACACCAACCACTCCAATTAAGAACGAACTGCCGTTGAACTTGAATTGTCCAATTTCTCACACCTATTGATTTCGGATTGAGCCCCAACTTGGGCAACATCATAATATGGTGGGAGGAGTCATTTGGTGAGTTTTGAGTGAAATCCAATCGCTGGAAGTATGGAATACACCAACCACTCCAATTAGGAACGAACTGCCGTTGAACTTGAATTGTCCAATTTGTAACACCTATTGATTTCGGATCGAGCCCGAAACTTGGGCAACATCATAATATGGTGGGAGGAGTCATTTGGTGAGTTTTGAGTGAAATCCAATCGCTAGAAGTGTGGAATACACCAACCACTCCAATTAGGAACGAACTGCCGTTGAACTTGAATTGTCCAATTTGGAACACCTATTGATTTCGGATCCAGCCCCAAACTTGGGCAACATCATAATATGGTGGGAGGAGTCATTTGGTGAGTTTTGGGTGGAATCCAATCGCAAGAAGTATGGAATACACCAACCACTCCAATTAGGAACGAAATGCCGTTGAACTTGAATTGCCCAATTTCTCACACCTATTGATTTCGGATCGAGCCCAAAACTTGGGCAGCATCATAATATGGTGGGAGGAGTCATTTGGTGAGTTTTGAGTGAAATCCAATCGCTAGAAGTGTGGAATACACCAACCACTCCAATTAGGAACGAACTGCCGTTGAACTTGAATTGTCCAATTGCTCACACCTATTGATTTCGGATCGAGCCCATAACTTGGGCAACATCATAATATGGTGGGAGGAGTCATTTGGTGAGTTTTGAGTGAAATCCAATCGCTAGAAGTATGGAATACACCAACCACTCCAATTTGGAACGAACTGCCGTTGAACTTGAATTGTCCAATTTCTCACACCTATTGATTTCGGATCGAGCCCAAAACCTGGGCAACATCATAATATGCTGGGAGGAGTCATTTTGGAAGTTTTGAGTGAAATCCAATCGTTCGAAGTATGGAATACACCAACCACTCCCATTAGGAACGAACTGCCGTTGAACTTGAATTGTCCAATTTCTATCACCTATTGATTTCGGATCGAGCCCAAAACTTGGGCAACATCATAATATGGTGGGAGGAGTCATTTGGTGAGTTTTGAGTGAAATCCAATCCCTAGAAGTATGGAATGCAGCAACCACTCCAATTAGGAACGAACTGCCGTTGAACTTGAATTGTCCAATTTGGAACACCTATTGATTTCGGATCGAGCCCGAAACTTGGGCCACATCATAATATGGTGGGAGGAGTCATTTAGTGAGTTTTGAGTGAAATCCAATAGCTAGAACTATGTAATACACCAACCACTCCAATTAGGAACGAACCGCCGTTGAACTTGAATTGTCCAATTTGGAACACCTATTGATTTCGGATCGAGCCCAAAACTTGGGCAACATCATAATATGGTGGGAGGAGTCATTTGGTGAGTTTTGAGTGAAATCCAATTGCTAGAACTATGGAATACACCAACCACTCCAATTAGGAACGAACTGCCGTTGAACTTGAATTGTTCAATTTCTCACACCTATTGATTTTGAATCGAGCCCCAAACTTGGGCAACATCATAATATGGTGGGAGGAGTCATTTGGTGAGTTTTGAGTGAAATCCAAACGCTAGAAGTATGGAATACACCAACCACTCCAATTAGGAACGAACTGCCGTTGAACTTGAATTGTCCAATTTGGAACACCTATTGATTTCGTATCGAGCCCATAACTTGGGCAACATCATAATATGGTGGGAGGAGTCTTTTGGTGAGTTTTGAGTGAAATCCAATCGCTAGAACTATGGAATACACCAACCACTCCAATTAGGAACGAACTTCCGTGGAACTTCAATTGTCCAATTTATCACACCTATTGATTTCGGATCGAGCCCAAAACTTGGGCAACATCATAATATGGTGGGAGGAGTCATTTGGTGAGTTTTGAGTGAAATCCAAACGCTAGAAGTATGGAATACACCAACCACTCCAATTAGGAACGAACTGCCGTTGAACTTGAATTGTCCAATTTGGAACACCTATTGATTTCGGATCGAGCCCCAAACTTTTGGCTACATCACAATATGGTGGGAGGAGTCATTTGGTGAGTTTTGAGTGAAATCCAATCGCTAGAACTATGGAATACACCAACCACTCCAATTAGGAACGAACTGCCGTTGCACTTCAACTGTCCAATTTCCCGCACCTATTGATTTCGGCTCGAGCCCAAAACTTGGGCAACATCATAATATGGTGGGAGGAGTCATTTGGTTAGTTTTGAGTGAAATCCAATTGCTAGAAGTACGGACTACACCAACCACTCAAATTCGGAACGAACTGCCGTTGAACTTGAATTATCCAATTTGGAACACCTATTGATTTCGGATCGAGCCCAAAACTTGGGCAAAATCGTAATATGGTGGGAGGAGTCATTTGGTTAGTTTTAAGTGAAATCCTATCGCTAGAAGTATGGAATACACCAACCACTCCAATTAGGAACGAACTGCCGTTGAACTTGAATTGTCCAATTTGTAACACCTATTGATTTCGGATCGAGCCCAAAACTTGGGCAACATCATAATATGGTGGGAGGAGTCATTTGGTTAGTTTTGAGTGAAATCCAATCGCTAGAAGTATGGAATACACCAACCACTCCAATTAGGAACGAACTGGCGTTGAACTTGAATTGTCCAATTTGGAACACCTATTGATTCCGGATCGAGCCCAAAACTTGGGCAACATCATAATAGGGTGGGAGGAGTCATTTGGTGAGTTTTGAGTGAAATCCAATCGCTAGAAGTATGGAATACACCAACCACTCCAATTAGGAACGAACTGCCGTTGAACTTGAATTGTCCAATTTGTAACACCTATTGATTTCGGATCGAGCCCAAAACTTGGGCAACATCATAATATGGTGGGAGGAGTCATTTGGTTAGTTTTGAGTGAAATCCAATCGCTAGAAGTATGGAATACACCAACCACTCCAATTAGGAACGAACTGGCGTTGAACTTGAATTGTCCAATTTGGAACACCTATTGATTCCGGATCGAGCCCAAAACTTGAGCAACATCATAATATGGTGGGAGGAGTCATTTGGTGAGTTTTGAGTGAAATCCAATTGCTAGAAGTACGGACTACACCAACCACTCAAATTCGGAACGAACTGCCGTTGAACTTGAATTATCCAATTTGGAACACCTATTGATTTCGGATCGAGCCCAAAACTTGGGCAAAATCGTAATATGGTGGGAGTGATAAGTTCTTAATTTCACACATTTGCATGCCTTCGTTACTTAGTAATTTTGTTTAGTTTCTCTTTATTTCAAGTCACTTACCTATGTTTGTGTGTTCTATAGGTTGAAGGCAGCAAGAGATTGCTTTTGAAGCAAAATGGTGCAAAACGTGCAAAAACTGGATATTGAGTTAGAAGTTCATTTCGGACTTATCTTCTTCATCCGAGCTTGGATTGGGCCAATACTTGTGTGGTTGGATCAGAGACATTCTGAACTTCAAAATGGATATCTTAAAGTCATATTTGGATTCAGCCAAACCCAATCCGTGAGCCCATCAAAATACACATCATGCTGACATGAGGATGAGCTGATGGATGCTTGGTCATGGTGAGCTAGGCATGAGCTATTGGTTTCTGGATGGATGCTTGATCATGCTGACATGAAGATGACCTATGGCTGCTGGTGGGATTTATTAGTGCAGCAACCAATTCTGATTATCTAAATACAAGTGTTGTATGCATTAGTCATATTCAATTCAGAATTCCCCTTTCCTTCTCCCTATAAATACCACTTCCATTCCACATCCCAGATACAATTCACTTCATCCATTACTTCCATACACACATTCAGATTCACCACAAAGAGAGAGAGAGAGCTAGCTGCAAAGGAAGGAGAGCTGGGAGCTGTCCTGGAAACTACCTTGCTGCCACCAGCTAGTTCTTCTATTCTCTTTATTCTACCTATGTATTTCTTATCTTCTGTATTCATAATTATGTTTAACTAATCCATTTTGTTAGGGCTTAGGATGAAGCCCTAGTCATGAATATTCAATGTTATGGATGATTTCATAGTTAATTGATTTCCTTGCTTTCATTATCAAGTTGTTAATCTCCAGCTTATTATGTGCTTGATGTATGTTTTCTTGGAGTAGCTAACTAGGATTTTATGCATCTAGCACAGGTTGGGAAGGGGTTTAGATTCACCAATTCTACTCTCCTTTCACAAGCAACACATGAATGGCCTAAGAATCATTCAAGGGGTTAATAACCATAGGTTGACTAGGACAGATACCATGTTCTAGGACTTGTGTGATTATCATATTCTCAAGGAACTTAATGACTCTTATATGCTTTATTCTAAGTAGATACCATGCTTAGGTTGCATATTAGAGATCACGTGTTGTGTAGATACCATGCACAATTACATGCCTTAGGAGAATCATGCATCCTGCACCTAGATACCATAGGCTTGTATGCGATAATCTATTGTTAATGAAGCTTGAGTCAATTTCTATGCATTCATAACTTGGATAGGAAGACTAGTGGTAGATTCCAAGGCTCTAACACTTCTCAATCATTGTTTCACAACTTGTTCATTGCTGCCATTGTTTACTTCCAGCACTTCCATTTCATTCTCTTGTTTTCATTTAAACAACAAAAACCCCCCATTCGAGTGCGTGTGTGGTGCTAGGATTCTGTCCTAGACCTTGCCAATTGTTAGTTAGTTTGTTTCTTTGTTTTCAGTTTTTCCATCATTCTAAGTAGTTTAACTTGCAACCAAGTTACCATTCTCCGTGGGATCGACCTCGTATTTCATAAGCTATACTATAAATGGTTCGTGCACTTGCGAGAATTGAAGTTTCTATTTTTAATAACTCATTTTAGTTGTTAGGAATAGGCTCAACAAGTTTTTGGCGCCGTTGCCGGGGAACCGGTAACGATGGTGCTATAGTTAGATTACTTTGAGTGTTTTTGTTTTTGTTTTCGTTGGTTTTTATTTCTGTATTCTGTTTTTCTTTTTAGTTGTTATCTCCATTTGAAGGCACTAATTGGTTTCTTGTGTGTGCATATATGTCCGAATCTGATTCTGAGCCAATTTCACCAGGAACTTTTGCTGTACATGTTGGTTTGAGGAGGAATTATAGTTCTTTAAGTGCTGAATCTGAGAGCTACGAATCTGAAGGTTCAAGCAAGATGGCAGAGATTCCAAACAACAACAATAATGATGAAGGAGGTGGTGCGCTTGTTGTCCAACCTAGGAAACCCCTGCGTGAATTTTCCATCCCCAAAGTCACTGATCAACCTTCGTGCATCGTCTATCCTCAACTCACAATTGACAGGTTTGAGCTTAGAAGTGGTATGATTCATCTTCTTCCAACTTATTATGGTAATACCACTGAGGATCCTTACATGCATGTTAAGCAATTCTTTGAAATATGTGCTACAATCAAAATTCAAGGACTTGATGATGAGCAGATTAAGATGAGGCTATTCCCATTCAGTTTAAAAGATAAGGCTAAGTCATGGTTATACTCTTTGCCTAATGCTTCAATTCGTACTTGGGATGAGCTTTCTAATAAGTTTTTGCAGAAATTCTTTCCAGCTCAAAAGACTAACAAGATTAGAAAGGAAATTCTTGGTTTCACACAAAGAGAAGGAGAAGCTTTTCATGAATGCTGGGAGAGGTACAAGGAGATGATGAGTTCTTGCCCACACCACAATATAGAGAGTTGGATGCAAATGCAATCTTTCTATGAAGGTTTGCTTGATTCCGAAAGGATGATGGTAGATGCAACAAGTGGAGAAGGACTGATGAACAAAACAGCAGATGAGGCTTTTACTCTCTTTGAATCTTTGAGTACCAACTCTCAACAATGGAGCTACAATAAAGGAAGAGGAGCTCCTATGAAAGCTGTGGTCTCTGAGGTAAGTACTAATAATGAGATTAATGCAAAACTTGATGTTATGTGTTCTTTGCTTCAACAGGCAGTGACTGGCCCTCTAGGAAGCAAAGAGGAAGTTCAAGACCAATCTTTTGCAAAGCACATGCTAGAGCAAGCAAATGCCCTTCAAGGAAGGAATCCTCATAATGATCCTTACTCAAACACATACAATCCGGGGTGGAGAAATCATCCTAATTTCAGGTGGAGCAATAATTCAAATGTGCAACAATCTCAAGGACCTCCCCCAGGATTTCAAATACAACAAAGGCAATTCCAGCAAGCTCCCCAACAAGTACAAGAGCGAAGGGGTGATCAAATGGGAGAATTGCAAGACATGTTCAAGAAGTTCATGGGGCAACAGATGCAAACCAATCAGAATCTTCAAAATGCAGTGAACAAACTAGAAGTGCAAGTTGGGCAGATTGCATCCTCCATGAGCAATAGAGCATCCGGAACTTTTCCAAGCCAAACGGAGGTGAATCCAAGGCATCATGAGCAAGTTAAAGCAGTGCACATCTTGAGAAGTGGTAAACAAGTTGATAATAAGGTTGGAGATGCCAATGAAGAGCAAGAAGATGGAGAAAACGTGGAGATCATTCAGCCACCACAAGGGCAGCCCACAGGTTCCACCAAACAGCCCCTCAATTCTCTTGGAAAGAGCACAGGCCCTAAGGTATCATCTAATGCTAATCAAGTTCCAATTTCATCTAATGCTTTTAGGCCTATTGCACCCTTTCCCAGCAGGTTATCAAAGTCAAAGAAAGATCAAGGCTTGGATGAGATAATGGAAATATTCAAGAAAGTGCAAATCAACATCCCATTGCTCAATGCCATTGCTCAGATTCCAAAATATGCAAAATTTTTGAAGGATCTATGCACTAACAAAAGGAGATTCAAAGAGCATGAACAGGTTGCATTAAGTGAAGAGGTTAGTGCAGTCTTACAAAGAAAGCTACCTCCAAAGCTAAAGGATCCAGGTTCATTTTCTATACCTTGTATAGTTGGTGATTTTAAGTTTCAAAAAGCTTTGCTTGATCTTGGTGCATCCATTAACCTTATGCCATATCATGTTTATGAGAAACTTAACCTTGGTGAGTTGCAAGCCACATCTGTGAGCATTCAATTGGCAGATAGAACTATCAGGTACCCTAGGGGCATTCTAGAAGATGTTTTGGTGAAAGTAGAAGAGCTGATTTTGCCAGCTGATTTCTTGGTGTTGGAAATGGAAGAAGCACCAATTCATGACAATCAGTTACCACTCATTCTTGGTCGTCCATTCATGGCAACTGCCGGTGCAATTATTGATGTGAAGAAGGGTACATTGACTATGAACGTGTTTGATGAGACAATAGCATTCAAAGTGTTTGAAGCCTCCAAGTTTCCAAGTGATGAGCATGAAGTTTTCCAGCTTGATGCAATTGATAATATGGTGAAAGAAGCACTGCCAATGAGTTATTTGGAGCCTATTGAAGCATGCATCACACAAAGCATAAGGAAAGAAGAAGTGGACAGATTAGAGGCTGTGATCTCTCCTTTACTTCTTGAGCTTGTTTGCAGCATGGATAGCTACATAGAAGTGGGAAAGAGGTATGCAAACCAATTTGAATCTTTACCCGCACCTACTAATAAGGTTTTACCTTCTATTGTGCAGGCACCGGAGTTGGAATTAAAGCAATTGCCAACACACCTTAAATATGCTTATTTAGGTGAGAGTGAGACTCTACCTGTTATCATTGCCTCACACCTCGAACCAAATGATGAGAAGAAGCTTTTGAGGGTTCTAAAAGAGCACAAAACTGCGATTGGATGGAGCATTGCAGATATCAAAGGCATAAGCCCAACATCGTGCATGCATAGGATACTATTGGAGGACAATGCAGTGCCTAAGAGGGATGCCCAAAGACGTCTCAATCCAAACATGAAGGAGGTGGTAAGGAAAGAAGTAATGAAGCTTTTAGATGTTGGTATTATTTACCCTATTTCTGACAGTAAATGGGTGAGCCCAATACAAGTTGTCCCCAAGAAATCAGGTATCACAGTGGTGAAGAATGAAGCAAACGAGCTTGTACCAACACGGATGACCACGGGCTGGAGAGTTTGCATTGATTATAGGAAGCTCAACACAGCAACAAGCAAGGATCACTTCCCTCTTCCATTTATTGATCAAATGCTTGAGAGATTGGCTGGCCATAGCCACTATTGCTTCCTTGATGGATATTCAGGTTACAACCAAATCGCCATAGCCCCAGAAGATCAAGAGAAGACAACCTTCACATGTCCCTTTGGTACTTTTGCTTATAGGAGGATGCCCTTTGGTCTTTGCAACGCCCCAGCCACTTTCCAAAGGTGCATGATGAGCATTTTCTCCGACATGGTAGAAAGGTTTATTGAGGTATTCATGGATGACTTCTCTGTCTTTGGTGATTCTTTTGATCAATGTTTGCATAACTTATCTAAGGTGTTGGCTAGATGTGAACAAAATAACCTTGTGCTTAATTGGGAAAAATGTCATTTTATGGTTAACCAAGGCATAGTTCTTGGTCATGTCATCTCTAGTAATGGAATTGAGGTAGATAAAGCTAAGATTGATTTGATTGCTTCTATGCCCTCACCTACTTCTGTCAAAGAAGTACGTTCTTTCCTTGGCCATGCAGGTTTCTATAGGCGTTTCATTAAAGATTTTTCTAAGATTGCAAGGTCTTTGTGCAATCTCCTTGCCAAGGACATGGATTTTGTGTTTGATCAAAACTGTGAGAATGCTTTCAATGCTTTGAAAATGATGCTCACAACTGCCCCAATCATTATGCCACCGGATTGGAGCTTGCCTTTTGAACTGATGTGTGACGCCTCAGATTATGCTGTTGGAGCTGTTTTGGGGCAGCGAGTTGATAAGAAGCCACATGCCATCTACTATGCTAGTAGAACCCTCAACGATGCCCAACTCAACTATTCCACCACAGAGAAGGAGTTATTAGCTGTCATATTTGCTTTAGAGAAGTTCAGATCTTATTTGATTACTAACAAGGTCATTGTTTACACTGATCATGCAGCATTGAAATACTTGTTAGCTAAAAAGGATGCCAAGCCACGCCTCATTAGATGGATCCTCTTGTTGCAAGAGTTTGACTTGGAGATAAAAGATAAGAAAGGAAGTGAGAATGTGGTTGCTGATCACTTGAGTAGATTGGTGCATGTATCTAATGAAGAGGAGGATTCACTGCCATTGCGTGAAAGCTTCCCTGATGAGCAACTCTTCTCTATTTGTGCTTTGAATTCTCTTAATCCATTGCCTTGGTTTGCTGATATTGTTAACTACTTATGCACTAACGAACTCCCTACAGGGTTATCTACATTCCAACGTGACAAGCTTAGGAAACAAGCAAGATACTACTTTTGGGATGATCCATACCTATTCAAGCATTGTACGGACCAAGTAATTCGAAGGTGTGTGCCTGAAGGTGATTTTAAGAGCATTCTAGAGTTTTGTCACTCCCATGCATGCGGAGGCCATTTTGGAGCAAAGAAGACTGCCAACAAAGTGCTACAATCAGGTTTCTTTTGGCCTACCCTTTTTAAGGATGCTTATACATTTTGTGCATCATGTGATAGATGCCAACGGATGGGTAATTTGCATGCTAGAAATCAGATGCCTCTCACTAATATCTTAGTCATTGATATATTTGATGTTTGGGGAATTGATTTCATGGGCCCTTTTCCTACTTCTTATGGATTTGAATATATATTAGTTGCTGTCGATTATGTTTCCAAATGGGTGGAAGCCATTGCCACTAGAACTAATGATGCTAAGATTGTGATCAGTTTTCTCAGAGGAAATATTTTTACAAGGTTTGGCACACCAAGAGCAATCATTAGTGATGGTGGCTCCCATTTTGTTAACCAAGCTTTTGCAGCACTCTTGAAGAAGTATGGAATCAAGCATAAGGTGGCAACACCCTACCATCCTCAAACTAGTGGGCAGGTTGAGATAAGCAATAGGGAGATTAAGCACATACTTGAGAAGACAGTGAACACCACAAGGAAGGATTGGTACATGCGTTTGGAGGATGCATTGTGGGCTTATAGGACAGCTTATAAGACCCCCATAGGCATGTCTCCATATAGACTTGTTTTTGGTAAACCTTGTCACTTACCAGTGGAGCTTGAGCACAGGGCTTATTGGGCGATCAAGGCATTCAATTTTGACATGAAAGCTGCTGGTGAAAAGAGGAGGCTTCAACTCAATGAGTTGGAGGAGTTGCGACATGAGGCGTATGAGAACGCTAAGCTTTATAAGGAGAAAACAAAGCAGTATCATGACAAGAAGATTCTTAGGAAGACGTTTGAGGAAGGGCAGAAGGTTCTCTTATTCAATTCACGCCTTAAGCTCTTCCCAGGTAAGCTTCGTTCTCGGTGGATTGGCCCTTTTGTTATTACTAATGTGTTTGATCATGGCGCAGTGGAGATTCAAAATATTAAGGATGGCAGCACCTTCAAGGTGAACGGACATCGGTTGAAACCTTACTTTGATGCCAACTTTGATGCCAATATTGAGTCTCAAGCACTCAAGGAGCCTCCACCACTCTCTTGAAGCTCACCAAAGTTTGGACGTCCGGCTGAAGACATAAAACTTAGCGCTTCTTGGGAGGCAACCCAAGGTGATGAGGAGAAGATAGAACGTGCAAGGAGCTTGCTTGCGTCCTAATCGCTTCAAAGGGGAGTTGTTTTCTGAACTCTAACATTTGGTTATGTCTTTTCCTTATCTTCTTTCCTTTCATTTATGAGGCATTGCTTGTTCTTATACTCTAAACATTGAGGACAATGTTTCATTTAAGTTTGGGGGGAAGGATTCAGTTATGTTGTTTTATTGTCAAATTTTAAAATTTTTAAGTGTGTCTAGTGTCTAATAACGCAGGATTTTGTGTGTTGTTTCGTTATCCTTCCAAACACCTATGATAAGACTTGGATTTAATACTAATATGGTTTTTTCAGAAATTGATAGTCATTGTTTAAGGCCTATGTGTGATTCTGAGTGAACTTTGTCTTGCATGCCATCCTTGCACTTATTGAGCACTTTGCCAAGTTAGTCCAATTTCTTGCTACTTGGAGATGTTATGCAATTCTGCTTATTTCATGATCTTGGTTTCATGCTCTAGAACTTATTTGAATATCTCTTGAGACATTCTGTTGCCATACAATGCTTAGGAAGTGATTTAGGCCATGTTTAAATCGTTTGAGCCTTTCTAACCATCCCTCTACATGTATTCATCCCTAGTCAATCCATTTGAGCCTACGTTAAGCCTTTCTTTGTGTAAACCATTTCTACCATAATAAATCTCTGTTTCTTATCTTTACCTATTCTTTGAGCAATTAAAGCTATCTTTAAAGGAGAGTCATAAAGATTGCAAGGTTTTTGGAGCAAAACTGAGTCATTAGTGCTGTAACCCAAGTGTTGAAAAGAAATAAGTTTTGGGGTATTGTTAACTAATCAAAAGAGGTAATGAAGTGTGACCAATGTAGTCACGGCCCTAGGGTGTTATAAGGAAAGATCATGGTGATCTAGGGTAAAGAGCCACAAAATTAGGCCAAATAACACATTTGAAGGTGCTGAAATTATGTTGAAAATCTGCTCATGTATGTGTTTCTTGCTTGTTACAAAGTTCAGTAATCTCTCATGCTTTTACCTATGCTTTAGTTGTGCTCAAAATGTTGTTATATCTCCATGTCTCCTCTTTCATTCAACCACTACCCTAAGCCTCATTACAACCCTTGTAAAGTCCTTTTGATCCTTGGTAATGTGTGGTATTACTGTGGAGAGCTGATTTCATAATGAGCTTATGGGGCTCGAAATTCTTGATTGTGCTTTAAGTGTGTGCGCATGTACTTATTTGAGTTGCAGGTGTTGTTCTGATTTGGCATTCACACACTACACTTAAGGATGTCATTGTAAGCTTTGCACACTCTTGAATCATGTGTGGAACTTAGATTGTGATTGTTGTGTTTCTTTGGAACCATATACTTTGATGATTCTTTGAGGATATTGTTTGGAAGGCTAGCTGCTTATTTTCTGTTTTCTAAGTTGTAGTTTTATTTTGTTTGCTCGAGGACTAGCAAAGTCTAAGTTTGGGGGTATTTGATAAGTTCATAATTTCACACATTTGCATGCCTTCGTTACTTAGTAATTTTGTTTAGTTTCTCTTTATTTCAAGTCACTTACCTATGTTTGTGTGTTCTATAGGTTGAAGGCAGCAAGAGATTGCTTTTGAAGCAAAATGGTGCAAAACGTGCAAAAACTGGATATTGAGTTAGAAGTTCATTTCGGACTTATCTTCTTCATCCGAGCTTGGATTGGGCCAATACTTGTGTGGTTGGATCAGAGACATTCTGAACTTCAAAATGGATATCTTAAAGTCATATTTGGATTCAGCCAAACCCAATCCGTGAGCCCATCAAAATACACATCATGCTGACATGAGGATGAGCTGATGGATGCTTGGTCATGGTGAGCTAGGCATGAGCTATTGGTTTCTGGATGGATGCTTGATCATGCTGACATGAAGATGACCTATGGCTGCTGGTGGGATTTATTAGTGCAGCAACCAATTCTGATTATCTAAATACAAGTGTTGTATGCATTAGTCATATTCAATTCAGAATTCCCCTTTCCTTCTCCCTATAAATACCACTTCCATTCCACATCCCAGATACAATTCACTTCATCCATTACTTCCATACACACATTCAGATTCACCACAAAGAGAGAGAGAGAGCTAGCTGCAAAGGAGGGAGAGCTGGGAGCTGTCCTGGAAACTACCTTGCTGCCACCAGCTAGTTCTTCTATTCTCTTTATTCTACCTATGTATTTCTTATCTTCTGTATTCATAATTATGTTTAACTAATCCATTTTGTTAGGGCTTAGGATGAAGCCCTAGTCATGAATATTCAATGTTATGGATGATTTCATAGTTAATTGATTTCCTTGCTTTCATTATCAAGTTGTTAATCTCCAGCTTATTATGTGCTTGATGTATGTTTTCTTGGAGTAGCTAACTAGGATTTTATGCATCTAGCACAGGTTGGGAAGGGGTTTAGATTCACCAATTCTACTCTCCTTTCACAAGCAACACATGAATGGCCTAAGAATCATTCAAGGGGTTAATAACCATAGGTTGACTAGGACAGATACCATGTTCTAGGACTTGTGTGATTATCATATTCTCAAGGAACTTAATGACTCTTATATGCTTTATTCTAAGTAGATACCATGCTTAGGTTGCATATTAGAGATCACGTGTTGTGTAGATACCATGCACAATTACATGCCTTAGGAGAATCATGCATCCTGCACCTAGATACCATAGGCTTGTATGCGATAATCTATTGTTAATGAAGCTTGAGTCAATTTCTATGCATTCATAACTTGGATAGGAAGACTAGTGGTAGATTCCAAGGCTCTAACACTTCTCAATCATTGTTTCACAACTTGTTCATTGCTGCCATTGTTTACTTCCAGCACTTCCATTTCATTCTCTTGTTTTCATTTAAACAACAAAAACCCCCCATTCGAGTGCGTGTGTGGTGCTAGGATTCTGTCCTAGACCTTGCCAATTGTTAGTTAGTTTGTTTCTTTGTTTTCAGTTTATCCATCATTCTAAGTAGTTTAACTTGCAACCAAGTTACCATTCTCCGTGGGATCGACCTCGTATTTCATAAGCTATACTATAAATGGTTCGTGCACTTGCGAGAATTGAAGTTTCTATTTTTAATAACTCATTTTAGTTGTTAGGAATAGGCTCAACAGGGAGGAGTCATTTGGTTAGTTTTGAGTGAAATCCTATCACTAGAAGTATGGAATACACCATGTAGGAATTTCAAAACATTTTTCCAAAGTTCATTTGAATATTAAACATGCATTTAATCAAATTAATCGCAGCGGAAGTCTAAGGTGGTTGTTTAAATTCAAAAACAAAACTTCTTCCAAGTATCTTAAGCCATGAACATTGATATGTTTTTCATAAATGAAAATTCAAGAGAAATGATAAGATATAATTACCCTTGAAGCAATTATATGAACCAATTTGTGTTTGGTCTTCTCTTGATGATTTCCTCTTTGTTGATCTCCTCTTTGATCTTTGATCTTTGCTCCTTGATCTTTCTCCTCCATGTGAGCCACAAAAGTATATGGCCTCTAAGTCTCCACACCAATGGAACCTTGAGATGAGAAGAAGTATCTTGAGAATACTTGGATGCTAGTGCAAGATTCTCAAGATTGGTTTCAATCTAAACCACTTTTAAAGATGAAAGTGTTTCACTCTTGAAAACTATCATTTTTCTCTCTTTGATCTCCCAAACCTATTTGGTTGATGTTGGATTGTGTTTTTGTGTTAATGAGCTTATGGAAACAATTCCCATACATACTTACTTAAGCATTTTCGGCCAAAACCCATTGGGCTTCCAAAATTGGGCCTTATGACACTTAAACCATAATCTTTAGGTGTCTTAAGCCCTTGGGTTTGATACCCAACCATTTGGGCTTCCCGTTAACTATTACCGAGGCCCAAATACGTTTTTACACGTAGTAAATCATCCACATCAAATCAATCAAATTGATTTCCTCATTCTCATTTGTATTACTCAAAGTTAACCATTTAAGGTGTGCGATCCATTAGGTTCTAATTAGCAAGGCAGTGGGAAAATATTAGAACTCTTTCTAACCAACTGGAATTAAAACCCCTTTTTAATTCTTCCTTTATTTGGATCGATCACAATCAATCCTAGGACTTCCACAAGCCAAGAGTGACATCTAGCAATATATCAAGGCTACCCAAGCTAACCAGAATAGATGAAGAACCTATTCAGTTGGAATTGCAATGCAATACGGTCCTTCTCTTATACAATGTTTCAAATCATATTATTAGGGTACGGATTGATTATGTCAAACCCCTAATATGATTTATGACCTCATGTGATTCAAAAGAACATGATTAAGAACAACTTTCTAAATCAAGCTCAAAATACTTTGGCCAAAGATTTACTGAATCACATCTTGAAACATTCTCCTTCTTTATCAAAAGTAGAGATTCCTTATTGTACATTCATATGCCCCTATGATGAATTAAGAGATCCCAACAACACTTAAGACAAATCTTTTACGGCTTGCCTTTAAGAGCTATCAAAGATCAATAACGCATCACAGGACAACCATGATGCCTCAGGTCTAAGGACTAATTTGCATTATTGCAACTATGAGTTCTCATTTGACATGTAGATAAATACTCCATATGAGAACTACGGTTGATCGCGTTCAGTGTACTCATTCACTAATGAGCACCCACATACTTGTATTAGTGTCAACTACACAAATGGTTTGAGACTAACCATCCTCCCAAATGAGCATACATAATATGTGCTAATCTTGACGGTTTATCAATGCCCATTTGATAACCTATGATTAGGAACATTTGGGATGCTATAATTAGAGATTAAAGGTCTCCTAAATCTAATCCTCTTTAGATTACTTTATCTCTTATTTAGCATACCCTGGACATTTGTTTCTTTACACGATGTAAAAGATAACAAATTAAGTTTGCCCTTTATATATCATATACGAAATGTATTCTAAGGAGATTACATCAAATGTATTGGCTCTTAGGGCACATTTCTAACAATCTCCCACTTGCACTAGAGCCACATAGCCATGTATCTCATACCCATTATCTCTGTATGTCTATCCAGTTGTGACTGTGACATAGGCTTAGTGCATGGATCTGTTACGTTGTTTGCAGATGCCCCATCTAATGGTAACATTTTTCTATGTGTTTGGATCTCTGATGAGACCTAGGTTCCTTGGCTTGAGCTATCGCCCCATTGTCATCACACAGTAAAGGTACTTGTGACATTATGGTTAGAACCATATTTAGTTCGGTAATGAACCTTTTATCCAAACAGATTTTATTGTAGCTTCGAAAGCGACAATGTAATCAACTTCAGTTGTTCTCCAACTAACTACGTGTCCATTCAAAATGAAAACGTACCCTTAGGTGGATTTGAAATCATAAATCAATAAATGCTTCCACTTGCTACTCTGATGTTCCTCCCAGATGAGGAACATGTCCTTAGTCCTTCTTAAGTATTTAAGAACATACTTGACTGCTCCCAATTGATCCAATCATGGGCTTGATTTATATCTTCTAGTTATACTCGTATAACCAATATCATGTCTTGTACATGATATGACATATATGAGAATCCCTATTGCATATTCATAAGAGATTTTTACTCATCTACTGTATCTCATAATGAGTTTTTGGACACATGCTCTTAGAAAAGTGAAGTCCATGTCATACTGGAAGTAAACTTTTCTTAGACTGTTCCATATGAAATCTCCTTAGCATCTTATCAGCATACAAGGATTGAGATGATCCAATCATTCTCTTAGATCTATCAAGATAAATCTTTATCTCAAGTATGTAAGATGCTTCTTTAAAATCTTTCGTTAAGAATGATTTTAATGAGTCACAGCTTCACAGAAGATATCATTCCTATATCGTTTCCGATAAGTAGTATGTCATCTACATACATCACTAGGAATACTACTAAACTCCCACTGACCTTTTGTACACTCATTGGTCATCCATGTTTTGTATGAAGTCAAACGATTTGACAACTTCATCAAATAGGATGTTTCAACTCCAAGAACCTTGCATCAACCCATAAATGGATCTATGTAGCTTGCATACCTTATGCTTATCAACTTTAGAAATGAAGCCTTCAGGTCGATCTATATATAGTTCTTCCTGAAGGTGGCCATTCAGAAAAGCCGCCTTCACATCCATTTTGACAAATCCCATAATCATGGTATGCAGCTATTGCAAGCCAAATCCGAATAGACTTTGTCATAGTGACAGGAGAGAAGGTTTCTTCATAGTCAATCCCTTCTCTTTGCTTGTAGAACTTTGCTACTAGCCTTGCTTTGTAGGTTTCTACTATCCCATCTGAGCCTATCTTCCTCTTAAAGATCCATTTATTCCCTATTGGTACAATACCATGAGGAGGATCACTAGAGTCTAGACTTTGTTGGTATACGTAGAATCCATTTCGGATTTCATGGCTCCAAGCCATTTCTATGAGTCAATGTCTGACATTACCTCATTGTAGTTCGAAGGGTCTTCGATATCCTTACAATCACTTAGGAGATTCAACTCTCCTTTGTTGTCAAGAAGGAAACCATAATACCTTGTAGGCATTCTGCTAACCCTACTTGAACTACGTGGAGTCTGTGTTACAACAGGTTGTGGATCTGGGACTGCATTTAGTTTATCCGCATCTTGCCTTTTGACATATGCTGGACAACCCCAAATCTTGATCTAATCAAGACTTGGTTTCTTCCCAAATCACATTTCAAATGGAGTTTGTGGAATGGATTTGGAAGGCACACTATTTAGCAAATGAATTGCAGTTTCAAGTGCATATCCCTAAAAGGATATAGGTAAATCAGTACAGCTCATGAAACTCATTTTAGAAACTCCATTATGTTGTGGAATTCCTGGTGGAGTCCATCGTGATAAGATGCCATGTTCCTTAAGGTAATCAAGAAACTTTGTGCTTAAGTATTCACATCCTCGATCGAATCTAAGGATTTTAATACTCTTGCCTATTTGGTTTTCAACTTCATTTCTGAATTCCTGAAACTTTTCAAAATTCAGATTTATGCTTCATTAAGTATAAATACCCTAACCGTGAATGATCATCGGTAAAGGTAATGAAGTATGAATAACCGCCCTCTGTGTTTGTATACAAAAATCCACAAACATCTTAGTGAATTAATCCCAACAGTTCTGTAACTCTTTCTCCTTTACTAGTGAAAGGAGACTTGGTCATTTTTCCATGTAGACAAAATTCACAAGTAGGCATAGGAACATGATCAAGTGATCCAAAAGGTTCCATCGTTTGCCATCCGGTGAATTCTATCTTGGCTAATGCCTCCAAGTTTAAGGTGTCACAATTTAGTTGATGTATCCACATCTCTAGGCCTCTCAGGTCTAGTTGCATCTTTATCCATATACAGTTAATGCTACCATTCATTTCTAAAATGAAAAGAGACCATCAATCAAAATTGCATAAGCAACGATTTGATTGATATGTGAAATAGAACAAAGCATTTTGTCAAACAAAACATCAAATCCATCTCTTAAAATATAGAGACGGATATTAAGTTCTTTACACATCTAGAAATGAAATACCAATTATTTCAAATTCAGGTCCTCTTCGGATGGTAATTTGAGATGTTAGGTGCCTATTGCATTGGCAGCTACATTGGTGCTACTTCCCACAGTCAGCACCATTTCTCATTTTCCAAGTCTTCTACTCCCACTAGTCCATGCACACAATTGCATATATGTTGACTAGCTCTTGAATCAACTATTCAGTTTAGAAGCTTTAACTGTAATTACTAATTTTAGAACAAGAGAGTGACCTTCCGAAGGTTTTTCTCTTGAGGCTTGCAAGGCATCTCTTGCAATTTCTCTTCCAATGTCCATCCTTGCCTTAGTGAAAACAAGTACCTTTAAGTTACTTGTCTTTCTTTTGTATTCTTTCTTCCTTGGGTTTTTAGAAAACTTTTCTTCTTCTTTCCTTTATCCTTACCTTTTGTTTGGATTTGGAAGAAGAAGAACCTTTCTAAAATTGCAACTATCCTTTTAACCCTTTATCTTTTGAGATATTCATTTAAGCTACTATAGCCATATTGAGTAGCTCATATAGGGTATCATTCATCTTTCCCATATTATAGTTCATAACATATTGGGATTAACTAATGATAGGGATGAAAGAAAGAATCTTGTTGAACTTCAACATCAAAGAAAAATCCATATTTTCCAATATCTTATGTAATGATATTACATTGAGATCATGTTGATTAACCGGGAACCCACTTACCATTCTTGTCACAACAAGTTCACATATGGTATTGTAAGCTAGGAGTAGCTTCACCTTTTCATGGATGCCAACATGTAACTTTTACCTCGGTTGTCATCTGACACATGCTTCTTATAAGCCTTTGTCTCCTCCTCAATGGCATATGGACCAAGAGGGGTATGTGGTGGGGTTTTCTTATACACAACTAATTTCATCCAATTATAGGACAAGTTGGTGTTTGTGCATCAAACCGGATAGTTCGTGTCATCTTGGACGTTTGAGTCAAGTATCTTTGAGATTGGGTTTGTGATGGTTAATTTGAAATTCTGCAAAACGTAAATAGATTTTAATTTAGATTAATCTTCTACCAAGGACTTAGGGTCTTTAAGTCATGATGGTAGCTCCCACTATGTTTGGCAAATTTCATATCCCTCCTGAAATCCGAGAGTTTCCGTTGAAACTCTTAGTGGGGATGGGAGTCTCACTTTCACATAGTTTTCCTCAACCTAACAGTTTGTTGGATTGCTATGATACTAATGAGAGGATACTCTTATCCAATCACATCATTAATGTGAATACCCATCACTATGGCCTCTAGAGAACTAGACCTCAACCTAACAGTTTGTTGGTTTCGTTCGTCTTAGTTAAGTTATTCCCACCATGCTTGTGGGTATAGGGTTTCAAGTATGACCTCAACCTAACAGTTTGTTGGCCACACTCGTTATCTATCCGCACTACATCAAGTATGTGTAATAGGCTTCCCTTGGATGGTTACAAGTACTGGATGTTGCCTCACTGAGGTCCAACAAGGTGTAAATGTGCCACCCAATAAGAGACTACCACGGTGGAAGGCCACAAAATAGCATTCGAAGTGCCATTTCGCTTATCAACTTAATATTGCTTTGAGGGTAGTTAAATTGGTCTCATTTTAATCCAGTTTTAATCCTGTTAAAATTACCTATCTAATCTCATTAAATGGTTCCCATTGCAATATATTAGTAGCACATAATACTCCCACTAAATGTTTTAGAAACCATTTGCTTGAGATAGTGGAAATACATGATACTACTAATTGATTAATTATCATCATTACCGAACATTCCAATTGCATTGGGCTTGTAGGATGATTATGGACTTTCTTGTTGATCCAACACGAGCCACCATGTTGGATCATGGTCTTGGATGGTGATTCATTTTAATTACGCGCGCATAAAAATAAATTAGGCATGAAAGCCATTTCATTATTACATAGCCAATCAAAATCGAATACATATCCAATAAGCGGCCAATCACATAGCTCAATTGTTTGGTCTAAGTCCATAACCATCCTTTAATTATTTAAACGCTTTAAACAATTAAACTAGCAATGTAAAAACATGCTCTTGGGTTGCATACATATATATGGGTTTAATTCAAGTGGTAACCATATTTAAATAAAATAAATTTACCATGGAATGAAAACATTTTACTACAATAGTAAATGTAATTGTAGAAACCTTTTAGGCATAGTTACACTTATCATATATTGCAACTATATCCAAAACTATTCAACAATTAATAATGGATTCAAAGTTGATCCACTAGGGTGTGGGGTTAAAGCATGCATTTGTATAATACAAAGTGGTGATCATAATTTTTCCAACTAAGTGAATAATCATGAATGTGACTAGGTAGGCCAACCACACTCACCAAAGTAATCAAAATTAATTTTAGTGTGGTAGGTAAATAATTAGTGATAGGAATAATTTGATCAACTTTTGCATTTTATATCAAATCACCAACATTTACATCTAGATAGTCCCCACACACTCACCAAAATAATCTTATTAATTTTAGTGTGGTGGGTAAATGTTTATTGAGTGGAAACATTTTTGAAAAACTTTTAATTTTATAATAAAACATCATCATCATCTTTTGACCTATCTTGGTGGAAAATTCCACTAAACACAATTATCAAAATTAGTCACATAACTTATGGATCAAAAAGATCCCATAACAAGAACATCAAGAACACCAAGAACATGCATATGAACTAATATGAATGTTCATGCAATTTCCGGAAAATCCATATTCCATTTTAACCATCTCATGCTCTTAATATCATATATTTCATGAAGTTAAAATCATGGGGGTTTTAATGCAACTATGCTCTAATATTCATACATACAATTATGAATACAAAGAGAGCATCAATCATCAAAACACAAATCCGGAAATTCAAAATCCCAAACAACCCCTTTCACTCCATTTGATTTTTATTCAATCAAATCAAAATAAATCAAGTATAACTATTATACTTTTAAATGAATTCACAACCCATATATGCATCTCTAAACCCCAAAAACATATCAAGTTCATGACCTATGGCTCTGATACCAATTGTAGGAATTTCAAAACATTTTTCCAAAGTTCATTTGAATATTAAACATGCATTTAATCAAATTAATCGCAGCGGAAGTCTAAGGTGGTTGTTTAAATTCAAAAACAAAACTTCTTCCAAGTATCTTAAGCCATGAACATTGATATGTTTTTCATAAATGAAAATTCAAGAGAAATGATAAGATATAATTACCCTTGAAGCAATTATATGAACCAATTTGTGTTTGGTCTTCTCTTGATGATTTCCTCTTTGTTGATCTCCTCTTTGATCTTTGATCTTTGCTCCTTGATCTTTCTCCTCCATGTGAGCCACAAAAGTATATGGCCTCTAAGTCTCCACACCAATGGAACCTTGAGATGAGAAGAAGTATCTTGAGAATACTTGGATGCTAGTGCAAGATTCTCAAGATTGGTTTCAATCTAAACCACTTTTAAAGATGAAAGTGTTTCACTCTTGAAAACTATCATTTTTCTCTCTTTGATCTCCCAAACCTATTTGGTTGATGTTGGATTGTGTTTTTGTGTTAATGAGCTTATGGAAACAATTCCCATACATACTTACTTAAGCATTTTCGGCCAAAACCCATTGGGCTTCCAAAATTGGGCCTTATGACACTTAAACCATAATCTTTAGGTGTCTTAAGCCCTTGGGTTTGATACCCAACCATTTGGGCTTCCCGTTAACTATTACCGAGGCCCAAATACGTTTTTACACGTAGTAAATCATCCACATCAAATCAATCAAATTGATTTCCTCATTCTCATTTGTATTACTCAAAGTTAACCATTTAAGGTGTGCGATCCATTAGGTTCTAATTAGCAAGGCAGTGGGAAAATATTAGAACTCTTTCTAACCAACTGGAATTAAAACCCCTTTTTAATTCTTCCTTTATTTGGATCGATCACAATCAATCCTAGGACTTCCACAAGCCAAGAGTGACATCTAGCAATATATCAAGGCTACCCAAGCTAACCAGAATAGATGAAGAACCTATTCAGTTGGAATTGCAATGCAATACGGTCCTTCTCTTATACAATGTTTCAAATCATATTATTAGGGTACGGATTGATTATGTCAAACCCCTAATATGATTTATGACCTCATGTGATTCAAAAGAACATGATTAAGAACAACTTTCTAAATCAAGCTCAAAATACTTTGGCCAAAGATTTACTGAATCACATCTTGAAACATTCTCCTTCTTTATCAAAAGTAGAGATTCCTTATTGTACATTCATATGCCCCTATGATGAATTAAGAGATCCCAACAACACTTAAGACAAATCTTTTACGGCTTGCCTTTAAGAGCTATCAAAGATCAATAACGCATCACAGGACAACCATGATGCCTCAGGTCTAAGGACTAATTTGCATTATTGCAACTATGAGTTCTCATTTGACATGTAGATAAATACTCCATATGAGAACTACGGTTGATCGCGTTCAGTGTACTCATTCACTAATGAGCACCCACATACTTGTATTAGTGTCAACTACACAAATGGTTTGAGACTAACCATCCTCCCAAATGAGCATACATAATATGTGCTAATCTTGACGGTTTATCAATGCCCATTTGATAACCTATGATTAGGAACATTTGGGATGCTATAATTAGAGATTAAAGGTCTCCTAAATCTAATCCTCTTTAGATTACTTTATCTCTTATTTAGCATACCCTGGACATTTGTTTCTTTACACGATGTAAAAGATAACAAATTAAGTTTGCCCTTTATATATCATATACGAAATGTATTCTAAGGAGATTACATCAAATGTATTGGCTCTTAGGGCACATTTCTAACACACCAACCACTCCAATTAGGAACGAACTGCCGTTGAACATGAATTGTCCAATTTGGACCACCTATTGATTTCGGATCGATCCCAAAACTAGGGCAACATCGTAATATGGTGGGAGGAGTCATTTGGTGGGTTTTAAGTGAAATCCAATCGCTAGAAGTATGGAATACATCAACCACTACAATTTGGAACGAACTGCCGTTGAACTTGAATTGTCCAATTTCTCACACCTATTGATTTCGGATCGAGCCCAAAACTTGGGCAACGTCATAATATGGTGGGAGGAGTCATTTGGTGAGTTTTGAGTGAAATCCAATCACTAGAAGTGTGGAATACACCAACCACTCCAATTAGGAACGAACTGTCGTTGAACTTGGATTGTCCAATTTCCCACACCTATTGATTTCGGATCGAGCCCAAAACTTGGGCAACATCATAATATGGTAGGAGGAGTTTTGAGTGAAATCCAATCGCTAGAAGTATGGAATACACCAACCACTCCAATTAGGAACGAACTGCCGTTGAACATGAATTGTCCAATTTGGACCACCTATTGATTTCGGATCGATCCCAAAACTAGGGCAACATCGTAATATGGTGGGAGGAGTCATTTGGTGGGTTTTAAGTGAAATCCAATCGCTAGAAGTATGGAATACATCAACCACTACAATTTGGAACGAACTGCCGTTGAACTTGAATTGTCCAATTTCTCACACCTATTGATTTCGGATCGAGCCCAAAACTTGGGCAACGTCATAATATGGTGGGAGGAGTCATTTGGTGAGTTTTGAGTGAAATCCAATCACTAGAAGTGTGGAATACACCAACCACTCCAATTAGGAACGAACTGTCGTTGAACTTGGATTGTCCAATTTCCCACACCTATTGATTTCGGATCGAGCCCAAAACTTGGGCAACATCATAATATGGTAGGAGGAGTTTTGAGTGAAATCCAATCGCTAGAAGTATGGAATACACCAACCACTCCAATTAGGAACGAACTGCCGTTGAACTTGAATTGTCCAATTTCTCACACCTATTGATTTCGGATCGAGCCCAAAACTTGGGCAACATCATAATGTGGTGGGAGGAGTCATTTGTGAGTTTTGAGTGTAATCCAATCGCTAGAAGTATGTAATACAGCAAACACTCCAATTAGGAACGAACTGCCGTTGAACCTGAATAGTCCAATTTCTCACACCTATTGATTTCGGATCGAGCCCCAAACTTGGGCAACATCATAATATGGTGGGAGGAGTCATTTGGTGAGTTTTGAGTGAAATCCAATCGCTAGAAGTATGGAATACACCAACCACCCCAATTAGGAACGAACTGCCGTTGAACTTGAATTGTCCAATTTCTCACACCTATTGATTTAGGATCGAGCCCAAAACTTGGGCTACATCATAATATGGTGGGAGGAGTCATTTGGTGAGTTTTGAGTGAAATCCAAACCCTAGAAGTGTGGAATACACCAACCACTCCAATTAGGAACAAACTGCCGTTGAACTTGGATTGTCCTATTTCCCACACCTATTGATTTCAGATCGAGCCCAAAACATGGGCAACATCATAATATGGTGGGAGGAGGTTTGAGTGAAATCCAATCGCTAGAAGTTTGGAATACACCAACCACTCCAATTGGGAACGAACTGCCGTTGAACTTGAATTGTCTAATTTCTCACACCTATTGATTTCGGATCGAGCCCAAAACTTGGGCAACAACATAATATGGTGGGAGGAGTCATTTGTGAGTTTTGAGTGTAATCCAATAGCTAGAAGTATGTAATACAGCAAACACTCCAATTAGGATCGAACTGCCGTTGAACTTGAATTGTCCAATTTCTCACACCTATTGATTTCGGATCGAGCCCCAAACTTGGGCAACATCATAATATGGTGGGAGTAGTCATTTGGTGAGTTTTGAGTGAAGTACAATCGCTAGAAGTATGGAATACACCAACCACTCCAATTAGGAACGAACTGCCGTTGAACTTGAATTGTCCAATTTGGAACACCTATTGATTTCGGATCGAGCCCCAAACTTGGGCAACATCATAATATGGTGGGAGGAGTCATTAGGTGAGTTTTGAGTGAAATCCAATCGCTAGAAGTATGGAATACACCAACCACTCCAATTAGGACCGAACTGCCGTTGAACTTGAATTCTCCAATTTCTCACACCTATTGATTTTGGATCGAGCCCAAAACTTGGGCGACATCATAATATGGTGGGGGGAGTCATTTGGTGAGTTTTGAGTGAAATCCAATCGCTAGAAGTATGGAATACACCAACCACACCAATTAGGAACGAACTGCCGTTGAACTTGAATTCTCCAATTTGGAACACCTATTGATTTCGGATCGAGCCCAAAACTTGGGCAACATCATAATATGGTGGGAGGAGTCATTTGTTAGTTTTGAGTGTAATCCAATAGCTAGAAGTATGTAATACAGCAAACACTCCAATTAGGATCGAACTGCCGTTGAATTTGAATTGTCCAATTTCTCACACCTGTTGATTTCGGATCGAGCCCCAAACTTGGGCAACATCATAATATGGTGGGAGGAGTCATTTGGTGAGTTTTGAGTGAAATACAATCGCTAGAAGTATGGAATACACCAACCACTCCAATTAGGAACGAACTGCTGTTGAACTTGAATTGTCCAATTTCTCACACCTGTTGATTCCGGATCGAGCCCCAAACTTGGGCAACATCATAATATGGTGGGAGGAGTCATTTGGTGAGTTTTGAGTGAAATCCAATCGCTAGAAGTATGGAATACACCAACCACTCCAATTAGGAACGAACTGCCGTTGAACTTGAATTGTCCAATTTTTCACACCTATTGATTTCGGATCGAGCCCAAAACTTGGGCAACATCATAATATGGTGGGAGGAGTCATTTGGTAAGTTTTGAGTGAAATCCAATCGCTAGAAGTATGGAATACACCAACCACTCCAATTAGGAACAAACTGCCGTTGAACTTGAATTGTCCAATTTGGAACACCTATTGATTTCGGATCGAGCCCCAAACTTGGGCAACATCATAATATGGTGGGAGGAGTCATTTGGTGAGTTTTGAGTGAAATCCAATCGCTAGAAGTATGGAATACACCAACCACTCCAATTAGGAACGAACTGCCGTTGAACTTGAATTGTCCAATTTCTCACACCTATTGATTTTGGATCGAGCCCAAAACTTGGGCAACATCATAATATGGTGGGAGGAGTTATTTGGTGAGTTTTGGGTGAAATCCAATCGCTAGAAGTGTGGAATACACCAACCATTCCAATTCGGAACGAACTGCCGTTGAACTTGAATTGTCCAATTTCTCACACCTGTTGATTTCGGATCGAGCCCAAAACTTGGGCAACATCATAATATGGTGAGAGGAGTCATATGGTTAGTTTTGAGTGAAATCCAATCGCTAGAAGTATGGAATACACCAACCACTCCAATTAGGAACGAACTGCCGTTGAACTTGAATTGTCCAATTTCTCACACCTATTGATTTCGGATCGAGCCCAAAACTTGGGCAACATCATAATATGGTGGGAGGAGTCATGTGGTATGTTTTGTGTGAAATCCAATCGCTAGAAGTGTGGAATACACCAACCACTCCAATTAGAAACGAACTGCCGTTGAACTTGAATTGTCCAATTTGGAACACCTATTGATTTCGGATCGAGCCCCAAACTTGGGCAACATCATAATATGGTGGGAGGAGTCATTTGGTGAGTTTTGAGTGAAATCCAATCGCTAGAAGTATGGAATACACCAACGACTCCAATTAGGAACGAACTGCGGTTGAACTTGAATTGTCCAATTTCTCACACCTATTGATTTTGGATCGAGCCCAAAACTTGGGCAACATCATAATATGGTGGGAGGAGTCATTTGGTGAGTTTTGAGTGAAATCCAATCGCTTGAAATCCAATCGCTAGAAGTGTGGAATACACCAACCATTCCAATTAGGAACGAACTGCCGTTGAACTTGAATTGTCCAATTTCTCACACCTGTTGATTTCGGATCGAGCCCCAAACTTGGGCAACATCATAATATGGTGGGAGGAGTCATTTGGTGAGTTTTGAGTGAAATCCAATCGCTAGAAGAATGGAATACACCAACCACTCCAATTAGGAACGAACTGCAGTTGAACTTGAATTGTCCAATTTCTCACACCTATCGATTTTGGATCGAGCCCAAAACTTGAGCAACATCATAATATGGTGGGAGGAGTCATTTGGTGAGTTTTGAGTGAAATCCAATCGCTAGAAGTATGGAATACACCAACCACACCAATTAGGAACGAACTGCCGTTGAACTTGAATTGTCCAATTTCTCACACCTGTTGATTTCGGATCGAGCCCAAAACATGGGCAACATCATAATATGGTGGGAGTATTCATTTGGTTAGTTTTGAGTGAAATCCAATCGCTAGAAGTATGGAATACACCAACCACTCCAATTAGGAACGAACTGCCGTTGAACTTGAATTGTCCAATTTGGAACACCTATTGATTTCGGATCGTGCCCAAAACTTAGGCAACATCATAATATGGTGGGAGGAGTCATTTGGTGAGTTTTGAGTGAAATAGAATCGCTAGAAGTATGGAATACACCAACCAATCCAATTAGGAACGAACTGTTGTTGAACTTGAATTGTCCAATTTCTCACACCTATTGATTTCGGATCGAGTCCAAAACTTGGGCAACATCATAATATGGTGGGAGGAGTCATTTGGTTAGTTTTCAGTGAAATCCAATCGCTAGAAGTATGGAATACACCAACCACTCCAATTAGGAACGAACTGCCGTTGAACTTGAATTGTCCAATTTCTCACACCTATTGATTTCGGATCGAGCCCAAAACTTGGGCAACATCATAATATGGTGGGAGGAGTCTTTTGGTGAGTTTTGAGTGAAATCCAATCGCTAGAAGTATGGAATACACCAACCACTCCAATTAGGAACGAACTGCCGTTGAACTTGAATTGTCCAATTTCTCACACCTATTGATTTTGGATCGAGCCCAAAACTTGGGCAACATCATAATATGGTGGGAGGTGTCATTTGGTGAGTTTTGAGTGAAATCCAATCGCTAGAAGTGTGGAATACACCAACCACACCAATTAGGAACGAACTGCCGTTGAACTTGAATTGTCCAATTTCTCACATCTATTGATTTCGGATCGAGCCCAAAACTTGGGCAACATCATAATATGGTGGGAGGATTGATTTGGTTAGTTTTGAGTGAAATCCAATCGCTAGAAGTATGGAATACACCAACCACTCCAATTAGGAACGAACTGCCGTTGAACTTGAATTGTCCAATTTGGAACACCTATTGATTTCGGATCGAGCCCCAAACTTGGGCAACATCATAATATGGTGGGAGGAGTCATTTGGTGAGTTTTGAGTGAAACTCAATCGCTAGAAGTATGGAACACACCAACCACTCCAATTAGTAACGAACTGCCGTTGAACTTGAATTGTCCAATTTGGAACACCTATTGATTTCGGATCGAGCCCCAAACTTGGGCAACATCATAATATGGTGGGAGGAGTCATTTGGTGAGTTTTGAGTGAAATCCAATCGCTAGAAGTATGGAATACACCAACCACTCCAATTAGGAACGAAGTGCCGTTGAACTTGAATTGTCCAATTTCTCACACCTATTGATTTCGGATCGAGCCCAAAACTTGGGCAACATCATAATATGGTGGGGGGAGTCATTTGGTGAGTTTTGAGTGAAATCCAATCGCTAGAAGTGTGGAATACACCAACCACTCCAATTAGGAACGAACTGCCGTTGAACTTGAATTGTCCAATTTCTCACACCTATTGATTTCGGATCGAGCCCAAAACTTCGGCAACACCATAATATGGTGGGAGGAGTCATTTGGTGAGTTTTGTGTGAAATCCAATCGCTAGAAGTGTGGAATACACCAACCATTCCAATTAGGAACGAACGGCCGTTGAACTTGAATTGTCCGATTTCTCACACCTGTTGATTTCGGATCGAGCCCAAAACTTGGGCAACATCATAATATGGTGGGAGGAGTCATTTGGTTAGTTTTCAGTGAAATCCAATCGCTAGAAGTATGGAATACACCAACCACTCCAATTAGGAACGAACTGCCGTTGAACTTGAATTGTCCAATTTCTCACACCTATTGATTTCGGATCGAGCCCAAAACTTGGGCAACATCATAATATGGTGGGAGGAGTCATGTGGTAAGTTTTGAGTGAAATCCAATCGCTAGAAGTGTGGAATACACCAACCACTCCAATTAGAAACGAACTGCCGTTGAACTTGAATTGTCCAATTTGGAACACCTATTGATTTCGGATCGAGCCCCAAACTTGGGCAACATCATAATATGGTGGGAGGAGTCATTTGGTGAGTTTTGAGTGAAATCCAATCGCTAGAAGTATGGAATACACCAACGACTCCAATTAGGAACGAAGTGCCGTTGAACTTGAATTGTCCAATTTCTCACACCTATTGATTTCGGATCGACCCCAAAACTTCGGCAACATCATAATATGGTGGGAGGAGTCATTTGGTGAGTTTTGAGTGAAATCCAATCGCTAGAAGTGTGGAATACACCAACCACTCCAATTAGGAACGAACTGCCGTTGAACTTGAATTGTCCAATTTCTCACACCTATTGATTTCGGATCGATCCCAAAACTTGGGCAACATCATAATATGGTGGGAGGAGTCATTTGGTTAGTTTTGAGTGAAATCCAATCGCTAGAAGTATGGAATACACCAACCACTCCAATTAGGAACGAACTGCCGTTGAACTTGAATTGTCCAATTTGGAACACCTATTGATTTCGGATCGTGCCCAAAACAAGGGCAACATCATAATATGGTGGGAGGAGTCATTTGGTGAGTTTTGAGTGAAATCCAATCGCTAGAAGTATGGAATACACCAACCACTACAGTTAGGAACGAACTGCCGTTGAACTTGAATTGTCCAATTTGGAACACCTATTGATTTCAGATCGAGCACAAAACTTGGGCAACATCATAATATGGTGGGAGGAGTCATTTCGTGAGTTTTGAGTGAAATCCAATCACTTGAAGTGTGGAATACACCAACCACTCCAATTAGGAACGAACTGCCGTTGAATTTGGATTGTCCAATTTCCCACACCTATTGATTTCGGATCGAGCCCAAAACTTGGGCAACATCATAATATGGTGGGAGGAGTTTTGAGTGAAATCCAATCGCCAGAAGTATGGAATACACCAACCACTCCAATTTCGAATGAACTGCCGCTGAACTTGAATTATCCAATTTCTCACACCTATTGATTTTCGGATCGAGCCCAAAACTTGGGCAACATCATAATATGGTGGGAGGAGTCATTTGGTGAGTTTTGAGTGAAATCTAATCGCTAGAAGTATGGAATACACCAACCACTTCAATTAGGAACGAACTGCCGTTGAACTGGAATTGTCCAATTTGGAACACCTATTGATTTCAGATCGAGCCCAAAACTTGGGCAACAACATAATATGGTGGGAGGACTCATTTGGTGACTTTTGAGTGAAATCCAATTGCTAGAAGTATGGAATACACCAACCACTCCAATTTGGAACGAACTGCCATTGAACTTGAATTGTCCAATTTGAAACACCTATTGATTTCGGATCGAGCCCAAAAGTTGGGCAACATCATAATATGGTGAGAGGAGTCATTTGGTGAATTTTGAGTGAAATCCAATAGCTAGAAGTATGGAATACACCAACCACTCCAATTAGGAACGAACTTCCGTTGAACTTGAGTTGTCCAATTTCTCACACCTATTGATTTCGGATCGAGCCCAAAACTTGGGCAACATCATAATATGGTGGGAAGAGTCATTTGGTGAGTTTTGAGTGAAATCCAATCGCTAGAAGTATGGAATACACCAACCACTCCAATTAGGAACGAACTGCCGTTGAACTTGAATTGTCCAATTTGGAACACCTATTGATTTCGGATAGAGCCCAAAACTTGGGAAACATCATAATATGGTGGGAGGAGTCATTTGGTGAGTTTTGAGTGAAATCCAATCGCTAGAAGTATGGAATACACCAACCACTCCAACTAGGAACGAACTGTCGTTGAACTTGAATTGTCCAATTTCGAACACCTATTGATTTCGGATCAAGCCCAAAACTTGGGCAACATCATAATATGGTGGGAGGAGTCATTTGGTGAGTTTTGAGTGAAATCCAATCGCTAGAACTATGGAATACACCGACCACTCCCATTAGAAACGAACTGCCGTTGAACATGAATTGTCCAATTTGGAACACCTATTGATTTCGGATCGTGCCCAAAACTTGGGCAACATCATAATATGGTGGGAGGAGTCATTTGGTGAGTTTGGAGTGAAATCCAATCGCTAGAAGTATGGAATACACCAACCACTCCAATTAGGAACGAACTGCCGTTGAACTTGAATTGTCCAATTTGGAACACCTATTGATTTCGGATAGAGCCCAAAACTTGGGAAACATCATAATATGGTGGGAGGAGTCATTTGGTGAGTTTTGAGTGAAATCCAATCGCTAGAAGTATGGAATACACCAACCACTCCAACTAGGAACGAACTGTCGTTGAACTTGAATTGTCCAATTTCGAACACCTATTGATTTCGGATCAAGCCCAAAACTTGGGCAACATCATAATATGGTGGGAGGAGTCATTTGGTGAGTTTTGAGTGAAATCCAATCGCTAGAAGTATGGAATACACCAACCACTCCAATTAGGAACGAACTGCCTTTGAACTTGAGTTGTCCAATTTCTCACACCTACTTATTTCGGATCGAGCCCAAAACTTGGGCAACATCATAATATGGTGGGAGGAGTCATTTGGTGAGTTTTGAGTGAAATCCAATCGCTAGAAGTATGGAATACACCAACCACTCCAATTAGGAACGAACTGCCGTTGAACTTGAATTGTCCAATTTCTCACACCTATTGATTTCGGATCAAGCCCAAAACTTGGGCAACATCATAATATGGTGGGCGGAGTCTTTTGGTGAGTTTTGAGTGAAATCCAATCGCTAGAAGTATGGAATACACCAACCACTCCAATTAGGAACGAACTGCCGTTGAACTTGAATTGTCCAATTTGTCACACATATTGATTTCGTATCGAGCCCCAAACTTGTGCAACATCATAATATGGTGGGAGGAGTCATTTGGTCAGTTTTGAGTGAAATCCAATCGCTAGAAGTATGGAATACACCAACCACTCCAATTAGGAACGAAATGCCATTGAACTTGAATTGTCCAATTTGAAACACCTATTGATTTCGGATCGAGCCCAAAAGTTGGGCAACATCATAATATGGTGAGAGGAGTCATTTGGTGAATTTTGAGTGAAATCCAATAGCTAGAAGTATGGAATACACCAACCACTCCAATTAGGAACGAAGTGCCGTTGAACTTGAGTTGTCCAATTTCTCACACCTATTGATTTCGGATCGAGCCCAAAACTTGGGCAACATCATAATATGGTGGGAGGAGTCATTTGGTGAGTTTTGAGTGAAATCCAATCGCTAGAAGTATGGAATACACCAACCACTCCAATTAGGAACGAACTGCCGTTGAACTTGAATTGTCCTATTTCTCACACCTATTGATTTCGGATCGGGCCCAAAACTTGGGCAACATCATAATATGGTGGGAGGAGTCATTTGGGGAGTTTTGAGTGAAATCCAATCGCTAGAAGTATGGAATACACCAACCACTCCCATTAGGAACGAACTGTCGTTGAACTTGAATTGTCCAATTTTTAACACCTATTGATTTTGGATCGAACCCCAAACCTGTGCAACATCATAATATGGTGGGAGGAGTCATTTGGTGAGTTTTGAGTGAAATCCAATCGCTAGAAGTATGGAATACACCAACCACTCCAATTAGGAACGAACTGCCGTTGAAATTGAATTATCCAATTTGGAACACCTATTGATTTCGGATCGAGCCCAAAACTTGGGCAAGATCATAATGTGGTGGGCGGAGTCATTTGGTGAGTTTTGAGTGAAATCCAATCGCTAGAAGTATGGAATACACCAACCACTCCGATTAGGAACGAACTGCCGTTGAACTTGAATTGTCCTATTTGGAACACCTATTGATTTCGGATCGAGCCCAAAACTTGGGCAATATCATAATATGGTGGGAGGAGTCATTTGGTGAGTTTTGAGTGAAATCCAATTGCTAGAAGTATGGAATACACCGACCACTCCAATTAGGAACGAACTGTGGTTGAAATTGAATTGACCAATTTCCCACACCTATTGATTTCGGATCGAGCCCAACACTTGGGCAACATCATGATATGGTGGGAGGAGTCATTTGGTTAGTTTTGAGTGAAATCCAATCGCTAGAAGTATGGAATACACCAACCACTCCAATTAGGAACGAAATGCCATTGAACTTGAATTGTCCAATTTGAAACACCTATTGATTTCGGATCGAGCCCAAAAGTTGGGCAACATCATAATATGGTGAGAGGAGTCATTTGGTGAATTTTGAGTGAAATCCAATAGCTATAAGTATGGAATACACCAACCACTCCAATTAGGAACGAAGTGCCGTTGAACTTGGATTGTCCTATTTCCCACACCTATTGATTTCAGATCGAGCCCAAAACATGGGCAACATCATAATATGGTGGGAGGAGGTTTGAGTGAAATCCAATCGCTAGAAGTGTGGAATACACCAACCACTCCAATTAGGAACGAACTGCCGTTGAACTTGAATTGTCCAATTTCTCACACCTATTGATTTCGGATCAAGCCCAAAACTTGGGCAACATCATAATATGGTGGGAGGAGTCATTTGGTGAGTTTTGAGTGAAATCCAATCGCTAGAAAGTATGGAATACACCAACCACTCCCATTAGGAACGAACTGCCGTTGAACTTGAATTGTCCAATTTCTAACACCTATTGATTTCGGATCGAACCCCAAACCTGTGCAACATGATAATATGGTGGGAGGAGTCATTTGGTGAGTTTTGAGTGAAATCCAATCGCTAGAAGTATGGAATACACCAACCACACCAATGAGGAACGAACTGCCGTTGAACTTGAATTGTCCAATTTCTCACTCCTATTGATTTCGGATCGAGCCCCAAACGTGGGCAACATCATAATATGGTGGGAGGAGTCATTTGGTGAGTTTTGGGTGAAATCCATTCGCTAGAAGTATAGAATACACTAACCACTCCAATTCGGAACGAACTGCCGTTGAACTTGAGTTGTCCAATTTCTCACACCTATTGATTTCGGATCGAGCCCAAAACTTGGGCAACATCATAATATGGTGGGAGGAGTCATTTGGTGAGTTTTGAGTGAAATCCAATCGCTAGAAGTATGGAATACACCAACCACTCCAATTAGGTACGAACTGCCGTGGAACTTGAATTGTCCAATTTCTCACACCTATTGATTTCGGATCGAGCCCCAAACTTGGGCAACATCATAATATGGTGGGAGGAGTCATTTGGTGAGTTTTGAGTGAAATCCAATCGCTAGAACTATGGAATACACCAACCACTCCCATTAGAAACGAACTGCCGTTGAACATGAATTGTCCAATTTGGAACACCTATTGATTTCGGATCGTGCCCAAAACCTGGGCAACATCATAATATGGTGGGAGGAGTCATTTGGTGAGTTTTGAGTGAAATCCAATCGCTAGAACTATGGAATACACCAACCACTCCAATTAGGAACGAACTGCCGTTGAACTTGAATTGTCCAATTTGGAACACCTATTGATTTCGGATCGAGCCCAAAACTTGGGCAACATCATAATATGGTGGGAGGAGTCATTTCGTGAGTTTTGAGTGAAATCCAATCGCTAGAAGTATGGAATACACCAACCACTCCAATTAGGAACGAACTGCCGTTGAACTTGAGTTGTCCAATTTCTCACACCTATTGATTTCGGATCGAGCCCAAAACTTGGGCAACATCATAATATGGTGGGAGGAGTCATTTCGTGAGTTTTGAGTGAAATCCAATCGCTAGAAGTATGGAATACACCAACCACTCCAATTAGGAACGAACTGCCGTTGAACTTGAATTGTCCAATTTCTCACACCTATGGATTTCGGATCAAGCCCAAAACTTGGGCAACATCATAATATGGTGGGAGGAGTCATTTGGTGAGTTTTGAGTGAAATCCAATCGCTAGAAGTATGGAATACACCAACCACTCCAATTAGGAACGAACTGCCGTTCAACTTGAATTGTCCAATTTGGAACACCTATTGATTTCGGATCGAGCCCCAAACTTGGGCAACATCCAAATATGGTGGGTGGAGTCATTTGGTGAGTTTTGAGTGAAATCCAATCGCTAGAAGTATGGAATACACCAACCACTCCAATTAGAAACGAACTGCCGTTGAACTTGAATTGTCCAATTTCTCACACCTATTGATTTCGGATCGAGCCCAAAACTTGGGCAACACCATAATATGGTGGGAGGAGTCATTTGGTGAGTTTTGAGTGAAATCCAATCGCTAGAAGTATGGAAGACACCAACCACTCCAATTAGGAACGAACTGCCGTTGAACTTGAATTGTCCAATTTCTCACACCTATTGATTTCGGATCGAGCCCCAAACTTGGGCAACATCATAATATGGTGGGAGGAGTCATTTGGTGAGTTTTGAGTGAAATCCAATCGCTAGAAGTATGGAATACACCAACCACTCCAATTAGGAACGAACTGCCGTTGAACTTGAATTGTCCAATTTGGAACACCTATTGATTTCGGATCGAACCCCAAACCTGGGCAACATCATAATATGGTGGGAGGAGTCATTTGGTGAGTTTTGAGTGAAATCCAATCGCTAGAAGTATGGAATACACCAACCACTCCAATTAGGAACGAACTGCCGTGGAACTTGAATTGTCCAATTTCTCACACCTATTGATTTCGGATCGAGCCCCAAACTTGGGCAACATCATAATATGGTGGGAGGAGTCATTTGGTGAGTTTTGAGTGAAATCCAATCGCTAGAACTATGGAATACACCGACCACTCCCATTAGAAACGAACTGCCGTTGAACATGAATTGTCCAATTTGGAACACCTATTGATTTCGGATCGTGCCCAAAACTTGGGCAACATCATAATATGGTGGGAGGAGTCATTTGGTGAGTTTTGAGTGAAATCCAATCGCTAGAAGTATGGAATACACCAACCACTCCAATTAGGAACGAACTGCCGTTCAACTTGAATTGTCCAATTTGGAACACCTATTGATTTCGGATCGAGCCCCAAACTTGGGCAACATCCAAATATTGTGGGTGGAGTCATTTGGTGAGTTTTGAGTGAAATCCAATCGCTAGAAGTATGGAATACACCAACCACTCCAATTAGAAACGAACTGTCGTTGAACATGAATTGTCCAATTTCTCACACCTATTGATTTCGGATCGAGCCCAAAACTTGGGCAACACCATAATATGGTGGGAGGAGTCATTTGGTGAGTTTTGAGTGAAATCCAATCGCTAGAAGTATGGAATACACCAACCACTCCAATTAGGAACGAACTGCCGTGGAACTTGAAGTGTCTACTTTCTCACACCTATTGATTTCTGATCGAGCCCCAAACTTGGGCAACATCATAATATGGTGGGAGGAGTCATTTGGTGAGTTTTGAGTGAAATCCAATCGCTAGAACTATGGAATACACCAACCACTCCCATTAGAAACGAACTGCCGTTGAACATGAATTGTCCAATTTGGAACACCTATTGATTTCGGATCGTGCCCAAAACTTGGGCAACATCATAATATGGTGGGAGGAGTCATTTGGTGAGTTTTGAGTGAAATCCAATCGCTAGAAGTATGGAATACACCAACCACTCCAATTAGGAACGAACTGCCGTTGAACTTGAATTGTCCTATATCTCACACCTATTGATTTCGGATGGAGCCCAAAACTTGGGCAACACCATAATATGGTGGGAGGATTCATTTGTTGAGTTTTGAGTGAAATCCAATCGCTAGAAGTATGGAAGACACCAACCACTCCAATTAGGAACGAACTGCCGTTGAACTTGAATTGTCCAATTTCTCACACCTATTGATTTCGGATCTAGCCCCAAACTTGGGCAACATCATAATATGGTGGGAGGAGTCATTTGGTGAGTTTTGAGTGAAATCCAATCTCTAGAAGTATGGAAGACACCAACCACTCCAATTAGGAACGAACTGCCGTTGAACTTGAATTGTCCAATTTCTCACACCTATTGATTTCGGATCGAGCCCAAAACTTGGGCAACATCATAATATGGTGGGAGGAGTCATTTGGTGAGTTTTGAGTGAAATCCAATCGCTAGAAGTATGGAATACTCCAACCACTCCAATTAGGAACGAACTGCCAATGCACTTGAATTGTCCAATTTCTCACACCTGTTGATTTCAGATCTAGCCCAAAACTTGGGCAACATCATAATATGGTGGGAGGAGTCATTTGGTCAGATTGGAGTGAAATCCAATCGCTAGAAGTATGGAATACACCAACCACTCCAATTAGGAACTAACTGCCGTTGAACTTGAATTGTCCAATTTCTCACACCTACTGATTTCGGATCGAGCCCCAAACTTGGGCAACAATATAATATGGTGGGAGGAGTCATTTGGTGAGTTTTGAGTGAAGTCCAATCCCTAGAACTATGGAATACACCAACCACTCCAATTAGGAACGAACTTCCGTTGAACTTGAATTGTCCAATTTGGAACACCTATTGATTTCGGATCGAGGCCAAAACTTGGGCAACATCATAATATGGTGGGAGGAGTCATTTGGTGAGTTTTGAGTGAAATCCAATCGCTAGAACTATGGAATACACCGACCACTCCCATTAGAAACGAACTGCCGTTGAACATGAATTGTCCAATTTGGAACACCTATTGATTTCGGATCGTGCCCAAAACTTGGGCAACATCATAATATGGTGGGAGGAGTCATTTGGTGAGTTTTGAGTGAAATCCAATCGCTAGAAGTATGGAATACACCAACCACTCCAATTAGGAACGAACTGCCGTTCAACTTGAATTGTCCAATTTGGAACACCTATTGATTTCGGATCGAGCCCCAAACTTGGGCAACATCCAAATATTGTGGGTGGAGTCATTTGGTGAGTTTTGAGTGAAATCCAATCGCTAGAAGTATGGAATACACCAACCACTCCAATTAGAAACGAACTGCCGTTGAACTTGAATTGTCCAATTTCTCACACCTATTGATTTCGGATCGAGCCCAAAACTTGGGCAACACCATAATATGGTGGGAGGAGTCATTTGGTGAGTTTTGAGTGAAATCCAATCGCTAGAAGTATGGAAGACACCAACCACTCCAATTAGGAACGAACTGCCGTTGAACTTGAATTGTCCAATTTCTCACAGCTATTAATTTCGGATCGAGCCCAAAACTTGGGCAACATCATAATATGGTGGGAGGAGTCATTTGGTGAGTTTTGAGTGAAATCCAATCGCTAGAAGTATGGAATACACCAACCACTCCAATTAGGAACGAACTGCCGTGGAACTTGAAGTGTCCACTTTCTCACACCTATTGATTTCGGATCGAGCCCCAAACTTGGGCAACATCATAATATGGTGGGAGGAGTCATTTGGTGAGTTTTGAGTGAAATCCAATCGCTAGAACTATGGAATACACCAACCACTCCCATTAGAAACGAACTGCCGTTGAACATGAATTGTCCAATTTGGAACACCTATTGATTTCGGATCGTGCCCAAAACTTGGGCAACATCATAATATGGTGGGAGGAGTCATTTGGTGAGTTTTGAGTGAAGTCCAATCCCTAGAACTATGGAATACACCAACCACTCCAATTAGGAACGAACTTCCGTTGAACTTGAATTGTCCAATTTGGAACACCTATTGATTTCGGATCGAGGCCAAAACTTGGGCAACATCATAATATGGTGGGAGGAGTCATTTCGTGAGTTTTGAGTGAAATCCAATTGCTAGAAGTATGGAATACACCAACCAGTCCAATTGGGAACGAACTGCCGTTGAACTTGAATTGTCCAATTTGGAACACCTATTGATTTCGGATCGAGCCCAAAACTTGGGCAACATCATAATATGGTGGGAGGAGTCATTTGGTGAGTTTTGAGTGAAATCCAATCGCTAGAAGTATGGAATACTCCAACCACTCCAATTAGGAACGAACTGCCAATGCACTTGAATTGTCCAATTTCTCACACCAATTGATTTCGGATCGAACCCCAAACTTGTGCAACATCATAATATGGTGGGAGGAGTCATTTGGTGAGTTTTGAGTGAAATCCGATCGCTAGAAGTATGGAATACACCAACCACTCCAATTAGGAACGAACTGCCATTGAACTTGAATTGTCGAATTTCTCACACCTATTGATTTCGGATCGAGCCCAAAACTTGGGCAACATCATAATACGGTGGGAGGAGTCATTTGGTGAGTTTTGAGTGAAATCCAATCGCTAGAAGTATGGAATACACCAACTACTCCAATTAGGAACGAACTGCCGTTGAACTCTAATTGTCAAATTTGGAAGACCTATTGATTTCGGATCGAGTCCAAAACTTGGGCAACATCATAATATGGTGGGAGGAGTCATTTGGTGAGTTTTGAGTGAAATCCAATCGCTAGAAGTATGGAATACACCAACCACTGCAATTTGGAACGGACTGCCGTTGAACTTGAATTGTCCAATTTGGAACACCTATTGATTTCGGATCGAGCCCAAAACTTGGGCAACGTCATAATATGGTGGGAGGAGTCATTTGGTGAGTTTTGAGTGAAATCCAATCGCTAGAACTATGGAACACACCAACCACTCCAGTTAGGAACGACCTGCCGTTGAACTTGAATTGTCCAATTTCTCACACCTATTCATTTCGGATCGAGCCCGAAACTTGGGCAACATCATAATATGGTGGGAGGAGTCATTTGGGGAGTTTTGAGTGAAATCCAATCGCTAGAAGTACGGAATACACCAACCACGACAATTAGGAACGAACTGCCTTTGAACTTGAATTGCCCAATTTCTCAGACCTATTGATTACGGATCGAGCCCAAAACTTGGGCAACATCAAAGTGTGGTGGGAGGAGTCATTTGGTGAGTTTTGAGTGAAATCCAATCGCTAGAAGTATGGAACACACCAACCACTCCAATTAGGAACGAACTGCCGTTGAACTTGAATTGTCCAATTTGGAACACCTACTGATTTCGGATCGAGCCCAAAACTTGGGCAACACCATAATATGGTGGGAGGAGTCTTTTGGTGAGTTTTGAGTGAAATCCAATCAATAGAAGTATGGAATACACCAACCACTCCGATTAGGAACGAACTCCCGTTGAACTTGAATTGTACAATTTGGAACACCTATTGATTTCGGACCGAGCCCCAAACTTGGGCAACATCATAATATGGTGGGAGGAGCCATTTGGTGAGTTTTGACTGAAATCCAATCGATAGAAGTGTGGAATACACCAACCACTCCAATTAGGAACGAACTGCCGTTAAACTTAAATTGTCCAATTTCTCACACCTATTGATTTCGGATCGGGCCCAAAACTTGGGCAACAACATAATATGGTGGGAGGAGTCATTTGGGGAGTTTTGAGTGAAATCCAATCGCTAGAAGTATGGAATACACCAACCACTCCAATTAGGAACGAACTGCCGTTGAAATTGAATTGTCCAATTTCTCACACCTATTGATTTCGGATCGAGCCGAAAACTTGGGCAACAGCATAATATGGTGGGAGTCATTTGGTGAGTTTTGAGTGAAATCCAATCGCTAGAAGTATGGAATACACCAACCACTCCAATTAGGAACAAACTGCCGTTCAACTTCAATTCTCCAATTTCTCACACCTATTTATTTCGGATCGAGCCCAAAACCTGGGCAACATCATAATATGGTGGGAGGAGTCATTTGGTTAGTTTTTAGTGAAATCCAATCGCTAGAAGTATGGAATACACCAACCACTCCAATTCGGTACGAACTGCCGTTGAACTTGAATTGTCCAATTTGGAACACCTATTGTTTTCGGATCGAGCCCAAAACTAGGGCAACATCATAATATGGTGGGAGGAGTCATTTAGTGAGTTTTGAGTGAAATCCAATAGCTAGAACTATGTAATACACCAACCACTCCAATTAGGAACGAACTGCGGTTGAACTTCAATTGTCCAATTTGGAACACCTATTGATTTCGGATCGAGCCCAAAACTTGGGCAACATCATAATATGGTGGGAGGAGTCATTTGGTGAGTTTTGAGTGAAATCCAATTGCTAGAACTATGGAATACACCAACCACTCCAATTAGGAACGAACTGCCGTTGAACTTGAATTGTCCAATTTCTCACACCTACTGATTTTGAATCGAGCCCCAAACTTGGGCAACATCATAATATGGTGGGAGGAGTCATTTGGTGATTTTTGAGTGAAATCCAATCGCTAGAAGTATGGAATACACCAACCACTCCCATTAGGAACGAACTGTCGTTGAACTTGAATTGTCTAATTTCTCACACCTATTGATTTCGAATCGAGCCCCAAACCTGGGCAACATCATAATATGGTGGGAGGAGTCATTTGGTGAGTTTTGAGTGAAATCCAATCGCTAGAACTATGGAATACACCAACCACTCCAATTAGGAACGAACTGCCGTTGAACTTGAATTGTCCAATTTCGAACACCTATTGATTTCGGATCGAGCCCAAAACTTGGGCAACGTCATAATATGGTGGGAGGAGTCATTTGGTGAGTTTTGAGTGAAATCCAATCTCTAGAAGTATGGAATACACCAACCTCTCCCATTAGGAACGAACTGCCGTTGAACTTGAATTGTCCAATTTCTCACACCAATTGATTTCGAATCGAACCCCAAACTTGTGCAACATCATAATATGGTGGGAGGAGTCATTTGGTGAGTTTTGAGTGAAATCCAATCGCTAGAAGTATGGAATACACCAACCACTCCAATTAGGAACGAACTGCCGTTGACCTTGAATTGTCCAATTTCTCACAACTATTGATTTCGGATCGAGCCCAAAACTTGGGCAACATCATAATACGGTGGGAGGAGTCATTTGGTGAGTTTTGAGTGAAATCCAATCGCTAGAAGTATGGAATACACCAACCACTCCCATTAGGAACGAACTGCCGTTGAACTTGAATTGTCCAATTTCTCACACCTATTGATTTCGGATCGAGCCCCAAACCTGGGCAACATCATAATATGGTGGGAGGAGTCATTTGGTGAGTTTTGAGTGAAATCCAATCGCTAGAAGTATGGAATACACCAACCACTCCAATTAGGAACGACCTGCCATTGAACTTGAATTGTCCAATTTGGAACACCCACTGATTTCGGATCGAGCCCAAAACTTGGGCAATATCATAATATGGTGGGAAGAGTCATTTGGTGAGTTTTGAGTGAAATCCAATCGCTAGAAGTATGGAATACACCAACCAGTCCAATTAGGAACGAACTGCCGTTGAACTTGAATTGTCCAATTTCTCACACCTATTGATTTCGAATCGAGCCCCAAACTAGGGCAACAACATAATATGGTGGGAGGAGTCATTTGGTGAGTTTTGAGTGAAATCCAATCGATAGAAGTACGGAATACACCAACTACTCCAATTAGGAACGAACTGCCGTTGAACTCTAATTGTCAAATTTGGAAGACCTATTGATTTCGGATCGAGTCCAAAACTTGGGCAACATCATAATATGGTGGGAGGAGTCATTTGGTGAGTTTTGAGTGAAATCCAATCGCTAGAAGTATGGAATACACCAACCACTGCAATTAGGAACGGACTGCCGTTGAACTTGGATTGTCCAATTTGGAACACCTATTGATTTCGGATCGAGCCCAAAACTTGGGCAACGTCATAATATGGTGGGAGGAGTCATTTGGTGAGTTTTGAGTGAAATCCAATCGCTAGAAGTATGGAACACACCAACCACTCCAATTAGGAACGACCTGCCGTTGAACTTGAATTGTCCAATTTCTCACACCTATTGATTTCGGATCGGGCCCAAAACTTGGGCAACAACATAATATGGTGGGAGCAGTCATTTGGGGAGTTTTGAGTGAAATCCAATCGCTAGAAGTATGGAATACACCAACCACTCCAATTAGGAACGAACTGCCGTTGAAATTGAATTGTCCAATTTCTCACACCTATTGATTTCGGATCGAGCCGAAAACTTGGGCAACAGCATAATATGGTGGGAGTCATTTGGTGAGTTTTGAGTGAAATCCAATCGCTAGAAGTATGGAATACACCAACCACTCCCATTAGGAACAAACTGCCGTTGAACTTGAATTGTCCAATTTCTCACACCTATTGATTTCGGATCGAGCCCAAAACTTGGGCAACATCATAATATGGTGGGAGGAGTCATTTGGTGAGTTTTGAGTGAAATCCAATCGCTAGAAGTATGCAATACACCAACCACTGCAATTAGGAATGAACTGCTGTTGAACTTGGATTGTCCAATTTGGAACACCTATTGATTTCGGATCGACTCCAAAACTTGGGCAACATCAGAATATGGTGGGAGGAGTCATTTGGTGAGTTTTGAGTGAAATCCAATCGCTAGAAGTATGGAATACACCAACCACTCCAATTAGAAACGAACTGTCGTTGAACTTGAATTGTCCAATTCGGAACACCTATTGATTTTGGATCGATCCCAAAACTTGGGCAACATCATAATATGGTGGGAGGAGTCATTTGGTGAGCTTTGAGTGAAATACAGTCGCTAGAAGTATGGAATACACCAACCACTCCCATTAGGAACGAACTGCCGTTGAACTTGAATTGTCCAATTTCTCACACCTACTGATTTCGGATCGAACCCCAAACTTGTACAACATCATAAGATGGTGGGAGCAGTCATTTGGTGAGTTTTGAGTGAAATCCAATCGCCAGAAGTATGGAATACACCAACCACTCCAATTGGGAACGAACTGCCGTTGAACTTAAATTGTCCAATTTGGAACACCTATTGATTTCGGATCGAGCCCAAAACTTGGGCAACATCATAATATGGTGGGAGGAGTCATTTGGTGAGCTTTGAGTGAAATACAATCGCTAGAAGTATGGAATACACCAACCACTCCCATTAGGAACGAACTGCCGTTGAAATTGAATTGTCCAATTTCTCACACCTATTGATTTCGGATCGAGCCCAAAACTTGGGCAACAGCATAATATGCTGGGAGTCATTTAGTGAATTTTGAGTGAAATCCAATCGCTAGAAGTATGGAATACACCAACCACTCCAATTAGGAACGACCTGTCGTTGAACTTGAATTGTCCAATTTGGAACACCTATTGATTTCGGATCGAGCCCAAAACTTGGGCAACATCATAATATGGTGGGAAGATTCATTTGGTGAGTTTTGAGTGAAATCCAATCGCTAGAAGTATGGAATACACCAACCACTCCCAATAGGAACGAACTGCCGTTGAACTTGAATTATCCAATTTCTCACACCTATTGATTTCGGATCGAGCCCAAAACTTGGGCAACATCGTAATATGGTGGGAGGAGTCATTTGGTGAGTTTTGAGTGAAATCCAATCGCTAGAAGTATGGAATACACCAACCACTGCAATTAGGAACAAATTGCCGTTGAACTTGAATTGTCCAATTTGGAACACCTATTGATTTCTGATCGAGTCCAAAACTTGGGCAACATCATAATATGGTGGGAGGAGTCATTTGGTGAGTTTTGAGTGAAATCCAATCGCGAGAAGTATGGAATACACCAACCACTCCAATTAGAAACGAACTGCCGTTGAACTTGAATTGTCCAATTTGGAACACTTTTGATTTCGGATAGAGCCCAAAACTTGGGCAACATCATAATATGGTGGGAGGAGTCATTTGGTGAGTTTTGAGTGAAATCCAATCGCTAGAAGTATGGAATACACCAACCACTCCAATTAGAAACGAACTGCCGTTGAACTTGAATTGTCCAATTTCTCACACCTATTCATTTCGGATCGAGCCCAAAACTTGGGGAACAACATAACATGGTGGGAGGAGTCATTTGGTGAGTTTTGAGTGAAATCCAATCAACAGAAGTATGGAATACACCAACCACTCCAATTGGGAACGAACTGTCGTTGAACTTAAATTGTCCAATTTGGAACACCTATTGATTTCGGATCTAGCCCAAAACTTGGGCAACATCATAATATGGTGGGAGGAGTCATTTGGTGAGTTTTGAGTGAAATCCAATCGCTAGAAGTATGGAATACACCAACCACTCCAATTAGGAACGAACTGCCGTTGAACTTGAATTGTCCAATTTCTCACACCTATTGATTTCGGATCGAGCCCAAAACTTGGGCAACATCATAATATGGTGGGAGGAGTCATTTGGTGAGTTTTGAGTGAAATCCAATCGCTAGAAGTATGCAATACACCAACCACTGCAATTAGGAACGAACTGCTGTTGAACTTGGATTGTCCAATTTGGAACACCTATTGATTTCGGATCGACTCCAAAACTTGGGCAACATCAGAATATGGTGGGAGGAGTCATTTGGTGAGTTTTGAGTGAAATCCATTCGCTAGAACTATGGAACACACCAACCACTCCAATTAGGAACGACCTGCCGTTGAACTTGAATTGTCCAATTTGGAACACTTTTGATTTCGGATAGAGCCCAAAACTTGGGCAACATCATAATATGGTGGGAGGAGTCATTTGGTGAGTTTTGAGTGAAATCCAATCGCTAGAAGTATGGAATACACCAACCACTCCAATTAGAAACGAACTGCCGTTGAACTTGAATTGTCCAATTTGGAACACCTTTGATTTCGGATCGAGCCCAAAACTTGGGCAACATCATAATATGGTGGGCGGAGTCATTTGGTGAGTTTTGAGTGAAATCCAATCACCAGAAGTATGGAATACACCAACCACTCCAATTGGGAACGAACTGTCGTTGAACTTAAATTGTCCAATTTGGAACACCTATTGATTTCGGATCTAGCCCAAAACTTGGGCAACATCATAATATGGTGGGAGGAGTCATTTGGTGAGTTTTGAGTGAAATCCAATCGCTAGAAGTATGGAATACACCAACCACTCCAATTAGGAACGAACTGCCGTTGAACTTGAATTGTCCAATTTCTCACACCTATTGATTTCGGATCGAGCCCAAAACTTGGGCAACATCATAATATGGTGGGAGGAGTCATTTGGTGAGTTTTGAGTGAAATCCAATCGCTAGAAGTATGCAATACACCAACCACTGCAATTAGGAACGAACTGCTGTTGAACTTGGATTGTCCAATTTTGAACACCTATTGCTTTCATATCGAGCCCAAAACTTGGGCAATATCATAATATGGTGGGAAGATTCATTTGGTGAGTTTTGAGTGAAATCCAATCGCTAGAAGTATGGAATACACCAACCACTCCAATTAGGAACGAACTGCCGTTGAACTTGAATTGTCCAATTTGGAACACCTATTGATTTCGGATCGAGCCCAAAACTTGGGAACATCATAATATGGTGGGAGGAGTCATTTGGTGAGTTCTGAGTGAAATCCAATCGCTAGAAGTATGGAATACACCAACCACTCCAATTAGGAACGACCTGCCGTTGAACTTGAATTGTCCAATTTGGAACACCTATTGATTTCGGATCGAGCCCAAAACTTGGGCAATATCATAATATGGTGGGAAGAGTCATTTGGTGAGTTTTGAGTGAAATCCAATCGCTAGAAGTATGGAATACACCAACCACTCCAATTAGGAAAGACCTGCCGTTGAACTTGAATTGTCCAATTTGGAACACCTATTGATTTCGAATCGAGCCCAAAACTTGGGCAATATCATAATATGGTGGGAAGATTCATTTGGTGAGTTTTAAGTGAAATCCAATCGCTAGAAGTATGGAATACACCAACCACTCCCAATAGGAACGAACTGCCGTTGAACTTGAATTATCCAATTTCTCACACCTATTGATTTCGGATCGAGCCCAAAACTTGGGCAACATCGTAATATGGTGGGAGGAGTCATTTGGTAAGTTTTGAGTGAAATCCAATCGCTAGAAGTATGGAATACACCAACCACTGCAATTAGGAACGAACTGCCGTTGAACTTGAATTGTCCAATTTGGAACACCTTTGATTTCGGATAGAGCCCAAAACTTGGGCAACATCATAATATGGTGGGAGGAGTCATTTGGTGAGTTTTGAGTGAAATCCAATCGCTAGAAGTATGGAATACACCAACCACTCCCATTGGGAACGAACTGCCGTTGAACTTGAATTGTCCAATTTCTCACACCTATTGATTTCGGATCGAACCCCAAACTTGTGCAACATCATAATATGGTGGGAGGAGTCACTTGGTGAGTTTTGAGTGAAATCCAATCGCTAGAAGTATGGAATACACCAACCACTCCAATTAGAAACGAACTGCCGTTGAACTTGAATTGTCCAATTTGGAACACCTTTGATTTCGGATCGAGCCCAAAACTTGGGCAACATCATAATATGGTGGGCGGAGTCATTTGGTGAGTTTTGAGTGAAATCCAATCACTAGAAGTATGGAATACACCAACCACTCCAATTGGGAACGAACTGCCGTTGAACTTAAATTGTCCAATTTGGAACACCTATTGATTTCGGATCTAGCCCAAAACTTGGGCAACATCATAATATGGTAGGAGGAGTCATTTGGTGAGTTTTGAGTGAAATCCAATCGCTAGAAGTATGGAATACACCAACCACTCCCATTAGGAACGAACTGCCGTTGAACTTGAATTGTCCAATTTGGAACACCTATTGATTTCGGATCGAGCCCAAAACGTGGGCAACATCATAATATGGTGGGAGGAGTCATTTGATGAGTTTTGAGTGAAATCCAATTGGTAGAACTATGGACTACACCAACCACTCCAATTAGGAACGAACTGCCGTTGAACTTGTATTGTCCAATTTCTCACACCTATTGATTTCGGATCGAGCCCCAAACTTGGGCAACATCATAATATGGTGGGAGGAGTCATTTGGTGAGTTTTGAGTGAAATCCAATCGCTAGAACTATGGAACACACCAACCACTCCAATTAGGAACGACCTGCCGTTGAACTTGAATTGTCCAATTTCTCACACCTATTGATTTCGGATCGAGCCCCAAACTTGGGCAACATCATAATATGGTGGGAGGAGTCATTTGGTGAGTTTTGAGTGAAATCCAATCGCTAGAACTATGGAACACACCAACCACTCCAATTAGGAACGACCTGCCGTTGAACTTGAATTGTCCAATTTCTCACACCTATTCATTTCGGACCGAGCCCAAAACTTGGGCAACATCATAATATGGTGGGAGGACTCATTTGGTGAGTTTTGAGTGAAATCCAATCGCTGGAAGTATGGAATACACCAACCACTCCAATTAGGAACGAACTGCCGTTGAACTTGAATTGTCCAATTTGGAACACCTATTGATTTCGGATCGAGCCCAAAACTTGGGCAACACCATAATATGGTGGGAGGAGTCATTTGGTGAGTTTTGAGAGAAATCCAATCACTAGAAGTATGGAATACACCAACCACTCCAATTAGGAACGAACTGCCGTTGAACTTGAATTGTCCAATTTGGAACACCTATTAATTTCGGACCGAGCCTCAAACTTGGGCAACATCATAATATGGTGGGAGGAGTCATTTGGTGAGTTTTGAGTGAAATCCAATCGCTAGAAGTGTGGAATACACCAACCACTCCAATTAGGAACGAACTGCCGTTGAACTTGAATTGTCCAATTTCTCACACCTATTGATTTCGGATCGAGCCCCAAACTTGGGCAACATCATAATATGGTGGGAGGAGTCATTTGGTGAGTTTTGAGTGAAATCCAATCGCATGAACTATGGAATACACCAACCACTCCAATTAGGAACGAACTGCCGTTGAACTTGTATTGTCCAATTTCTCACACCTATTGATTTCGGATCGAGCCCCAAACTTGGGCAACATCATAATATGGTGGGAGGAGTCATTTGGTGAGTTTTGAGTGAAATCCCATCGCTAGAACTATGGAACACACCAACCACTCCAATTAGGAACGACCTGCCGTTGAACTTGAATAGTCCAATTTCTCACACCTATTGATTTCGGATCGAGCCCCAAACTTGGGCAACATCATAATATGGTGGGAGGAGTCATTTGGTGAGTTTTGAGTGAAATCCAATCGCTAGAACTATGGAACACACCAACCACTCCAATTAGGAACGAACTGCCGTTGAACTTGTATTGTCCAATTTCTCACACCTATTGATTTCGGATCGAGCCCCAAACTTGGGCAACATCATAATATGGTGGGAGGAGTCATTTGGTGAGTTTTGAGTGAAATCCCATCGCTAGAACTATGGAACACACCAACCACTCCAATTAGGAACGACCTGCCGTTGAACTTGAATAGTCCAATTTCTCACACCTATTGATTTCGGATCGAGCCCCAAACTTGGGCAACATCATAATATGGTGGGAGGAGTCATTTGGTGAGTTTTGAGTGAAATCCAATCGCTGGAAGTATGGAATACACCAACCACTCCAATTAGGAACGAACTGCCGTTGAACTTGAATTGTCCAATTTCTCACACCTATTGATTTCGGATCGTGTCCTAAACTTGGGCAACATCGTAATATGGTGGGAGGAGTCATTTGGTGAGTTTTGAGTGAAATCCAATCGCTAGAAGTATGGAATACACCAACCACTCCAATTAGGAACGAACTACCGTTGAACTTGAATTGTCCAATTTGGAACACCTATTGATTTTGGACCTAGCCCCAAACTTGGGCAACATCATAATATGGTGGGAGGAGTCATTTGGTGAGTTTTGAGTGAAATCCAATCGCTAGAAGTATGGAATACACCAACCACTCCAATTAGGAACGACCTGCCGTTGAACTTGAATTGTCCAATTTGGAACACCTATTGATTTCGGATCGAGCCCAAAACTTGGGCAATATCGTAATATGGTGGGAAGAGTCATTTGGTGAGTTTTGAGTGAAATCCAATCGCTAGAAGTATGGAATACACCAACCACTCCCATTAGGAACGAACTGCCGTTGAACTTGAATTGTCCAATTTCTCACACCTATTGATTTCGGATCGAGCCCAAAACTTGGGCAACATCATAATATGGTGGGAGGAGTCCTTTGGTGAGTTTTGAGCGAAATCCAATCGCTAGAAGTATGCAATACACCAACCACTGCAATTAGGAACGAATTGCCGTTGAACTTGAATTGTCCAATTTGGAACACCTATTGATTTCGGATCGAGTCCAAAACTTGGGCAACATCATAATATGGTGGGAGGAGTCATTTGGTGAGTTTTGAGTGAAATCCAATCGCTAGAAGTATGGAATACACCAACCACTCCAATTAGGAACGAACTGCCGTTAAACTTGAATTGTCCAATTTGGAACACCTATTGATTTCGGATCTAGCGCAAAACTTGGGCAACATCATAATATGGTGGGAGGAGTCCTTTGGTGAGTTTTGAGTGAAATCCAATCGCTAGAAGTATGGAATACACCAACCACACCCATTAGGAACGAACTGCCGTTGAACTTGAATTGTCCAATTTCTCACACCTTTTATTTCGGATCGAACCCCAAACTTGTGCAACATTTTAATATGGTGGGAGGAGTCACTTGGTGAGTTTTGAGTGAAATCCAATCGCTAGAAGTATGGAATACACCAACCACTCCAATTAGAAACGAACTGCCGTTGAACTTGAATTGTCCAATTTGGAACACCTTTGATTTCGGATCGAGCCCAAAACTTGGGCAACATCATAATATGGTGGGCGGAGTCATTTGGTGAGTTTTGAGTGAAATCCAATCACCAGAAGTATGGAATACACCAACCACTCCAATTGGGAACGAACTGCCGTTGAACTTAAATTGTCCAATTTGGAACACCTATTGATTTCGGATCTAGCCCAAAACTTGGGCAACATCATAATATGGTGGGAGGAGTCATTTGGTGAGTTTTGAGTGAAATCCAATCGCTAGAAGTGTGGAATACACCAACCACTCCAATTAGGAACGAACTGCCGTTGAACTTGAATTGTCCAATTTGGAACACCTATTGATTTCGGATCGAGCCCAAAACTTGGGCAACATCATAATATGGTGGGAGGAGTCATTTGGTGAGTTTTGAGTGAAATCCAATCGCTAGAAGTATGGAATACACCAACCACTCCAATTAGGAACGACCTGCCGTTGAACTTGAATTGTCCAATTTGGAACACCTATTGATTTCGGATCGAGCCCAAAACTTGGGCAATATCATAATATGGTGGGAAGAGTCATTTGGTGAGTTTTGAGTGAAATCCAATCGCTAGAAGTATGGAATACACCAACCACTCCAATTAGGAACGACCTGCCGTTGAACTTGAATTGTCCAATTTGGAACACCTATTGATTTCGAATCGAGCCCAAAACTTGGGCAATATCATAATATGGTGGGAAGATTCATTTGGTGAGTTTTAAGTGAAATCCAATCGCTAGAAGTATGGAATACACCAACCACTCCCAATAGGAACGAACTGCCGTTGAACTTGAATTATCCAATTTCTCACACCTATTGATTTCGGATCGAGCCCAAAACTTGGGCAACATCGTAATATGGTGGGAGGAGTCATTTGGTGAGTTTTGAGTGAAATCCAATCGCTAGAAGTATGGAATACACCAACCACTGCAATTAGGAACGAACTGCCGTTGAACTTGAATTGTCCAATTTGGAACACCTTTGATTTCGGATAGAGCCCAAAACTTGGGCAACATCATAATATGGTGGGAGGAGTCATTTGGTGAGTTTTGAGTGAAATCCAATCGCTAGAAGTATGGAATACACCAACCACTCCCATTGGGAACGAACTGCCGTTGAACTTGAATTGTCCAATTTCTCACACCTATTGATTTCGGATCGAACCCCAAACTTGTGCAACATCATAATATGGTGGGAGGAGTCACTTGGTGAGTTTTGAGTGAAATCCAATCGCTAGAAGTATGGAATACACCAACCACTCCAATTAGGAACGAACTGCCGTTGAACTTGAATTGTCCAATTTGGAACACCTTTGATTTCGGATCGAGCCCAAAACTTGGGCAACATCATAATATGGTGGGCGGAGTCATTTGGTGGGTTTTGAGTGAAATCCAATCACCAGAAGTATGGAATACACCAACCACTCCAATTGGGAACGAACTGCCGTTGAACTTAAATTGTCCAATTTGGAACACCTATTGATTTCGGATCAAGCCCAAAACTTGGGCAACATCATAATATGGTAGGAGGAGTCATTTGGTGAGTTTTGAGTGAAATCCAATCGCTAGAAGTGTGGAATACACCAACCACTCCCATTAGGAACGAACTGCCGTTGAACTTGAATTGTCCAATTTGGAACACCTATTGATTTCGGATCGAGCCCAAAACGTGGGCAACATCATAATATGGTGGGAGGAGTCATTTGATGAGTTTTGAGTGAAATCCAATCGCCAGAACTATGGAACACACCAACCACTCCAATTAGGAACCACCTGCCGTTGAACTTGAATTGTCCAATTTCTCACACCTTTTGATTTCGGATCGAGCCCCAAACTTGGGCAACATCATAATATGGTGGGAGGAGTCATTTGGTGAGTTTTGAGTGAAATCCAATCGCTAGAAGTATGGAATACACCAACCACTCCAATTAGGAACGAACTGCCGTTGAACTTGAATTGTCCAATTTGGAACACCTATTGATTTCGGATCGAGCCCAAAACTTGGGCAACTCCATAATATGGTGGGAGGAGTCATTTGGTGAGTTTTGAGAGAAATCCAATCACTAGAAGTATGGAATACACCAACCACTCCAATTAGGAACGAACTGCCGTTAAACTTGAATTGTCCAATTTGGAACACCTATTGATTTCGAATCGAGCCCAAAACTTGGGAAACATCATAATATGGTGGGAGGAGTCATTTGGTGAGTTTTGAGTGAAATCCAATCGCTAGAAGTATGGAATACACCAACCACTCCCATTAGGAACGAACTGCTGTTGAACTTGAATTGTCCAATTTCTCACACCTTTTATTTCGGATCGAACCCCAAACTTGTGCAACATTTTAATATGGTGGGAGGAGTCACTTGGTGAGTTTTGAGTGAAATCCAATCGCTAGAAGTATGGAATACACCAACCACTCCAATTAGGAACGAACTGCCGTTGAACTTGAATTGTCCAATTTCTCACACCTATTGATTTCGGATCGAGCCCAAAACTTGGGCAACATCATAATATGGTGGGAGGTGTCACTTCGTGAGTTTTGAGTGAAATCCAATAGCTAGAAGTATGCAATACACCAACCAATGCAATTAGGAACGAACTGCAGTTGAACTTGAATTGTCCAACTTGGAACACCTATTGATTTCGGATCGAGTCCAAAACTTGGGCAACATCATAATATGGTGGGAGGAGTCATTTGGTGAGTTTTGAGTGAAATCCAATCGCTAGAAGTATGGAATACACCAACCACTTCCATTAGGAACGAACTGCCGTTGAAATTGAATTGTCCAATTTCTCACACCTATTGATTTCGGATCGAGCCCAAAACTTGGGCAACAGCATAATATGGTGGGAGTCATTTGGTGAATTTTGAGTGAAATCCAATCGCTAGAAGTATGGAATACACCAACCACTCCAATTTGGAACGACCTGCTGTTGAACTTGAATTGTCCAATTTGGAACACCTATTGATTTCGGATCGAGCCCAAAACTTGGGCAATATCATAATATGGTGGGAAGAGTCATTTGGTGAGTTTTGAGTGAAATCCAATCGCTAGAAGTGTGCAATACACCAACCACTCCAATTAGGAACGAACTGCCGTTGAAATTGAATTGTCCAATTTCTCACACCTATTGATTTCGGATCGAGCCCAAAACTTGGGCAACAGCATAATATGGTGGGAGTCATTTGGTGAATTTTGAGTGAAATCCAATCGCTAGAAGTATGGAATACACCAACCGCTCCAATTAGGAACGACCTGCCGTTGAACTTGAATTGTCCAATTTGGAACACCTATTGATTTCGGATCGAGCCCAAAACTTGGGCAACATCATAATATGGTGGGAGGAGTCATTTGGTGAGTTTTGAGTGAAATCCAATCGCTAGAAGTATGGAATACACCAACCACTGCAATTTCGAACGAACTGCCGTTGAACTTGAATTGTCCAATTTCTCATACCTATTGATTTCGGATCGAGTCCAAAACTTGGGCAACATCATAATATGGTGGGAGGAGTCATTTGGTGAGTTTTGAGTGAAATCCAATCGCTAGAAGTGTGGAATACACCAACCACTCCAATTAGAAACGAACTGCCGTTGAACTTGAATTGTCCAATTTGGAACACCTTTGATTTCGGATCGAGCCGAAAACTTGGGCAACATCATAATATGGTGGGAGGAGTCATTTGGTGAGTTTTGAGTGAAATCCAATCGCCAGAAGTCTGGAATACACCAACCACTCTAATTGGGAACGAACTGCCGTTGAACTTAAATTGTCTAATTTGGAACACCTATTGATTTTGGATTGTGCCCAAAACTTGGGCAATATCATAATATGGTGGGAAGAGTCATTTGGTGTGTTTTGAGTGAAATCCAATCGCTAGAAGTATGGAATACACCAACCACTCCAATTAGGAACGAACTGCCGTTGAAATTGAATTGTCCAATTTCGCACACCGATTGATTTCGGATCGAGCCCAAAACTTGGGCAACAGCATAATATGGTGGGAGTCATTTGGTGAATTTTGAGTGAAATCCAATCGCTAGAAGTATGGAATACACCAACCACTCCAATTTGGAACGACCTGCTGTTGAACTTGAATTGTCCAATTTGGAACACCTATTGATTTCGGATCGAGCCCAAAGCTTGGGCAATATCATAATATGGTGGGAAGAGTCATTTGGTGGGTTTTGAGTGAAATCCAATCGCTAGAAGTGTGGAATACACCAACCACTCCAATTAGGAACGAACTGCCGTTGAAATTGAATTGTCCAATTTCTCACACCTATTGATTTCGGATCGACCCCAAAACTTGGGCAACAGCATAATATGGTGGGAGTCATTTGGTGAATTTTGAGTGAAATCCAATCGCTAGAAGTATGGAATACACCAACCACTGCAATTTCGAACGAACTGCCGTTGAACTTGAATTGTCCAATTTCTCACACCTATTGATTTCGGATCGAGTCCAAAACTTGGGCAACATCATAATATGGTGGGAGGAGTCATTTGGTGAGTTTTGAGTGAAATCCAATCGCTAGAAGTGTGGAATACACCAACCACTCCAATTAGAAACGAACTGCCGTTGAACTTGAATTGTCCAATTTGGAACACCTTTGATTTCGGATCGAGCCCAAAACTTGGGCAACATCATAATATGGTGGGAGGAGTCATTTGGTGAGTTTTGAGTGAAATCCAATCGCTAGAAGTATGGAATACACCAACCACTCCCATTAGGAACGAACTGCCGTTGAACTTGAATTGGCCAATTTCTCACACCTATTGATTTCGGATCGAACCCCAAACTTGTGCAACATCATAATATGGTGGGATGAGTCATTTGGTGAGTTTTGAGTGAAATCCAATCGCCAGAAGTCTGGAATACACCAACCACTCCAATTGGGAACGAACTGCCGTTGAACTTAAATTGTCCAATTTGGAACACCTATTGATTTTGGATCGTGCCCAAAACTTGGGCAATATCATAATATGGTGGGAAGAGTCATTTGGTGAGTTTTGAGTGAAATCCAATCGCTAGAAGTATGGAATACACCAACCACTCCAATTAGGAACGAACTGCCGTTGAAATTGAATTGTCCAATTTCGCACATCGATTGATTTCGGATCGAGCCCAAAACTTGGGCAACAGCATAATATGGTGGGAGTCATTTGGTGAATTTTGAGGGAAATCCAATCGCTAGAAGTATGGAATACACCAACCACTCCAACTAGGAACGACCTGCCGTTGAACTTGAATTGTCCAATTTGGAACACCTATTGATTTCGGATCGAGCCCAAAACTTGGGCAATATCATAATATGGTGGGAAGAGTCATTTGGTGAGTTTTGAGTGAAATCCAATCGCTAGAAGTATGGAATACACCAACCACTCCCATTAGGAACGAACTGCCGTTGAACTTGAATTATCCAATTTCTCACACCTATTGATTTCGGATCGAGCCCAAAACTTGGGCAACATCATAATATGGTGGGAGGAGTCATTTGGTGAGTTTTGAGTGAAATCCAATCGCTAGAAGGATGGAATACACCAACCACTGCAATTAGGAACGAACTGCCGTTGAACTTGAATTGTCCAATTTGGAACACCTATTGATTTCGGATCGAGTCCAAAACTTGGGCAACATCATAATATGGTGGGAGGAGTCATTTGGTGAGTTTTGAGTGAAATCCAATCGCTAGAAGTATGGAATACACCAACCACTCCAATTAGAAACGAACTACCGTTGAACTTGAATTGTCCAATTTGGAACACCTTTGATTTCGGATCGAGCCCAAAACTTGGGCAACATCATAATATGGTGGGAGGAGTCATTTGGTGAGTTTTGAGTGAAATCCAATCGCCAGAAGTATGGAATACACCAACCACTCCAATTGGGAACGAACTGCCGTTGAACTTAAATTGTCCAATTTGGAACACCTATTGATTTCGGATCGAGCCCAAAACTTGGGCAGTATCATAATATGGTGGGAAGAGTCATTTGGTGAGTTTTGAGTGAAATCCAATCGCTAGAAGTATAGAATACACCAACCACTCCAATTAGGAACGAACTGCCGTTGAACTTGAATTGTCCAATTTCTCACACGTATTGATTTCGGATCGAGCCCAAAACTTGGGCAACATCATAATATGGTGGAAGGAGTCATTTGGTGAGTTTTGAGAGAAATCCAATCGCTAGAAATGTGGAATACACCAACCACTCCAATTAGGAACGAACTGCCGTTGAACTTGAATTGTCCAATTTCTCACACCTATTGATTTCGGATCGAGCCCCAAACCTGGGCAACATCATAATATCGTGGGAGGAGTCTGATCGGTTCATAGTTGTATATCATTTTGTACCCTTCTAGCTTATGATTTGGTTATGTTTTTGAGTTAAACTTGTGCTTTTAATCATTTTTGTGTTTATCTTTCAGTTCATTGGGCTTTAGGTAATAATGATGGCTTTAGAGAGCATAATTCATGCAATTCAAGCATGTTAAGGCCTAATTTGGATGAATGGATGAAGAGCTTAAAGACAAACTCATTTTGGCTACAGCCCCCTGCCAGTCCAGTTCCGTAGGTCATATTGCAAGCTTTGTTTCAACAACCTACATAGCTCGAATGAGGCCACATTCTTCATGAAGGTTGTTCCAATTGGTGTGTACTATAACGTATCCAAAGTTCAGCCCCATTGGATAAATATGGAGTCCGTTACCTAGCAAACACAGAACCATGCTCAGGATGGATCTTATCAGCGCGGAAAATGAGTTAGCAATTTGTTTCGGCCTTAACTTCTTCCTCCGACCTTGGATTGGCCCAAATAACATATGGCTGGAAAGAAGACATTCTGAAATTCAATTTCGAGTGCTTAAAGTCCTAATTTGATTAAGAGAAGCCCAAGTTGTAAGTCCTTGAAGTTGCTGGTCATGCTGACCTCAGCATGTGCTGGTTGGATGCTTGGTCATGGTGAGCTAGGTATGAGCTATCATTTCTGGTTGGAAGCTTGGTCATGGTGACATGAAGATGAGCTAGGGCTGCTGGTGGGATCTATTGGTGAAGTGCATCAACCAATTCAAGATTTTCTAATACAAGTGCATCACCCAATTTAGATTTTCTAATACAAGTGCATCAACCATTTCAGATTTTATAAAACAAGTGTTGTATGCATTAGCCATATTGAATTCAAATTTTCACTTCCCCTAGGCCTATAAATAGGGAAGTTCTCTAAGCTTGTAAACACACCCCAAGGGGGGGAGCTCTCAAACACTTCTCTAGAGCTCCCTTCCCTTCTCTCCCTCAAATTCTCTTAGTTTCATTTTCTAGTTTTCAATTGTTGTAATGAAATATTTGTGCTGAAATTCTGCTTAAGTATTTCTTAGTTCTACTTTACTTTTCCTTATGTACATTCTTTCTTTAGTTTCAAGTTGAATTAGTTTCCAAGTTTCAATTATGGTTTTTGTTCTTATTCATTATGCTTATAAGTTAATATGCTTGTTTGAATGATTGATCACCATTTAGGCTTGCATGTTAGCTATCTTGGTTTGAATTAAGAGTATACACCATGCTTTAATTCGAATTGAACTATGAATAGGAAGAGTATGTATGGACATTCGACAACAGGGATTAGATACATGCTTGGTTGTTTAAATTGTTCTTCTATGCTTAATGGGTTCCTAATGCTTAATTTTAGGTTAGACAACAAATGATCAAATTAGGGAATTAGGAACACAAGGTTATGACCAAACACCATGGCTTAATCATACATTAGCTAGAATCAATCCATTAATCTAATTGAACTTGGGAACTTATCTACTTGAGTTAGTTATTTTCTTTCTTTCTTGTTTTATTTATTTCCTTTTTTTTTTCATTTCTGTTTTGTGTAGGGAAAATGAATTGGATCATTCAATCACCAATCCTCGTGGGATCGACCTCGCACTTACATTCGCTATACTACCGAACAGCTCGTGCACTTGCGAGTATCACAAGTTGAGGATGCAGCTTAATCCATTTTGGTGAAGCTGTATCTACACAACAAAGTCATTTGGTGAGTTTTGAGTAAAATCCAATCGCTAGAAGTATGGAATACACCAACCACTCCAATTAGGAACGAACTGCCGTTGAACTTGAATTGTCCAATTTGGAACACCTATTGATTTCGGATCGAGCCCAAAACTTGGGCAACATCATCATGTGGTGGGAGGAGTCATTTGGTGAGTTTTGAGTGAAATCCAATCGCTAGAAGTATGGAATACACCAACCACTCCAGTTAGGAACGAATTGCCGTTGAACTTGAATTGTCCAATTTCTCACACCTATTGATTTCGGATCGAGCCCAAAACTTGGGCAACATCATAATATGGTGGGAGGAGTCATTTGGGGAGTTTTGAGTGAAATCCAATCGCTAGAAGTATGGAATACACCAACCACTCCAATTAGGAACGAACTGCCGTTGAACTTGAATTGTCCAATTTGGAACACCAATTGTTTTCGGATCGAGCCCAAAACTAGGGCAACATCATAATATGGTGGGAGGAGTCATTTAGTGAGTTTTGAGTGAAATCCAATCGCTAGAAGTATGGAATACACCAACCACTCCAATTAGGAACGAACTGGCGTTGAACTTGAATTGTTCAATTTCTCACACCTATTGATTTCTGATCGAGCCCAAAACTTGGGCAACATCATAATATGGTGGGAGGAGTCATTTGGTGAGTTTTGAGTGAAATCCCATCGCTAGAAGTATGGAATACACCAACCACTCCAATTAGGAACGAACTGCCGTTAAACTTGAATTGTCCAATTTCTCACACCTATTGATTTCGGATCGAACCCCAAACTTGTGCAACATCATAATATGGTGGGAGGAGTCATTTGGTGAGTTTTGAGTGAAATCCAATCGCTAGAAGTATGGAATACACCAAACCACTCCAATTAGGAACGAACTGCCGTTGAACTTGAATTGTCCAATTTGGAATACCTATTGATTTCGAATCGAGCCCAAAACTTGGGCAATATCATAACAAGGTGGGAAGAGTCATTTGGTGAGTTTTGAGTGAAATCCAATCGCTAGAAGTATGGAATACACCAACCACTCCAATTAGGAACGAACTGCCGTTGAACTTGATTTGTCCAATTTCTGACACCTATTGATTTCGGATCGAGCCCAAAACTTGGGCAACATCATAATATGGTGGGACGAGTCATTTGGTGAGTTTTGAGCGAAATCCAATCACTAGAAACATGGAATACACCAACCCCTCCAATTAGGAACGAACTGCCGATGAACTTGAATTGTCCAATTTCTCACACCTATTGATTTTGGATCGAGCCCCAAACCTGGGCCACATCATAATACCGTGGGAGGAGTCATTTGGTGAGTTTTGAGTGAAATCCAATCGCCAGAAGTATGGAATACACCAACCCCTCCAATTAGGAACGAACTGTCGTTGAACTTGAATTGTCCAATTTGGAACACCTATTGATTTCGGATCGAGCCCAAAACTTGGGCAACATCATAATGTTATGGGAGGAGTCATTTGGTGAGTTTTGAGTGAAATCCAATCGCTAGAAGTGTGGAATACACCAACCACTCCAATTAGGAACGAACTGTCGTTGAACTTGAATTGGCCAATTTCTCACACCTATTGATTTCGGATCGAGCCCCAAACTTGGGCAACATCATAATATGGTGGGAGGAGTCATTTGGTGAGTTTTGAGTGCAATCCAATCGCTAGAAGTATGGAATACACCAACCACTCCCATTAGGAACGAACTGCCGTTAAACTTGAATTGTCCAATTTCTCACACCTATTGATTTCGGATCGAACCCCAAACTTGGGCAACATCGTAATATGGCGAGAGGAGTCATTTGGTGAGTTTTGAGTGAAATCCAATTGCTAGAAGTATGGAATACACCAAACCACTCCAATTAGGAACGAACTGCCGTTGAACTTGAATTGTCCAATTTGGAATACCTATTGATTTCGGATCGAGCCCAAAACTTGGGCAATATCATAATAAGGTGGGAAGAGTCATTTGGTGAGTTTTGAGTGAAATCCAATCGCTAGAAGTATGGAATACACCAACCACTCCAATTAGGAATGAACTGCCGTTGAACTTGAATTGTCCAATTTATGACACCTATTGATTTCGGATCGATCCCAAAACTTGGGCAACATCATAATATGGTGGGAGGAGTCATTTGGTGAGTTTTGAGCGAAATCCAATCACTAGAAACATGGAATACACCAACCACTCCAATTAGGAACGAACTGCCGATGAACTTGAATTGTCCAATTTCTCACACCTATTGAGTTCGTATCGAGCCCCAAACCTGGGCAACATCATAATACCGTGGGAGGTGTCATTTGGTGAGTTTTGAGAGAAATCCAATCGCTAGAAGTATGGAATACACCAACCACTCCAATTAGGAACGAACTGCCGTTGAACTTGAATTGTCCAATTTGGAACACCTATTGATTTCGGATCGAGCCCAAAACTTGGGCAACATCATAATATGGTGGGAGGAGACATTTGGTGAGTTTTGAGTGAAATCCAATCGCTAGAAGTATGTAATACAACAACTACCCCGATTAGGAATGAACTGTCGTTGAAATTGAATTGACCAATTTCTCACACCTATTGATTTCGGATCGAGCCCCAAAGTTGGGCAACATCATAATATGGTGGGGGGAGTCATTTTGTGAGTTTTGAGTGAAATCCAATCGCTAGTAGTATGGAATACACCAACCACTACAATTAGGAACGAACTGCCGTTGAACTTGAATTCCCCAATTTCTCACACCTATTTATTTCGGATCGAGCCCAAAACTTGGGCAACATCGTAATATGGTCGGAGGAGTCATTTGGTGAGTTTTGAGTGAAATCCAATCGCTAGAAGTATGGAATACACCAACCACTCCAATTAGGAACGAACTGCCGTTGAACTTGAATTGTCCAATTTGGAACACCTATTAATTTCGGATCGAGCCCAAAACTTGGGCAACATCATAATATGGTGGGAGGAGTCATTTGGTTAGTTTTGAGTGAAATCCAATCGCTAGAAGTATGGAATACACCAACCACTCCAATTACGAAAGAACTGCCGTTGAACTTGAAGTGTCCAATTTGGAACACGTATTGATTTCGGATCGAGCCCAAAACTTGGGCAACATCATAATATGGTGGGTGGAGTCAATTGATGAGTTTTGAGTGAAATCCAATCGCTAGAAGTATGGAATACACCAACCACTCCAATTTGGAACGAACTGCCGTTGAACTTGAATTGTCCTATTTTTCACACCTATTGATTTTCGATCGAGCCCAAAACTTGGGCAACATCATAATATGGTGGGAGGAGTCCTTTGGTGAGTTTTGAGTGAAATCCAATCACTAGAAGTGTGGAATACACCAACCACTCCAATTAGGAACGAACTGTCGTTGAACTTGAATTGTCCAATTTCTCACACCTATTGATTTCGGATCGGGCCCAAAGCTTGGGCAACAACATAATGTGGTGGGAGGAGTCATTTGGTTTGTTTTGAGTGAAATCCAATCGCTAGAAGTGTGGAATACACCAACCACTCCAATTAGGAAGGAACTGCCGTTGAACTTGAATTGTCCAATTTCTCACACCTTTTGATTTCGGATCGAGCCCCAAACTTGGGCAACACCATAATATGGTGGGAGGAGTCATTTGGTGAGTTTTGAGTGAAATCCAATTGCTAGAAGTATGGAATACAGCACCCACTCCAATTAGGAACGTACTGCCGTTTAACTTGAATTGTCCAATTTGGAACACCTATTGATTTCGGAGAGCGCCCAAAACTTGGGCAACATCATAATATGGTGGGAGGAATCATGTGGTGAGTTTTGAGTGAAATCCAATCGCTAGAAGTAGGGAATTCACCAACCACTCCAATTCGGAACGAACTGCCGTTGAACTTGAATTGTCCAATTTCGAACACCTATTGATTTCGGATGAAGCCCAAAACTTGGGCAACATCATAATATGGTGGGAGGAGTCATTTGGTGAGTTTTGAGTAAAATCCAATCTCTAGAAGTATGGAATACACCAACCACTCCAATTAGGAACGAACTGCCGTTGAACTTGGTGGGAGGAGTCATTTGGTGAGTTTTGAGTGAAATCCAATCGCTAGAAGTATGGAATACACCAACCACTCCAATTAGGAACGAACTGCCGTTGAACTTGAATTGTCCAATTTCTCACACCTATTGATTTCGGATCGAGCCCAAAACTTGGGCAACATCATAATATGGTGGGAGGAGTCATTTGGTGAGTTTTGAGTGAAATCCAATCGCTAGAAGTATGAAATACACCAACCACTCCAATTAGGAACGAACTGCCGTTGAACTTGAATTGTCCAATTACTCACACCTATTGATTTCGGATCGAGCCCAAAACTTGGGCAACATCATAATATGGTGGGAGGAGTCATTTGGTTAGTTTTGAGTGAAATCCAATCGCTAGAAGTATGGAATACACCAACCACTCCAATTAGGAATGAACTGCCGTTGAACTCTAATTGTCAAATTTGGAAGACCCATTGATTTCGGATCGAGTCCAAAACTAGGGCAACATCATAATATGGTGGGAGGAGTCATTTGGTGAGTTTTGAGTGAAATCCAATCGCTAGAAGTATGGAATACACCAACCACTCCAATTAGGAACGAACTGCCTTTGAATTTGTATTGTCCAATTTCTCACACGTATTGATTTCTGATCGAGCCCAAAACTTGGGCAACATCATAATATGGTGGGAGGAGTCATTTGGTGAGTTTTGAGTGAAATCCAATCGCTAGAAGTGTGGAATACACCAACCACTCCAATTAGGAACGAACTGCCGTTGAACTTGAATTGTCCAATTTCTCACACCAATTGATTTCGGATCGAGCCCAAAACTTGGGCAACATCATAACATGGTGGGAGGAGTCATTTGGTGAGTTTTGAGTGAAATCCAATCGCTAGAAGTATGGAATACACCAACCACTCCAATTTGGAACGAACTGCCGTTCAAATTGAATTGACCAATTTCTCACACCTACTGATTTCGGATCGAGCCCAAAACTTGGGCAACATCATAATATGGTGGGAGGAGTCATTTGGTGCGTTTTGAGTGAAATCCAATCGCTAGAAGTATGGAATTCACCAACCACTCCAATTCGGAACGAACTGCCGTTGAACTTGAATTGTCCAATTTCTAACACCTATTGATTTCGGATCGAGCCCAAAACTTGGGCAACATCATAATATGGTGGGAGGAGTCATTTGGTGAGTTTTGAGTGAAATCCAATCGCTAGCAGTATGGAATACACCAACCACTCCAATTAGGAACAAACTGCCGTTCAAATTGAATTGACCAATTTCTCACACCTATTGATTTCGGATCGAGCCCAAAACTTTGGCAACATCATAAGTCATTTGGTGCGTTTTGAGTGAAATCCAATCGCTAGAAGTATAGAATACACCAACCACTCCAATTAGGAACGAACTGCCGTTGAACTTGAATTGTCCAACTTGGAACACCTATTGATTTCGGATCGAGCCCAAAACTTGGGCAACATCATAATATGGTGGGAGGAGTCATTTGGTGAGTTTTGAGTGAAATCCAATCGCTAGAAGTATGGAATACACCAACCACTCCAATTCGGAACGAACTGCCGTTCAACTTGAATTGTCCAATTTGGAACACCTATTGATTTCGGATCGAGCCCAAAACTTGGGCAACATCATAATATGGTGGGAGGAGTCATTTGGTTAGTTTTGATTGAAATCCAATCGCTAGAAGTATAGAATACACCAACCACTCCAATTAGGAACGAACTGCCGTTTAAGTTGAATTGTCCAATTTGGAACACCTATTGATTTCGGATCGAGCGCAAAACCTGGGCAACATCATAATATGGTGGGAGGAGTCATTTGGTGAGTTTAGAGTCAAATCCAATCGCTAGAAGTATGGAATACACCAACCACTGCAATTAGGAACGAACTGCCGTTGAACTTGAATTGTCCAATTTGGAACACCTATTGATTTCGGATCGAGCCCAAAACTTGGGCAACATCATAATATGGTGGGAGGAGTCAATTGGTGAGTTTTGATTGAAATCCAATCTCTAGAAGTATGGAATACAGCAACCACTCCAATTAGGAACGAACTGCCGTAGAACTTGAATTGTCCAATTTCTCACACCTATTGATTTCGGATCGAGCCCAAAACTTGGGCAACATCATAATATGGTGGGAGGAGTCATTTGGTGAGTTTTGAGTGAAATCCAATCGCTTGAAGTATGGCATACACCAACCACTCCAATTAGGAACGAACTGCCGTTGAACTTGAATTGTCCAATTTCTCACACCTATTGATTTCGGATCGAGCCCAAAACTTGGGCAACATCATAATATGGTGGGAGGAGTCATTTGGTTAGTTTTCAGTGAAATCCAATCGCTAGAAGTATGGAATACACCAACCACTCCAATTAGGAACGAACTGCCGTTGAACTCCAATTGTCAAATTTGGAAGACCTTTTGATTTCGGATCGAGCCCAAAACTTGGGCAACAACATAATATGGTGGGAGGAATTATTTGGTGAGTTTTGAGTGAAATCCAATCACTAGAAGTATGGAATACACCAACCACTCCAATTAGGAACGAACTGCCGTTGAACTTGAATTGTCCAATTTCTCACACCTATTGATTACGGATCGAGCCCCAAACTTGGGCAACACCATAATATGGTGGGAGGAGTCATTTGGTGAGTTTTGAGTGAAATCCAATCGCTAGAACTGTGGAATACAACAACCACTCCAATTAGGAACGAACTGCCGTTGAACTTGAATTGTCCAATTTCTAACACCTATTCATTTAGGAACGAGACCAAAACTTGGGCAACATCATAATATGGTGGGAGGAGTCATTTGGTGAGTTTTGAGTGAAATCCAATCGCTAGATGTATGGAATACACCAACCACTCCAATTAGGAACGAACTGCCGCTGAACTCTAATTGTCAAATTCGGAAGACCTTTTGATTTCGCATCGAGCCCAAAACTTGGGCAAAAACATAATATGGTTGGAGGAGTCATTTGGTGAGTTTTGAGTGAAATCCAATCGCTAGAAGTATGGAATACACCAACCACTCCAATTAGGAACGAAATGCCGTTGAACTTGAATTGTCCAATTTCTCACACCTATTGAATTCGGATCGAGCCCCAAACTTGGGCAACATCATAATATGGTGGGAGGAGTCATTTGGTCCGTTTTGTGTGAAATCCAATCGCTAGAAGTATGGAAGACACCAACCACTCCAATTAGGAACGAACTTCCGTTTAAGTTGAATTGTCCAATTTGGAACACCTATTGATTTCGGATCGCGCTCAAAACTTGGGCAACATCATAATATGGTGGGAGGAGTCATTTGGTGAGTTTTGAGTGAAATCCAATCGCTAGAAGTATGGAATACACCAACCACTCCAATTAGGAACGAACTGCCGTTGAACTTGAATTGTCCAAATTCTCACACCTATTGATTTCGGATCGAGCCCCAAACTTGGGCAACATCATAATATGGTGGGAGGAGTCATTTGGTCCGTTTTGTGTGAAATCCAATCGCTAGAAGTATGGAAGACACCAACCACTCCAATTAGGAACGAACTTCCGTTTAAGTTGAATTGTCCAATTTGGAACACCTATTGATTTCGGATCGCGCCCAAAACTTGGGCAACATCATAATATGGTGGGATGTGTCATGTGGTGAGTTTTGAGTGAAATCCAATCGTTAGAAGTATGGAATTCACCAACCACTCCAATTAGGAACGAACTGCCGTTGAACTTGAATTGTCCAATTTGGAACACCTATTGATTTCGGATCGAGCCCAAAACTTGGGCAACATCATAATATGGTGGGAGGAGTCATTTGGTGAGTTTTGAGTGAAATCCAATCGCTAGAAGTATGGAATACACCAACCACTCCAATTAGGAACGAACTGCCGTTCAAATTGAATTGACCAATTTCTCACACCTATTGATTTCGGATCGAGCCCAAAACTTGGGCAACAACATAATATGGTGGGAGGAGTCATTTGGTGCGTTTTGAGTGAAATCCAATCGCTAGAAGTATAGAACACACCAACCACTCCAATTAGGAACGAACTGCCGTTGAACTTGAATTGTCCAATTTGGAACACCTATTGATTTCGGATAGCGCCCAAAACTTGGGCAACATCATAATATGGTGGGAGGTGTCATGTGGTGAGTTTTGAGTGAAATCCAATCGTTAGAAGTATGGAATTCACCAACCACTCCAATTAGGAACGAACTGCCGTTGAACTTGAATTGTCCAATTTGGAACACCTATTGATTTCGGATCGAGCCCAAAACTTGGGCAACATCATAATATGGTGGGAGGAGTCATTTGGTGAGTTTTGAGTGAAATCCAATCGCTAGAAGTATGGAAGACACCAACCACTCCAATTAGGAACGAACTGCCGTTGAACTTGAATTGTCCAACTTGGAACAACTATTGATTTCGGATCGAGCCCAAAACTTGGGCAACATCATAATATGGTGGGAGGTGTCATGTGGTGAGTTTTGAGTGAAATCCAATCGTTAGAAGTATGGAATTCACCAACCACTCCAATTAGGAACGAACTGCCGTTGAACTTGAATTGTCCAATTTGGAACACCTATTGATTTCGGATCGAGCCCAAAACTTGGGCAACATCATAATATGGTGGGAGGAGTCATTTGGTGAGTTTTGAGTGAAATCCAATCGCTAGAAGTATGGAATACACCAACCACTCCAATTAGGAACGAACTGCCGTTCAAATTGAATTGACCAATTTCTCACACCTATTGATTTCGGATCGAGCCCAAAACTTGGGCAACAACATAATATGGTGGGAGGAGTCATTTGGTGCGTTTTGAGTGAAATCCAATCGCTAGAAGTATAGAACACACCAACCACTCCAATTAGGAACGAACTGCCGTTGAACTTGAATTGTCCAATTTGGAACACCTATTGATTTCGGATAGCGCCCAAAACTTGGGCAACATCATAATATGGTGGGAGGTGTCATGTGGTGAGTTTTGAGTGAAATCCAATCGTTAGAAGTATGGAATTCACCAACCACTCCAATTAGGAACGAACTGCCGTTGAACTTGAATTGTCCAATTTGGAACACCTATTGATTTCGGATCGAGCCCAAAACTTGGGCAACATCATAATATGGTGGGAGGAGTCATTTGGTGAGTTTTGAGTGAAATCCAATCGCTAGAAGTATGGAATACACCAACCACTCCAATTAGGAACGAACTGCCGTTCAAATTGAATTGACCAATTTCTCACACCTATTGATTTCGGATCGAGCCCAAAACTTGGGCAACATCATAATATGGTGGGAGGAGTCATTTGGTGTGTTTTGAGTGAAATCCAATCGCTAGAAGTATAGAACACACCAACCACTCCAATTAGGAACGAACTGCCGTTGAACTTGAATTGTCCAACTTGGAACACCTATTGATTTCGGATCGAGCCCAAAACTTGGGCAACATCATAATATGGTGGGAGGAGTCATTTGGTGAGTTTTGAGTGAAATCCAATCGCTAGAAGTATGGAATACACCAACCACTCCAATTAGGAACGAACTGCCGTTGAACTTGAATTGTCCAATTTGGAACACCTATTGATTTCGGATTGAGCCCAAAACTTGGTCCACATCATAATATGGTGGGAGGAGTCATTTGGTGAGTTTTGAATGAAATCCAATCGCTAGAAGTATGGAATACACCAACCACTCCAATTTAGAACGAACTGCCGTTGAACTTGAATTGTCCAATTTGGAACACCTATTGATTTCGGATCGAGCCCAAGACTTGGGCAACATCATAATATGGTGGGAGGAGTCATTTGGTGAGTTTTGAGTGAAATCCAATCGCTAGAAGTATGGAATACACCAACCACTACGATTAGGAACGAACTGCCGTTGAACTTGAATTGTCCAATTTCTCACACCTATTGATTTCGGATCGAGCCCAAAACTTGGGCAACATCATAATATGGTGGGAGGAGTCATTTGGCGAGTTTTCAGTGAAATCCAATCGCTAGAAGTAAGGAATACACCAACCACTACAATTAGGAACGAACTGCCGTTGAACTTGAATTGTTCAATTTGGAACACCTTTTGATTTCGGATCGAGCCCAAAACTTGGGCAACATCATAATATGGTGGGAGGAGTCATTTGGTGAGTTTTGAGTGAAATCCAGTCGCTAGAAGTATGGAATACACCAACCACTCCAATTAGGAACGAACTGCCGTTGAACTTGAATTGTCCAATTTGGAACACCTATTGATTTCGGATTGAGCCCAACACTTGGTCCACATCATAATATGGTGGGAGGAGTCATTTGGTGCGTTTTGAGTGAAATCCAATCGCTAGAAGTATAGAATACACAAACCACTCCAATTAGGAACGAACTGCCGTTGAACTTGAATTGTCCAACTTGGAACACCTATTGATTTCGGATCGAGCCCAAAACTTGGGCAACATCATAATATGGTGGGAGGAGTCATTTGGTGAGTTTTGAGTGAAATCCAATCACTAGAAGTATGCAATACACCAACCACTCCAATTAGGAACGAACTGCCGTTGAACTTGAATTGTCCAATTTGGAACACCTATTGATTTCGGATTGAGCCCAAAACTTGGTCCACATCATAATATGGTGGGAGGAGTCATTGGGTGAGTTTTGAGTGAAATCCAATCGCTAGAAGTATGGAATACACCAACCACTCCAATTTGGAACGAACTGCCGTTGAACTTGAATTGTCCAATTTGGAACACCTATTGATTTCGGATCAAGCCCAAAACTTGGGCAACATCATAATATGGTGGGAGGAGTCATTTGGTGAGTTTTGAGTGAAATCCAATCGCTAGAAGTATGGAATACACCAACCACTCCAATTAGGAACGAACTGCCGTTGAACTTGAATTGTCCAAATTCTCACACCTATTGATTTCGGATCGAGCCCCAAACTTGGGCAACATCATAATATGGTGGGAGGAGTCATTTGGTCCGTTTTGTGTGAAATCCAATCGCTAGAAGTATGGAAGACACCAACCACTCCAATTAGGAACGAACTTCCGTTTAAGTTGAATTGTCCAATTTGGAACACCTATTGATTTCGGATAGCGCCCAAAACTTGGGCAACATCATAATATGGTGGGAGGTGTCATGTGGTGAGTTTTGAGTGAAATCCAATCGTTAGAAGTATGGAATTCACCAACCACTCCAATTAGTAACGAACTGCCGTTGAACTTGAATTGTCCAATTTGGAACACCTATTGATTTCGGATCGAGCCCAAAACTTGGGCAACATCATAATATGGTGGGAGGAGTCATTTGGTGAGTTTTGAGTGAAATCCAATCGCTTGAAGTATGGCGTACACCAACCACTCCAATTAGGAACGAACTGCCGTTGAACTTGAATTGTCCAATTTGGAACACCTATTGATTTCGGATCGAGCCCAAAACTTGGGCAACATCATAATATGGTGGGAGGAGTCATTTGGTGTGTTTTGAGTGAAATCCAATCGCTAGAAGTATGAAATACACCAACCACTCCAATTAGGAACGAACTGCCGTTGAACTTGAATTGTCCAAATTCTCACACCTATTGATTTCGGATCGAGCCCAAAACTTGGGCAAAATGATAATATGGTGGGAGGAGTCATTTGGTGAGTTTTGAGTGAAATCCAATCGCTAGATGTATGGAATACACCAACCACTCCAATTAGGAACGAACTGCCGTTGAACTTGAATTGTCCAATTTCCAACACCTATTGATTTCGGATCGAGCCCAAAACTTGGGCAACTTCATAATATGGTGGGAGGATTCATTTGGTGCGTTTTGAGTGAAATCCAATCGCTCGAAGTATGGAATACACGAACCACTCCAATTAGGAACGAACTGCCGTTGAACTTGAATTGTCCAATTTGGAACACCTATTGATTTCGGATCGAGCCCAAAACTTGGGCAACATCATAATATGGTGGGAGGAGTCATTTGGTGAGTTTTGAGTGAAATCCAATCGCTAGAAGTATGGAATTCACCAACCACTCCAATTAGGAACGAACTGCCGTTGAACTTGAATTGTCCAATTTGGAACACCTATTGATTTCGGATCGAGCCCAAAACTTGGGCAACATCATAATATGGTGGGAGGAGTCATTTGGTTAGTTTTGAGTGAAATCCAATAGCTAGAAGTATGGAATACACCAACCACTCCAATTAGGAACGAACTGCCGTTGAACTTGAATTGTCCAAATTCTCACACCTATTGATTTTGGATCGAGCCCAAAACTTGGGCAACATGATAATATGGTGGGAGGAGTCATTTGGTGAGTTTTGAGTGAAATCCAATCGCTAGAAGTATGGAATACACCAACCACTCCAGTTAGGAACGAACTGCCGTTATACTTGAATTGTCCAATTTGGAACACCTATTGATTTCGGATCGAGCCCAAAACTTGGGAAACATCATAATATGGTGGGAGGAGTCATTTGGTGAGTTTTGAGTGAAATCCAATCGCTAGAAGTATGGAATACACCAACCACTCCAGTTAGGAACGAACTGCCGTTATACTTGAATTGTCCAATTTGGAACACCTATTGATTTAGGTTCGAGCCCAAAACTTGGGCAACATCATAATATGGTGGGAGGAGTCATTTGGTGAGTTTTGAGTGAAATCCAATCGCTAGAAGTATGGAATACACCAACCAAACCAATTAGGAACGAACTGCCGTTGAACTTGAATTGTCCCATTTGTAACACCTATTGATTTCGGATCGAGCCCCAAACTTGGGCAACACCATAATATGGTGGGAGGAGTCATTTGGTGAGTTTTGAGTGAAATCCAATCGCTAGAAGTATGGAATACACCAACCACTCCATTTAGGAACGAACTGCCGTTGAACTTGAATTGTCCAATTTCTCACACCTATTGATTTCGGATCGAGCCCAAAACATGGGCAACATCATAATACGGTGCGAGGAGTCATTTGGTGAGTTTTGAGCGAAATCCAATCACTACAAGTATGGAATACACCAACCACTCCATTTAGGAACGAACTGCCGTTGAACTTGAATTGTCCAATTTGGAACACCAATTAATTTCAGATCGACCCGAAAACTTGGGCAACAACAAAATATGGTGGGGGGAGTCATTTGGTGAGTTTTGAGTGAAATCCAATCGCTAGAAGTATGGAATACACCAACCAATCCAATTAGGAACGAATTGTCGTTGAAATTGAATTGACCAATTTCTCACACCTATTGATTTCGGATCGAGCCCAGAACTTGGGCAACATCAGAATATGGTGGGAGGAGTCATTTGGTGAGTTTTAAGTGAAATCCAATTGCTAAAAGTATGGAATACACCAACCACTCCAATTTGGAAAAAACTGTCGTTGAAATTGAATTGACCAATTTCTCACACCTACTGAATTTGGATCGAGCCTAAAACTTGGGCAACACCATAATATGGTGGGAGGAGTCATTTGGTGGGTTTTGAGTGAAATCCAATCGCTAGAAGTATGGAAAACACCAACCACTCCAGTTAGGAACGAACTGCCGTTATACTTTAATTGTCCAATTTGGAACACCTATTGATTTCGGATCGAGCCCAAAACCTGGGCAACATCATAATATGGTGGGAGGAGTCATTTGGTGAGTTTTGAGTGAAATCCAATCGCTAGAAGTATGGAATACACCAACCACTCCAATTAGGAACGAACTGCCGTTGAACTTGAATTGTCCAATTTCTCACACCTATTGATTTCGGATCGAGCCCAAAACTTGGGCAACATCATAATATGGTGGGAGGAGTCATTTGGTGGGTTTTGAGTGAAATCCAATCGCTAGAAGTATGGAATACACCAACCACTCCAATTAGGAACGAACTGCCGTTGAACTTGAATTGTCCAATTTGGAGCAACTATTGACTTCGGATCGAGCCCAAAACTTGGGCAACATCATAATATGGTGGGAGGAGTCATTTGGTGAGTTTTGAGTGAAATCCAATTGCTAGAAGTATGGAATACACCAACCACTCCAATTAGGAAAGAACTGTCATTGAAATTGAATTGACCAATTTCTCACACCTATTGATTTCGGATCGAGCCCAAAACTTGGGCAACATCATAATATGGTGGGAGGAGTCATTTGGTGAGTTTTGAGTGAAATCCAATCGCTAGAAGTATGGAATACACCAACCACTCCAGTTAGGAACGAACTGCCGTTATACTTGAATTGTCCAATTTGGAACACCTATTGATTTCGGATCGAGCCCAAAACTTGGGCAACATCATAATATGGTGGGAGGAGTCATTTGGTGAGTTTTGAGTGAAATCCAATCGCTAGAAGTATGGAATACACCAACCACTCCAATTAGGAAAGAATTGTCATTGAAATTGAATTGACCAATTTCTCACACCTATTGATTTCGGATCGAGCCCAAAACTTGGGCAACATCATAATATGGTGGGAGGAGTCATTTGGTGAGTTTTGAGTGAAATCCAATCGCTAGAAGTATGGAATACACCAACCACTCCAGTTAGGAACGAACTGCCGTTATACTTGAATTGTCCAATTTGGAACACCTATTGATTTCGGATCGAGCCCAAAACTTGGGAAACATCATAATATGGTGGGAGGAGTCATTTGGTGAGTTTTGAGTGAAATCCAATCGCTAGAAGTATGGAATACACCAACCACTCCAGTTAGGAACGAACTGCCGTTATACTTGAATTGTCCAATTTGGAACACCTATTGATTTAGGTTCGAGCCCAAAACTTGGGCAACATCATAATATGGTGGGAGGAGTCATTTGGTGAGTTTTGAGTGAAATCCAATCGCTAGAAGTATGGAATACACCAACCAAACCAATTAGGAACGAACTGCCGTTGAACTTGGATTGTCCCATTTGGAACACCTGTTGATTTCGGATCGAGCCCCAAACTTGGGCAACACCATAATATGGTGGGAGGAGTCATTTGGTGAGTTTTGAGTGAGATCCAATCGCTAGAAGTATGGAATACACCAACCACTCCAATTAGGAACGAACTGCCGTTGAACTTGAATTGTCCAATTTCTCACACCTATTGATTTCGGATCGAGCCCAAAACATGGGCAACATCATAATACGGTGCGAGGAGTCATTTGGTGAGTTTTGAGTGAAATCCAATCGCTACAAGTATGGAATACACCAACCACTCCATTTAGGAACGAACTGCCGTTGAACTTGAATTGTCCAATTTGGAACACCAAATAATTTCAGATCGAGCCCAAAACTTGGGCAACAACAAAATATGGTGGGGGGAGTCATTTGGTGAGTTTTGAGTGAAATCCAATCGCTAGAAGTATGGAATACACCAACCAATCCAATTAGGAATGAATTGTCGTTGAAATTGAATTGACCAATTTCTCACACCTATTGATTTCGGATCGAGCCCAGAACTTGGGCAACATCAGAATATGGTGGGAGGAGTCATTTCGTGAGTTTTGAGTGAAATCCAATTGCTAGAAGTATGGAATGCACCAACCACTCCAATTTGGAAAGAACTGTCGTTGAAATTGAATTGACCAATTTCTCAAACCTACTGAATTTGGATCGAGCCCAAAACTTGGGCAACAACATAACATGGTGGGCGAAGTCATTTGGTGGGTTTTGAGTGAAATCCAATCGCTAGAAGTATGGAAAACACCAACCACTCCAGTTAGGAACGAACTGCCGTTATACTTGAATTGTCCAATTTGGAACACCTATTGATTTCGGCTCGTGCCCAAAACTTGGGCAACATCATAATATGGTGGGAGGAGTCATTTGGTGAGTTTTGAGTGAAATCCAATCTCTAGAAGTATGGAATACACCAACCACTTCAATTATGAAAGAACTGTCATTGAAATTGAATTGACCAATTTCTCACACCTATTGATTTCGGATCGAGCCCAAAACTTGGGCAACATCATAATATGGTGGGAGGAGTCATTTGGTGAGTTTTGAGTGAAATCCAATCGCTAGAAGTATGGAATACACCAACCACTCCAGTTAGGAACGAATTGCCGTTATACTTGAATTGTCCAATTTGGAACACCGATTGATTTCGGATCGAGCCCAAAACTTGGGCAACATCATAATATGGTGGGAGGAGTCATTTGGTGAGTTTTGAGTGAAATCCAATCGCTAAAAGTATGGAATACACCAACCAAACCAATTAGGAACGAACTGCCGTTGAACTTGAATTGTCCAATTTGGAACACCTATTGATTTCGGATCGAGCCCCAAACTTGGGCAACATCATAATATGGTGGGAGGAGTCATTTGGTGAGTTTTGAGTGAAATCCAATCGCTAGAAGTATGGAATACACCAACCACTCCAATTATGAACGAACTGCCGTTGAACGTGAATTGTCCAATTTCTCACACCTATTGATTTCGGATCGAGCCCAAAACTTGGGCAACATCATAATATGGTGGGAGGAGTCATTTGGTGAGTTTTGAGTGAAATCGAATCGCTAGAAGTATGGAATACACCAACCAAACCAATTAGGAACGAACTGCCGTTGAACTTGAATTGTCCAATTTGGAACACCTATTGATTTCGGATCGAGCCCCAAACTTGGGCAACAACATAATATGGTGGGAGCAGTCATTTGGTGAGTTTTGAGTGAAATTCAATCGCTAGAAGTATGGAATACACCAACCACTCCAATTAGGAACGAACTGCCGTTGAACTTGAATTGTCCAATTTCTCACACCTATTGATTTCGGATCGAGCCCAAAACTTGGGCAACATCATAATATGGTGGGAGGAGTCATTTGGTGGGTTTTGAGTGAAATCCAATCGCTAGAAATATGGAATACACCATCCACTCCAATTAGGAACGAACTGCCGTTGAACTTGAATTGTCCAATTTGGAACACCTATTGACTTCGGATCGAGCCCAAAACTTGGGCAACATCATAATATGGTGGGAGGAGTCATTTGGTGAGTTTTGAGTGAAATCCAATTGCTAGAAGTATGGAATACACCAACCACTCCAATTAGGAAAGAACTGTCGTTGAAATTGAATTGACCAATTTCTCACACGTATTGATTTCGGATCGAGCCCAAAACTTGGGCAACATCATAATATGGTGGAAGGAGTCATTTGGTGAGTTTTGAGTGAAATCCAATCGCTAGAAGTATGGAATACACCAACCACTCCAGTTACGAACGAACTGCCGTTATACTTGAATTGTCCAATTTGGAACACCTATTGATTTCAGATCGAGCCCAAAACTTGGGCAACATCATAATATGGTGGGAGGTGTCATTTGGTGAGTTTTGAGTGAAATCCAATCGCTAGAAGTATGGAATACACCAACCACTCCAATTAGGAAAGAACTGTCATGGAAATTGAATTGACCAATTTGTCACACCTATTGATTTCGGATCGAGCCCAAAACTTGGGCAACATCATAATATGGTGGGAGGAGTCATTTGGTGAGTTTTGAGTGAAATCCAATCGCTAGAAGTATGGAATACACCAACCACTCCAGTTAGGAACGAACTGCCGTTATATTTGAATTGTCCAATTTGGAACACCTATTGATTTCGGATCGATCCCAAAACTTGCGCAACATCATAATATGGTGGGAGGTGTCATTTGGTGAGTTTTGAGTGAAATCCAATCGCTAGAAGTATGGAAAACACCAACCACTCCAGTTAGGAACGAACTGCCGTTATACTTTAATTGTCCAATTTGGAACACCTATTGATCTCGGATCGAGCCCAAAACTTGGGCAACATCATAATATGGTGGGAGGAGACATTTGGGGAATTTTGAGTGAAATCCAATCGCTAGAAGTATGGAATACACCAACCAAACCAATTAGGAACGAACTGCCGTTGAACTTGAATTGTCCAATTTGGAACACCTATTGATTTCGGATCGAGCCCAAAACTTGGGCAACATCATAATATGGTGGGAGGAGTCATTTGGTGAGTTTTGAGTGAAATCCAATCGCTAGAAGTACGGAATACACCAACCACTCCAATTAGGAAAGAACTGTCATTGAAATTGAATTGACCAATTTCTCACACCTATTGATTTCGGATCGAGCCCAAAACTTGGGCAACATCATAATATGGTGGGAGGAGTCATTGGGTGAGTTTTGAGTGAAATCCAATCGCTAGAAGTATGGAATACACCAACCACTCCAGTTAGGAACGAACTGCCGTTATACTTGAATTGTCCAATTTGGAACACCTATTGATTTCGGATAGACCCCAAAACTTGGGCAACATCATAATATGGTGGGAGGAGTCATTTGGTGAGTTTTGAGTGAAATCCAATCGCTAGAAGTATGGAATACACCAACCAAACCAATTAGGAACGAACTGCCGTTGAACTTGAATTGTCCAATTTGGAACACCTATTGATTTCGGATCGAGCCCCAAACTTGGGCAACATCATAATATGGTGGGCGGAGTCATTTGGTCAGTTTTGAGTGAAATCCAATCGCTAGAAGTATGGAATACACCAACCACTCCAATTAGGAAAGAACTGTCATGGAAATTGAATTGACCAATTTGTCACACCTATTGATTTCGGATCGAGCCCAAAACTTGGGCAACATCATAATATGGTGGGAGGAGTCATTTGGTGAGTTTTGAGTGAAATCCAATCGCTAGAAGTATGGAATACACCAACCACTCCAGTTAGGAACGAACTGCCGTTATATTTGAATTGTCCAATTTGGAACACCTATTGATTTCGGATCGATCCCAAAACTTGCGCAACATCATAATATGGTGGGAGGTGTCATTTGGTGAGTTTTGAGTGAAATCCAATCGCTAGAAGTATGGAAAACACCAACCACTCCAGTTAGGAACGAACTGCCGTTATACTTTAATTGTCCAATTTGGAACACCTATTGATCTCGGATCGAGCCCAAAACTTGGGCAACATCATAATATGGTGGGAGGAGACATTTGGGGAATTTTGAGTGAAATCCAATCGCTAGAAGTATGGAATACACCAACCAAACCAATTAGGAACGAACTGCCGTTGAACTTGAATTGTCCAATTTGGAACACCTATTGATTTCGGATCGAGCCCAAAACTTGGGCAACATCATAATATGGTGGGAGGAGTCATTTGGTGAGTTTTGAGTGAAATCCAATCGCTAGAAGTACGGAATACACCAACCACTCCAATTAGGAAAGAACTGTCATTGAAATTGAATTGACCAATTTCTCACACCTATTGATTTCGGATCGAGCCCAAAACTTGGGCAACATCATAATATGGTGGGAGGAGTCATTGGGTGAGTTTTGAGTGAAATCCAATCGCTAGAAGTATGGAATACACCAACCACTCCAGTTAGGAACGAACTGCCGTTATACTTGAATTGTCCAATTTGGAACACCTATTGATTTCGGATAGACCCCAAAACTTGGGCAACATCATAATATGGTGGGAGGAGTCATTTGGTGAGTTTTGAGTGAAATCCAATCGCTAGAAGTATGGAATACACCAACCAAACCAATTAGGAACGAACTGCCGTTGAACTTGAATTGTCCAATTTGGAACACCTATTGATTTCGGATCGAGCCCCAAACTTGGGCAACATCATAATATGGTGGGCGGAGTCATTTGGTCAGTTTTGAGTGAAATCCAATCGCTAGAAGTATGGAATACACCAACCCTTCAATTAGGAACGAACTGCCGTTGAACTTGAATTGTCCAATTTCACACACCTATTGATTTCGGATCGAGCCCTAAACTTGGGCAACATCGTAATATGGTGGGATGAGTCATTTGGTGGGTTTTGAGTGAAATCCAATCGCTAGAAGTATGGAATACACCAACCACTCCAATTAGGAACGAACTGCCGTTGAACTTGAATTGTCCAATTTGGAACACCTATTGATTTCGGATCGAGCCCAAAACTTGGGCAACATCATAATATGGTGGGAGGAGTCATTTGGTGAGTTTTGAGTGAAATCCAATTGCTAGAAGTATGGAATACACCAACCACTCCAATTAGGAAAGAACTGTCGTTGAAATTGAATTGACCAATTTCTCACACCAATTGATTTCGGATCGAGCCCAAGACTTGGGCAACATCATAATATGGTGGGAGGAGTCATTTGGTGAGTTTTGAGTGAAATCCAATCGCGAGAAGTACGGAATACACCAACCACTCCAGTTAGGAACGAACTGCCGTTATACTTGAATTGTCCAATTTGGAACACCTATTGATTTCGGATCGAGCCCAAAACTTGGGCAACATCATAATATGGTGGGAGGAGTCATTTGGTGAGTTTTGAGTGAAATCCAATGGCTAGAAGTATGGAATACACCAACCACTCCAATTAGGAACGAACTGCTGTTGAACTTGAATTGTCCTATTTGGAACACCTATTGATTTCGGATCGAGCCCCAAACTTGGGCAACGTCATAATATGGTGGGAGGAGTCATTTGGTGCGTTTTGAGTGAAATCCAATCGCTAGAAGTGTGGAATACACCAACCACTCCAATTAGGAACGAACTGCCGTCGAACTTGAATTGTCCAATTTCTCACACCTATTGAGTTCGGATCGAGCCCAAAACTTGGGCAACAACATAATACGGTGCGAGGAGTCATTTGTTGAGTTTCGAGTGAAATCCAATCGCTAGAACTATGGAATACACCAACCACTCCAATTAGAAACGAACTTCCGTGGAACTTCAATTGTCCAATTTCTCACACCTATTGATTTCGGATCGAGCCCAAAACTTGGGCAACATCATAATATGGTGGGAGGAGTCATTTGGTTAGTTTAGACTGAAATCCAATCGCTAGAAGTATGGAATACACCAACCACTCCAATTAGGAACGAACTGTCGTTGAACTTGAATTGTCCAATTTCTGACACCTATTGATTTCGGATCGAGCCCCAAACTTGGGGTACATCATAATATGGTGGGAGGAGTCCTTTGGTGAGTTTGGAGTGAAATCCAATCAAAGAAGTATGGAATACACCAACCACTCCAATTTGGAACGAACTGCAGTCGAACTTGAATTGTCCAATTTCTCACACCTATTGATTTCGGATCGAGCCCCAAACTTGGACAACATCATAATATGGTGGGAGGAGTCATTTCGTGAATTTTGAGTGAAATCAAATCGCTAGAAGTATGGAATACACCAACCACTCCAATTAGGATCGAACTGCCGTTGAACTTGAATTGTCCAATTTCTCACACCTATTGATTTCGGATCGAGCCCAAAACTTGGGCAACATCATAATATGGTGGGAGGAGTCATTTGGTGAGTTTTGAGTGAAATCCAATCGCTAGAAGTATGGAACACACCAACCACTCCAATTCGGAACGAAATGCCGTTGAAATTGGATTGACCAATTTCTCACACCTACTGAATTTGGATCGAGCCCAAAACTTGGGCAACATCATAATATGGTGGGAGGAGTCATTTGGTGATTTTTGAGTGAAATCCAATCGCTAGAAGTATGGAATACACCAACCACTCCAATTAGGAACGAACTGCCGTTGAACTTGAATTGTCCAATTTCTCACACCCATTGATTTCGGATCGAGCCCAAAACTTGGGCAACATCATAATATGGTGGGAGGAGTCATTTGGTGAGTTTTGAGTGAAATCCAATCGCTAGAAGTATGGAATACACCAACCACTCCAATTAGGAACGAACTGCCATTGAACTTGAATTGTCCAATTTCTCACAACTATTGATTTCGGATCGAGCCCAAAACTTGGGCAACATCATAATATGGTGGGAGGAGTCATTTGGTGAGTGTTGAGTGAAATCCAATCGCTAGAAATATGGAACACACCAACCACTCCAATTAGGAACGAAATGCCGTTGAAATTGAATTGACCAATTTCTCACAACTATTGATTTCGGATCGAGCCCAAAACTTGGGCAACATCATAATATGGTGGGAGGAGTCATTTGGTGAGTTTTGAGTGAAATCCAATCGCTAGAAGTATGGAATACACCAACCACTCCAATTAGGAACGAACTGCCGTTGAACTTGATTTGTCCAATTTGGAACACCTATTGATTTCGGATCGAGCCCAAAACTTGGGCAACATCATAATATGGTGGGAGGAGTCATTTCGTGAGTTTTGAGTGAAATCCAATCGCTAGAAGTATGGAATACACCAACCACTCCAATTAGGAACGAACTGCCGTTGAACTTGAATTGTCCAATTTCTCACACCTATTGATTTCGGATCGAGCCCAAAACTTTGGCAACATCATAATATGGTGGGAGGAGTCATTTGGTGAGTTTTGAGTGAAATCCAATTGCTAGAAGTATGGACTACACCAACCACTCCAGTTAGGAACGAACTACCGTTGAACTTGAATTGTCCAATTTGGAACACCTATTGATTTCGGATCGAGCCCAAAACTTGGGCAACATCATAATATGGTGGGAGGAGTCATTTGGTTAGTTTTGTGTGAAATCCAATCGCTAGAAGTATGGAATACACCAACCACTCCAATTTGGAACGAACTGCTGTTGAACTTGAATTGTCCAATTTGGAACACCTACTGATTTCGGATCGAGCCCCAAACTTGGGCAACATCATAAGATGGTGGGAGGAGTCATTTGGTGGGTTTTGAGTGAAATCCAATCGCTAGAAGTATGGAATACACCAATCACTCCAATTAGGAACGAATTGTCATTGAAATTGAATTGACCAATTTCTCACACCTATTGATTTCGGATTGAGCCCAAAACTTGGGCAACATCATAATATGGTGGGAGGATTCATTTGGTGAGTTTTGAGTGAAATCCAATTGTTAGAAGTATGGAATACACCAACCACTCCAATTAGGACCGAACTGCCGTTGAACTTGAATTGTCCAATTTGGAACACCTATTGATTTCGGATCGAGCCCAAAACTTGGGCAACATCATAATATTTTGGGAGGAGTCATTTGGTGAGTTTTGAGTGAAATCCAATCGCTAGAAGTATGGAATACACCAACCACAACAATTAGGAACGAACTGCCGTTGAACTTGAATTGTCCAATTTCTCACACCTATTCATTTCGGATCGAGCCCAAAACTTGGGCAACATCATAATATGGGGGGAGGAGTCATTTGGTGAGTTTTGAGTGAAATCCAATCGCTAGAAGTATGGAATACACCAACCACTCCCATAAGGAACGAACTGCCGTTCAACTTGAGTTGTCCAATTTCTCACACCTATTGACTTCGGATCGAACCCCGAACTTGTGCAACGTCATAATATGGTTTGAGGAGTCATTTGGTGAGTTTTGAGTGAAATCCAATCGCTAGAAGTATGGAATACACAAACCACTCCAATTAGGAACGAACTGCCGTTAAACTTGAATTCTCCAATTGCTCACACCTATTGATTTCGGATCGAGCCCAAAACTTGGGCAACATCATAATATGGTGGGAGGAGTCATTTGGTGAGTTTTGAGTGAAATCCATTCGCTAGAAGTATGGAATACACCAACCACTCCAATTAGGAACGAACTGCCGTTGAACTTGAATTGTCCAATTTCTCACACTTATTGATTTCGTATCGAGCCCAAAACTTGGGCAACATCATAATAAGGTGGGAGGAGTCATTTGGTGAGTTTTGAGTGAAATCCAATCGCTAGAAGTGTGGAATACACCAACCACTCCAATTAGGAACGAACTGCCGTTGAACTTGAATTGTCCAATTTCTCACACCTTTTGATTTCGGATCGAGCCCAAAACTTTGGCAACTTCATAATATGGTGGGAGGAGTCATTTGGTGAGTTTTGAGTGAAATCCAATCGCTAGAAGTATGGAATACACCAACCAATCCAATTAGGAACGAACTTCCGTTGAACTTGAATTGTCCAATTTGTCACACCTATTGATTGCGGATCGAGCCCAAAACTTGGGCAACATCATAATATGGTGGGAGGAGTCATTTGGTTACTTTTGAGTGAAATCCAATCGCTAGAAGTATGGAATACACCAACCAATCCAATTAGGAACGAACTTCCGTTGAACTTGAATTGTCCAATTTGTCACACCTATTGATTTCGGATCGAGCCCAAAACTTGGGCAACATCATAATATGGTGGGAGGAGTCATTTGGTGAGTTTTGTGTGAAATCCAATCGCTAGAAGTATGGAATACACCAACCACTCCCCTTAGGAACGAACTGCCGTTGATCTTGAATTGTCCAATTTCTCACACCTATTGATTTCGGATCGAGCCCGAAACTTGGGCTACAACATAATATGGTGGGAGAAGTCATTTGGTGAGTTTTGAGAGAAATCCAATCGCTAGAAGTATGGAATACACCAACCACTCCAATTAGGAACGAACTTCCGTTGAACTTGAATTGTCCAATTTGTCACACCTATTGATTTCAGATCGAGCCCAAAACTTGGGCAACATCATAAAATGGTGGGAGGAGTCATTTGGTTAGTTTTGAGTGAAATCCAATGGCTAGAAGCATGGAATACACGAACCACTCCAATTAGGAACGAATTGCCGTTGAACTTTAATTGTCCAATTTCTCACACCTATTGATTACGGATCGAGCCCCAAACTTGGGCTACATCATAATATTGTGGGAGGAGTCATTTGGTGAGTTTTGAGTGAAATCCAATCGCTAGAAGTACGGAATACACCAACCACTCCAATTAGGAACGAACTTCCGTTGAACTGGAATTGTCGAATTTGTAACACCTATTGATTTCGGATCGAGCCCGAAACTTGGGCAACACCATAATATGGTGGGAGGAGTCCTTTGGTGAGTTTTGAGAGAAATCCAATCGCTAGAAGTGTGGAATACACCAACCACTCCAATTAGGAACGAACTGCCTTTGAAATTGAATTGTCCAATTTCTCACACCTACTGATTTCGGATCGAGCCCAAAACTTGGGCAACATCATAATATGGTGGGAGGAGTCATTTGGAGAGTTTTGAGTGAAATCCAATCGCTAGAAGTATGGAATACACAAACCACTCCAATTAGGAACGAACTGCCGTTGAACTTGAATTGTCCAATTTCTCACACCTATTGATTTCGGATCGAGCCCAAAACTTGGGCAACATCATAATATGGTGGGAGGAGTCATTTGGTGAGTTTCGAGTGAAATCCAATCGCTAGAAGTGTGGAATACACCAACCACTCCAATTAGGAACGAATTGCCGTTGAACTTGAATTGTCCAATTTGTCACACCTGTTGATTTCGGATCGAGCCCAAAACATGGGCAACATCATAATATGGTGGGAGGAGTCATTTTTTGTGTTTTGAGTGAAATCCAATCGCTAGAAGTATGGAATACACCAACCACTCCCCTTAGGAACGAGCTGCCGTTGATCTTGAATTGTCCAATTTGTCACACCTATTGATTTCGGATCGAGCCTAAAACATGGGCAACATCATAATATGGTGGGAGGAGTCATTTGGTGAGTTTTGGGTGAAATCCAATCGCTAGAAGTATGGAATACACCAACCACTCAAATTAGGAACGAACTGCCGTTGAACTTGAATTGTCCAATTTGGAACACCTATTGATTTCGGATCGAGCCCAAAACTTGGGCAACATCATAATATGGTGGGAGGAGTCATTTGGTGAGTTTTGAGTGAAATCCAATCGCTAGAAGTATGGAATACACCAACCACTCAAATTAGGAACGAACTGCCGTTGAACTTGAATTGTCCAATTTGGAACACCTATTGATTTCGGATCGAGCCCAAAACTTGGGCAACATCATAATATGGTGCGAGGAGTCATTTGGTGAGTTTTGAGTGAAATCCAGTTGCTAGAAGTATGGAATACACCAACCACTCCAATTAGTAACGAACTGTCGTTGAACTTGAATTGTCCAATTTCTCACACCAATTGATTTCGGATCGAGCCCCAAACTTGGGCAACATCATAATATGGTGGGAGGAGTCATTTGGTGAGTTTTGAGTGAAATCCATTCGCTAGAAGTATGGAATACACCAACCACTCCAATTAGGAACGAACTGCCGTTGAACTTGAATTGTCCAATTTCTCACACCTATTGATTTCGTATCGAGCCCAAAACTTGGGCAACATCATAATATGGTGAGAGGAGTCATTTGGTTGGTTTTGAGTGAAATCCAATTGCTAGAAGTGTGGAATACACCGACCACTCCAATTAGGAACGAACTGCCGTTGAACTTGAATTGTCCAATTTCTCACACGTATTGATTTCGGATCTAGCCCAAAACTTGGGCAACTTCATAATATGGTGGGAGGAGTCATTTGTTGAGTTTTGAGTGAAATCCAATCGCTAGAAGTATGGAATACACCAACCACTGCAATTAGGAACGAACTTCCGTTGAACTGGAATTGTCCAATTTGTCACACCTATTGATTTCGGATCGAGCCCGAAACTTGGGCAACACCATAATATGGTGGGAGGAGTCCTTTGGTGAGTTTTGAGAGAAATCCAATCGCTAGAAGTGTGGAATACACCAACCACTCCAATTAGGAACGAACTGCCGTTGAACTTGAATTGTCCAATTTGGAACACCTATTTATTTCGGATCGAGCCTAAAACATGGGCAACATCATAATATGGTGGGAGGAGTCATTTGGTGAGTTTTGTGTGAAATCCAATCGCTAGAAGTATGGAATACACCAACCACTCCCCTTAGGAACGAGCTGCCGTTGATCTTGAATTGTCCAATTTGTCACACCTATTGATTTCGGATCGAGCCCGAAACTTGGGCAACACCATAATATGGTGGGAGGAGTCCTTTGGTGAGTTTTGAGAGAAATCCAATCGCTAGAAGTGTGGAATACACCAACCACTCCAATTAGGAACGAACTGCCTTTGAACTTGAATTGTCCAATTTCTCACACCTACTGATTTCGGATCGAGCCCAAAACTTGGGCAACATCATAATATGGTGGGAGGAGTCATTTGGTGAGTTTTGAGTGAAATCCAATCGCTAGAAGTATGGAATACACCAACCACTCCAGTTAGGAACGAACTGCCGTTATACTTGAATTGTCCAATTTGGAACACCTATTGATTTCGGATCGAGCCCAAAACTTGGGCAACATCATAATATGGTGGGAGGAGTCATTTGGTTACTTTTGAGTGAAATCCAATCGCTAGAAATATGGAATACACCAACCACTCCAATTAGGAACGAACTGCTGTTGAACTTGAATTGTCCAATTTGCAACACCTATTGATTTCGGATCGAGCCCAAAACTTGGGCAACATCATAATATGGTGGGAGGAGTCATTTGGTGAGTTTTGAGAGAAATCCAATCTCTACAAGTATGGAATACACCAACCACTCCAATTAGGAACGAACTGCCGTTGAACTTGAATTGTCCAATTTGGAACACCTATTGATTTCGGATCGAGCCCCAATCTTGGGCAAAATCATCACATGGTGGGAGGAGTCATTTGGTGAGTTTTGAGTGAAATCCAATCGCTAGAAGTATGCTGTACACCAACCACTCCAATTAGGAACGAACTGCCGTTGAACTTGAATTGTCCAATTTCTCACACCTATTGGTTTCGGATCGAGCCCCAAAATTGGGCAACATCATAATATGGTGGGGGGAGTCATTTGGTGAGTTTTAAGTGAAATCCAATCGCTAGAAGTATGGAATACACCAACCACTCCAATTAGGAACGAACTGCCGTAGAACTTGAATTGTCCAATTTTTCACACCTATTGATTTCGGATCAAGCCCAAAACTTGGGGAACATCATAATATGGTGGGAGGAGTCATTTGGTGAGTTTTGAGTGAAATCCAATCGTTAGAAGTATGGAATACACCAACCACTCCCATTAGGAACGAACTGCCGTTCAACTTGAATTGTCCAATTTCTAACACCTATTGATTTCGGATCGATCCCCAAACTTGTGCAACATCATAATATGGTGGGAGGGGTCATTTGGTGAGTTTTGAGTGAAATCCAATCGCTAGAAGAATGGAATACACTAACCACTCCAATTAGGAACAAACTGCTGTTGAACTTGAATTTTCCAATTTGGAACACCTATTGATTTCGGATCGAGTCCAAAACTTGGGCAACATCATAATATGGTGGGAGGAGTCATTTTTTGTGTTTTGAGTGAAATCCAATCGCTAGAAGTATGGAATACACCAACCACTCCAATTAGGAACGAACTGCCGTTGAACTTGAATTGTCCAATTTGGAACACCTATTTATTTCGGATCGAGCCTAAAACATGGGCAACATCATAATATGGTGGGAGGAGTCATTTCGTGAGTTTTGGGTGAAATCCAATCGCTAGAAGTATGGAATACACCAACCACTCCAATTAGGAACGAAATGCCGTTGAAATTTAATTGACCAATTTCTCACACCTATTGATTTCGGATCGAGCCTAAAACATGGGCAACATCATAATATGGTGGGAGGAGTCATTTGGTGAGTTTTGGGTGAAATCCAATCGCTAGAAGTATGGAATACACCAACCACTCCAATTAGGAACGAAATGCCGTTGAACTTGAATTGTCCAATTTGTCACACCTATTGATTTCGGATCTAGCCCAAAACTTGGGCAACATCATAATATGGTGGGAGGAGTCATTTGGTGAGTTTTGTGTGAAATCCAATCGCTAGAAGTATGGAATACACCAACCACTCCCCTTAGGAACGAGCTTTCGTTGATCTTGAATTGTCCAATTTGTCACACCTATTGATTTCGGATCGAGCCCGAAACTTGGGCAACACCATAATATGGTGGGAGGAGTCCTTTGGTGAGTTTTGAGGGAAATCCAATCGCTAGAAGTGTGGAATACACCAACCACTCCAATTAGGAACGAACTGCCTTTGAACTTGAATTGTCCAATTTCTCACACCTACTGATTTCGGATCGAGCCCAAAACTTGGGCAACATCATAATATGGTGGGAGGAGTCATTTGGTGAGTTTTGAGTGAAATCCAATCGCTAGAAGTATGGAATACACCAACCACTCCAGTTAGGAACGAACTGCCGTTATACTTGAATTGTCCAATTTGGAACACCTATTGATTTCGGATCGAGCCCAAAACTTGGGCAACATCATAATATGGTGGGAGGAGTCATTTGGTTACTTTTGAGTGAAATCCAATCGCTAGAAATATGGAATACACCAACCACTCCAATTAGGAACGAACTGCCGTTGAACTTGAATTGTCCAATTTGCAACACCTATTGATTTCGGATCGAGCCCAAAACTTGGGCAACATCATAATATGGTGGGAGGAGTCATTTGGTGAGTTTTGAGTGAAATCCAATCTCTAGAAGTATGGAATACACCAACCACTCCAATTTGGAACGAACTGCCGTTGAACTTGAATTGTCCAATTTGGAACACCTATTGATTTCGGATCGAGCCCAAAACTTGGGCAAAGTCATAATATGGTGGGTGGAGTCATTTGGTGAGTTTTGAGTGAAATCCAATTGCTGGAAGTGTGGAATACACCAACCACTCCAATTAGGAACGAATTGCCGTTGAACCTGAATTGTCCAATTTCTCACACCTATTGATTTCGGATCGAGCCCCAAACTTGGGCAACATCGTAATATTGTGGGAGGAGTCATTTGGTGAGTTTTGAGTGAAATCCAATCGCTAGAAGTATGGAATACACCAACCACTCCAATCAGGAACGAACTGCCGTTGAACTTGAATTGTCCAATTTCTCACACCTATTGATTTCGGATCGAGCCCAAAACTTGGGCAACATCATAATATGGTGGGAGGAGTCATTTGGTGAGTTTTGAGTGAAATCCAATCGCTAGAAGTATGGAATACACCAACCACTCCAATTAGGGACGAACTGCCGTCGAACTTGAATTGTCCAATTTCTCACACCTATTGATTTCGGATCGAACCCCAAACTTGGGCGACATCATAATATGGTGGGAGGAGTCATTTGGTGAGTTTTGAGTGAAATCCAATCGCTAGAAGTATGGAATACACCAACCACTCCAATTAGGAACGAACTGCCGTTGAACTTGAATTGTCCAATTTCCCACACCTATTGATTTCGGATCGAGCCCAAAACTTGGGCAACATCATAATATGTTGGGAGGAGTCATTCGGTGAATTTTGAGTAAAATCCAATCGCTAGAAGTATGGAATACACCAACCACTCCAATTAGGACCGATCTGCCGTTGAACTTGAATTGTCCAATTTCCCACACCTATTGATTTCGGATCGAGCCCCAAACTTGGGGAACATCATAATATGGTGGGAGGAGTCATTTGGTGAGTTTTGAGTGAAATCCAATCGCTAGAAGAATGGAATACACCAACCACTCCAATTAGGAACGAACTGCCGTTGAACTTGAATTGTCCAATTTCTCACACCTATTGATTTCGGATCAAGCCCAAAACTTGGGCAACATCATAACATGGTGGAAGGAGTCATTTGGTGAGTTTTGAGTGAAATCCAATCGCTAGAAGTATGGAATACACCAACCACTCCAATTAGGAACGAACTGCCGTTGAACTTGAATTGTCCAATTTGGAACACCTATTGATTTCAGATCGAGCCCAAAACTTGGGCAACATCATAATATGGTGGGAGGAGTCATTTGGTGAGTTTTGAGTGAAATCCAATCGCTAGAAGTATGGAATACACCAGCCACTCTGTTGTGTGGATTTCAGCTGCACCAAAATGGATTCAGTTGCATCCTCAACTTGTGATACTCGCAAGTGCACGAGCCGTTTGGTAGTATAGCATATGTAAGTGCGAGGTCGATCCCACGAGGATTGGTGATTGAATGATCCCATTCATTTCTCCTACACAAAACAGAAATGAAAAAAAAGAAATAAATAAAATAAGAAAAAGGAAATACCTCAAGCAAACAAGTTCCCAAGTTCAATTAGATTAATGGATTGATTCTAGCTAAAGTATGATTAAGCCATGGTGTGTGGTCATAACCTTGTGTTCCTAATTCCCTAATTTGATCATTTGTTGTCTAACCTAAAATTAAGCATTAGGAACCCATTAAGCATAGAAGAACAATTTAAACAACCAAGCATGTATCTAATCCCTGTTGTCGAATGTCCATACATACTCTTCCTATTCATAGTTCAATTCGAATTAAAGCATGGTGTATACTCTTAATTCAAACCAAGATAGCTAACATGCAAGCCTAAATGGTGATCAATCATTCAAACTAGCATATTAACTTATAAGCATAATGAATAAGAACAAAAACCATAATTGAAACTTGGAAACTAATTAAACTTGAAAACTTAAGAAAAGAATTTACATTACAAAGAAAAATAAATTACAACTAAGAAGCAAAAGGAAAGCTAGAATTGAGAACTAGAAAGCAAAATTAAGAGAATTTGAGGGAGAGAAGGGAAGGGAGCTCTAGAGAAGTGTTTGAGAGCTCCCCCCCTTGGGGTGTGTTTACAAGCTTAGAGAACCTCCCTATTTATAGGCCTAAGGAAGTGAAAAATCTGAATTCAATATGGCTAATGCATACAACACTTGTTTTATAAAATCTGAAATGGCTTACAATAGCTCATCCTGAGGTCAGCATGACCGGCAACTTCAAGGGCTTACGAATTGGACTTCACTTAAACAAATTAAGACTTTAAGCACTCAAACTTGAAGTTCCGAATGTCTTCTTTCCAGCCATATATCATTTGGGCCAATCCAAGGTCGGAGGAGGAAGTCAAGGCCAAAACAAATTGCTAACTCATTTTGCGCGCTGATAAAATCCATCCTGAGCATGGCTCTGTGTTTGCTAGGTAACAGACTCCATATTTATCCAATGGGGCTGAAGTTTGGATATGTTATAGTACACACCCATTGGAACAACTTTTATGGAGAATGCTGCCTCATCCGAGCTGTGTAGGTTACTGAAACAAAGCTTGCAATATGACCTACGGAACTGGACTGGCAGGGGGCTGTAGCCAAAATGAGTTTGTCTTTTAAGCTCTTCATCCATTCATCCAAATTAGGCCTTAACATGCTTGAATTGCATGAATTATGCCCTCTTGCTCTATTTGCCTACAAAACACACAAAGGGAGGCAAATAACTTAGAAACCTAAGAAACTAAGCAAAAGAAGTAAGTAAATAGGGCATGTATATGTATGAAATTATGAGCTTAACACACTCCAATTAGGAACGAACTGTGGTTGAAATTGAATTGACCAATTTCCCACACCTATTGAATTCGGATCGAGCCCAACACTTGGGCAACAACATAATATGGTGGGAGGAGTCATTTGTTGAGTTTTGAGTGAAATCCAATCGCTAGAAGTATGGAATACACCAACCACTCCAATTAGGAACGAACTGCCGTTGAACTTGAATTGTCCAATTTCTCACACCTATTGATTTCGGATCGAGCCCAAAACTTGGGCAACATCATAATATGGTGGGAGGAGTCATTTGGTGAGTTTTGAGTGAAATCCAATCGCTAGAAGTGTGGAATACACCAACCACTCCAATTAGGAACGAACTGCCGTTGAACTTGAATTGTCCAATTTCTCACGCCAATTGATTTCGGATCGAGCCCAAAACTTGGGCAACATCATAATATGGTGGGAGGAGTCATTTGGGGAGTTTTGAGTGAAATCGAATCGCTCGAAGTATGGAATACACCAACCACTCCAATTAGGAACGAACTGCCGTTGAACTTGAATTGTCCAATTTCTCACACCTATAGATTTCGGATCGAGCCCCAAACTTGGGCAACATCCAAATTTGGTGGGAGGAGTCATTTGGTGAGTTTTGAGTGAAATCCAATTGCTAGAAGTATGGAAAACACCAACCACTCCAATTTGGAACGAACTGCCGTTGAACTTGAATTGTCCAATTTCTCACACCTATTGATTTCGGATCGAGCCCCAAACTTAGGCAACATCATAATATGGTGGGAGGAGTCATTTGGTGAGCTTTGAGTGAAATCCATTCGCTAGAAGTATGGAATACACCAACCACTCCAATTAGGAACGAACCGCCGTTGAACTTGAATTGTCCAATTTCTCACACCTATTGATTTCTGATCGAGCCCAAAACTTGGGCAACATAATAATATGGTGGGAGGAGTCATTTGGTGAGTTTTGAGAGAAATCCAATCGCTAGAAGTATGGAATACACCAACCACTCCAATTAGGAACGAACTGGCGTTGAACTAGAATTGTCCAATTTCTCACACCTATCGATTTCGGATCGAGCCCCAAACTTGGGCAACATCATAATATGGTGGGAGGAGTCATTTGGTGAGTTTTGAGTGAAATCCAATCGCTAGAAGTATGGAATACACCAACCACTCCAATTAGGAACGAACTACCGTTGAACTTGAATTGTCCAATTTGGAACACCTATTGATTTCGGATCGAGCCCAAAACTTGGGCAACATCATAATATGGTGGGAGGAGTCATTTGGTGAGTTTTGAGTGAAATCCAATCGCTAGAAGTATGGAATACACCAACCACTCCCATTAGGAACGAACTGCCGTTGAACTTGAATTGTCCAATTTCTCACACCTATTGATTTCGGATCGAGCCCAAAACTTGGGCAACATCATGATATGGTGGGAGGAGTCATTTGGGGAGTTTTGAGTAAAATCCAATCGCTAGAAGAATGGAATACACCAACCACTCCAATTAGGAACGAACTGCCGTTGAACTTCAATTGTCCAATTTGGAACACCTATTGATTTCGAATCGAGCCCAAAACTTGTTGAACATCATAATATGGTGGGAGGAGTCATTCGGTGAGTTTGAGTGAAATCCAGTCGCAAGAAGTATGGAATACACCAACCGCTCCAATTAGGAACGAACTGCCGTTGAACTTGAATTGTCCAATTTCTCACACCTTTTGATTTCGGATCAAGCCCAAAACTTGGGCAACATCATAATATGGTGGGAGGTGTCATTTGGTGAGTTTGGAGTGAAATCCAATCGCTAGAAGTATGGAATACACCAACCACTCCAATTCGGAACGAACTGCCGTTGAACTTGAATTGTCCAATTTCTCACACCTATTGATTTCGGATCGAGCCCAAAACTTGGGCAACATCATAATATGGTGGGAGGAGTCATTTGGTTAGTTTTGAGTGAAATCCAATCGCTAGAAGTATGGAATACACCAACCACTCCAATTAGGAACGAACTGCCGTTGAACTTGAATTGTCCAATTTCTCACACCTATTGATTTCTGATCGAGCCCAAAACTTGGGCAACAAAATAATATGGTGGGAGGAGTCATTTGGTGAGTTTTTAGTGAAATCCAATCGCCAGAAGTATGGAATACACCAACCAGTACACTTAGGAACGAACTGCTGTTGAACTTGACTTGCCCAATTTCTCACACCTATTGAATTCGGATCGCGCCCAAAGCTTGGGCAATATCATAATATGGTGGGAGGAGTCATTTGGTGAGTTTTGAGTGAAATCCAATCGCTAGAAGTGTGGAATACACCAACCACTCCAATTATGAACGAACTGTCGTTGAACTTGAATTGTCCAATTTCTCACACCCATTGATTTCGGATCGAGCCCAAAACTTGGGCAACATCATAATATGGTGGGAGGAGTCATTTGGTTAGTTTTGAGTGAAATCCAATCGCTAGACGTATGGAATACACCAACCACTCCAATTCGGAACGAACTGCCGTTGAACTTGAATTGTCCAATTTCTCACACCTATTGATTTCGGATCGAGCCCAAAACTTGGGCAACATCATAATATGGTGGGAGGAGTCATTTGGTTAGTTTTGAGTGAAATCCAATCGCTAGAAGTATGGAATACACCAACCACTACAATTTGGAACGAACTGCCGTTGAACTTGAATTGTCCAATTTGGAACACCTATTGATTTCGGATCGAGCCCAAAACTTGGTCTACATAATAATATGGTGGGAGGAGTCATTTGGTGAGTTTTGAGTGAAATCCAATCGCTAGAAGTATGGAATGCACCAACCACAACAATTAGGAACGAACTGCCGTTGAACTTCAATTGCCCAATTTCTCATACCTATTGATTTTGGATCGAGCCCAAAACTTGGGCAACATGAAAATATGATGGGAGGAGTCATTTGGTGAGTTTTGAGTGAAATCCAATCGCTGGACGTATGGAATACACCAACCACTACAATTAAGAACGAACTGTCGTTGAAATTGAATTGACCAATTTCTCGGACCTATGGATTTCGGATCGAGCCCAAAACTTGGGCAACATCATAATATGGTGGGAGGAGTAATTTGGTGAGTTTTGAGTGAAATCCAACCTCTAGAGGTATGGAACACACCAACCACTCCAGTTAGGAACGAACTGCCGTTGAACTTGAATTGTCCAATTTGGAACACCTATTGATTTCGTATCGAGCCCAAAACTAGGGCAACAACATAATATGGTGGGAGTAGTCGTTTGGTGAGTTTTGAGTGAAATCCAATCGCTAGAAGTATGGAATACACCAACCACTCCAATTAGGAACGAAGTGCCGTTGAACTTGAATTGTCCAATTTGGAACACCTATTGATTTCGGATAGAGCCCAAAACTTGGGCAACATCATAATATGGTCGGAGGAGTCATTTGGTGAGTTTTGAGTGAAATCCAATCGCAAGAAGTATGGAACACACCAACCCCTCCATTTTGGAACGAACTGCCGTTGAACTTGAATTGTCCAATTTGGAACACCTATTGATTTCGGATCGAGCCCGAAACTTGGGCAACATCATAATATGGTGGGAGGAGTCATTTGGGGGGTTTTGAGTGAAATCCAATCGCTAGAAGTATGGAATACACCAACCACTCCAATTAGGAACGAACTGCCGTTGAACTTGAATTGTCCAATTTGGAACACCTATTGATTTTGGATCGAGCCCAAAACTTGGGCAACATCATAATATGGTGGGAGGAGTCATTTGGCGAGTTTTGAGTGAAATCAAATCGCTAGAAGTATGGAATACACCAACCACTCCAATTAGGAACGAACTGCCGTTGAACTTGAATTGTCCAATTTGGAACACCTATCGATTTCGGATAGAGCCCAAAACTTGGGCAACATCATAATATGGTCGGAGGAGTCATTTGGTGAGTTTTGAGTGAAATCCAATCGCAAGAAGTATGGAACACACCAACCCCTCCAGTTAGGAATGAACTGCCGTTGAACTTGAATTGTCCAATTCGGAACACCTATTGATTTCGGATCGAGCCCATAACTTGGGCAACATGATAATATGGTGGGAGGAGTCATTTGGTGAGTTTTGAGTGAAATCCAATTGCTAGAAGTATGGAATACACGAACCACTCCAATTAGAAACGAACTGCCGTTGAACTTGAATTGTCCAATTTGGAAGAACTATTGATTTCGGATCGAGCCCAAAACTTGGGCAACATCATAATATGGTGGGAGGAGTCATTTGGTGAGTTTTGAGTGAAATCCAATCGCTAGAAGTGTGGACTACAGCAACCACTCCAATTAGGAAAGAACTGTCGTTGAAATTGAATTGACCAATTTCTCACACCTATTGAATTTGGATCGAACCCAAAACTTGGGCAACATCATAATATGGTGGGAGGAGTCATTTGGTGAGTTTTGAGTGAAATCCAATCGCTAGAAGTGTGGAATACACCACCCACTCCAACTAGGAATGAACTGCCGTTGAACTTGAATTGTCCAATTTCTCACACCTATTGATTTCGGATGGAGCCCGAAACTTGGGCAACATCATAATATGGTGGGAGGAGTCATTTGGTTTGTTTTGAGTGAAATCCAATCGCTAGATGTATGGAATACACCAACCACTCCAACTAGGAACGAACTGTCGTTGAAATTGAATTGACCAATTTCTCACACCTATTGATTTCGGATCGAGCCCAAAACTTGGGCAACATGATAATATGGTGGGAGGAGTCATTTGGTGAGTTTTGAGTGAAATCCAATTGCTAGAAGTATGGAATACACGAACCACTCCAATTAGAAACGAACTGCCGTTGAACTTGAATTGTCCAATTTGGAAGACCTATTGATTTCGGATCGAGCCCAAAACTTGGGCAACATCATAATATGGTGGCAGGAGTCATTTGGTGAGTTTTGAGAGAAATCCAATCGCTAGAAGTATGGAATACACCAACCACTCCAATTCGAAACGAACTGCCGTTGAACTTGAATTGTCCAATTTCTCACACCTATTGATTTCGGATCGAGCCCAAAACTTGGGCAACATCATAATATGGTGGGAGGAGTCATTTGGTGAGTTTTGAGTGAAATCCAATCGCTAGAAGTGTGGAATACAGCAACCACTCCAATTAGGAAAGAACTGTCGTTGAAATTGAATTGACCAATTTCTCACACCTATTGATTTCGGATAGAGCCCCAAACCTGGGCAACATCATAATATCGTGGGAGGAGTCATTTGGTGAGTTTTGAGTGAAATCCAAACGCTAGATGTATGGAATACACCAACCACTCCAATTAGGAACGAACTTCCGTTGAACTTGAATTGTCCAATTTGGAACTCCTTTTGATTTCGGATCGAGCCCAAAACTTGGGGAACATCATAATGTGGTGGGAGCAGTCATTTGGTGAGTTTTGAGTGAAATCCAATCGCTAGAAGTATGGAATACACCAACCACTCCCATTAGGAACGAACTGCCGTTGAACTTGAATTGTCCAATTTCTCACACCTATTGATTTCGGATCGAACTCGAAACTTGTGCAACATCATAATATGGTGGGAGGAGTCATTTGGTGAGTTTTGAGTGAAATCCAATCGCTAGAAGTATGGAATACACCAACCATTCAAATTAGGAACGAACTGCCGTTGAACTTGAATTGTCCAATTTGGAACACCTATTGATTTCAGATCGAGCCCAAAACTTGGGCAATTTCATAATATGGTGGGAAGAGTCATTTGGTGAGTTTTGAGTGAAATCCAATCGCTAGAAGTGTGGAATACACCAACCACTTCAATTAGGAACGAACTGCCGTTGAACTTGAATTGTTCAATTTCTCACACCTATTGATTTCGGATCGAGCCCAAAACTTGGGCAACATCATAATATGGTGGGAGGAGTCATTTGGTGAGTTTTGAGAGAAATCCAATCGCTAGAAAAATGGAATACACCAACCACTCCAATTAGGAATGAACTGCCGTTGAACTTGAATTCTCCAATTTCTCACACCTATTGATTTCGGATAGAGCCCCAAACCTGGGCAACATCATAATATCATGGGAGGAGTCATTTGGTGAGTTTTGAGTGAAATCCAAACGCTAGATGTATGGAATACACCAACCACTCCAATTAGGAACGAACTTCCGTTGAACTTGAATTGTCCAATTTGGAACACCTTTTGATTTCGGATCGAGCCCAAAACTTGGGGAACATCATAATGTGGTGGGAGGAGTCATTTGGTGAGTTTTGAGTGAAATCCAATCGCTAGAAGTACGGAATAAACCAACCACTCCCATTAGGAACGAACTGCCGTTGAACTTGAATTCTCCAATTTCTCACACCTACTGATTTCGGATCGAGCCCAAAACTTGGGCAACATCATAATATGGTGGGAGGAGTCATTTGGTTAGTTTTGAGTGAAATCCAATCGCTAGAAGTATGGAATACACCAACCACTCCAATTAGGAACGAACTGCCGTTGAACTTGAATTGTCCAATTTGGAACACCTATTGTTTTCGAATCAAGCCCAAAACTAGGGCAACATCATAATATGGTGGGAGGAGTCATTTAGTGAGTTTTGAGTGAAATCCATTCGCTAGAAGTATGGAATACACCAACCACTCCAATTAGGAACGAACTGCCGTTGAACTTGAATTGTCCAATTTCAGACACCTATGGATTTCTGATCGAGCCCAAAACTTGGGCAACATCATAATATGGTGGGAGGAGTCATTTGGTGAGTTTTGAGAGAAATCCAATCGCTAGAAGTTTGGAATACACCAACCACTCCAATTAGGAATGAACTGCCGTTGAACTTGAATTGTCCAATTTCTCACTCCTATTGATTTCGGATCGAGCCCAAAACTTGGGCAACATCATAATATGGTGGGAGGAGTCATTTGGTGAGTTTTGAGTGAAATCCAATCGCTAGAAGTATGGAATACACCAACCACTGCAATTAGGAACGAACTGCCGTTGAACTTGAATTGTCCAATTTGGAACACCTATTGATTTCGGATCGAGCCCAAAACTTGGGCAACATCATAATATGGTGGGAGGGGTCATTTGGTGAGCTTTGAGTGAAATACAATCGCTAGAAGTATGGAATACACCAACCACTCCCATTAGGAACGAACTGCCGTTGAACTTGAATTGTCCAATTTCTCACACCTACTGATTTCGGATCGAACCCCAAACTTGTGCAACATCATAATATGGTGGGAGGAGTCATTTGGTGAGTTTTGAGTGAAATCCAATCGCTAGAAGTATGGAATACACCAACCACTCCAATTGGGAACGAACTGCCGTTGAACTTAAATTGTCCAATTTGGAACAAGTATTGATTTCGGATCGAGCCCAAAACTTGGGCAATATCATAATATGGTGGGAAGAGTCATTTGGTGAGTTTTGAGTGAAATCCAATCGCTAGAAGTATGGAATACACCAACCACTCCAATTAGGAACGAACTGCCGTTGAACTTGAATTGTCCAATTTGGAACACCTATTGTTTTCGAATCAAGCCCAAAACTAGGGCAACATCATAATATGGTGGGAGGAGTCATTTAGTGAGTTTTGAGTGAAATCCATTCGCTAGAAGTATGGAATACACCAACCACTCCAATTAGGAACGAACTGCCGTTGAACTTGAATTGTCCAATTTCAGACACCTATGGATTTCTGATCGAGCCCAAAACTTGGGCAACATCATAATATGGTGGGAGGAGTCATTTGGTGAGTTTTGAGAGAAATCCAATCGCTAGAAGTTTGGAATACACCAACCACTCCAATTAGGAATGAACTGCCGTTGAACTTGAATTGTCCAATTTCTCACTCCTATTGATTTCGGATCGAGCCCAAAACTTGGGCAACATCATAATATGGTGGGAGGAGTCATTTGGTGAGTTTTGAGTGAAATCCAATCGCTAGAAGTATGGAATACACCAACCACTGCAATTAGGAACGAACTGCCGTTGAACTTGAATTGTCCAATTTGGAACACCTATTGATTTCGGATCGAGCCCAAAACTTGGGCAACATCATAATATGGTGGGAGGGGTCATTTGGTGAGCTTTGAGTGAAATACAATCGCTAGAAGTATGGAATACACCAACCACTCCCATTAGGAACGAACTGCCGTTGAACTTGAATTGTCCAATTTCTCACACCTACTGATTTCGGATCGAACCCCAAACTTGTGCAACATCATAATATGGTGGGAGGAGTCATTTGGTGAGTTTTGAGTGAAATCCAATCGCTAGAAGTATGGAATACACCAACCACTCCAATTGGGAACGAACTGCCGTTGAACTTAAATTGTCCAATTTGGAACAAGTATTGATTTCGGATCGAGCCCAAAACTTGGGCAATATCATAATATGGTGGGAAGAGTCATTTGGTGAGTTTTGAGTGAAATCCAATCGCTAGAAGTATGGAATACACCAACCACTCCAATTAGGAACGAACTGCCGTTGAAATTGAATTGTCCAATTTCTCACACCTATTGATTTCGGATCGAGCCCAAAACTTGGGCAACATCATAATATGGTGGGAGGAGTCATTTGGTGAGTTTTGAGTGAAATCCAATCGCTAGAAGTATGGAATACACCAACCACTGCAATTAGGAACGAACTGCCGTTGAACTTGAATTGTCCAATTTGGAACACCTATTGATTTCGGATCGAGTCCAAAACTTGGGCAACATCATAATATGGTGGGAGGAGTCATTTGGTGAGTTTTGAGTGAAATCCAATCGCTAGAAGTATGGAATACACCAACCACTCCAATTAGAAACGAACTGCCGTTGAACTTGAATTGTCCAATTTGGAACACCTTTGATTTCGGATCGAGCCCAAAACTTGGGCAACATCATAATATGGTGGGAGGAGTCATTTGGGGAGTTTTGAGTGAAATTCAATCGCTAGAAGTATGGAATACACCAACCACTCCCATTAGGAACGAACTGTCGTTGAACTTGAATTGTCCAATTTCTCACACCTATTGATTTCGGATCGAGCCAAAACCTTGGGCAACATCATAATACGGTGGGAGGAGTCATTTGGTGAGTTTTGAGTGAAATCCAATCGCTAGAAGTATGGAATGCACCAACCACTCCCATTAGGAACGAACTGCCGTTGAAGTTGAATTGTCCAATTTCTCACACCTATTGATTTCGGATCGAACCCCAAACTTGTGCAACATTATAATATGGTGGGAGGAGTCGTTTGGTGAGTTTTGAGGGAAATCCAATCGCTAGAAGTATGAAATACACCAACCAGTCCAATTAGGAACGAACTGCCGTTGAACTTGAATTGTCCAATTTGGAACACCTATTGATTTCGGATCGAGCCCAAAACTTGGGCAACATCATAATATGGTGGGAGGAGTCATTTGGTTAGTTTTGAGTGAAATCCAATCGCTAGAAGTATGGAATACACCAACCACTCCAATTAGGAACGAACTGCCGTTGAACTTGAATTGTCCAATTTGGAACACCTATTGATTTCGGATCGAGCCCAAAACTTGGGCAACATCATAATATGGTGGGAGGAGTCATTTGGTGAGTTTTGAGTGAAATCCAATCGCTAGAAGTATGGAATACACCAACCACTCCAATTAGGAACGAACTGCCGTTGAACTTGAATTGTCCAATTTCTCACACCTATTGATTTCGGATCAAGCCCAAAACTTGGGCAACATCATAATATGTTGGGAGGAGTCATTTGGTGAGTTTTGAGTGAAATCCAATCGCTAGAAGTATGGAATACACCAACCACTCCCATTTGGAACGAACTGCCGTTGAACTTGAATTGCCCAATTTCTCACACTTATTGATTTCGGATCGAGCCCAAAACTTGGGCAACATCATAGTATGGTGGGAGGAGTCATTTGATGAGTTTTGAGTGAAATCCAATCGCTAGAAGTATGGAACACACAAACCACTCCAATTAGGAACGACCTGCCGTTGAAATTGAATTGTCCAATTTCTCACAACTATTCATTTCGGATCGAGCCCAAAACTTGGGCAACATCATAATATGGTGGGAGCAGTCATTTGGTGAGTTTTGAGTGAAATCCAATCGCTAGAAGTATGGAATACACCAACCACTGCAATTAGGAACGAACTGCCGTTGAACTTGAATTGTCCAATTTGGAACACCTATTGATTTCGGATCGAGCCCAAAACTTGGGCAACATCATAATATGGTGGGAGGGGTCATTTGGTGAGCTTTGAGTGAAATACAATCGCTAGAAGTATGGAATACACCAACCACTCCCATTAGGAACGAACTGCCGTTGAACTTGAATTGTCCAATTTCGCACACCTACTGATTTCGGATCGAACCCCAAACTTGTGCAACATCATAATATGGTGGGAGGAGTCATTTGGTGAGTTTTGAGTGAAATCCAATCGCTAGAAGTATGGAATACACCAACCACTCCAATTGGGAACGAACTGCCGTTGAACTTAAATTGTCCAATTTGGAACAGCTATTGATTTCGGATCGAGCCCAAAACTTGGGCAATATCATAATATGGTGGGAAGAGTCATTTGGTGAGTTTTGAGTGAAATCCAATCGCTAGAAGTATGGAATACACCAACCACTCCAATTAGGAACGAACTGCCGTTGAAATTGAATTGTCCAATTTCTCACACCTATTGATTTCGGATCGAGCCCAAAACTTGGGCAACATCATAATATGGTGGGAGGAGTCATTTGGTGAGTTTTGAGTGAAATCCAATCGCTAGAAGTATGGAATACACCAACCACTGCAATTAGGAACGAACTGCCGTTGAACTTGAATTGTCCAATTTGGAACACCTATTGATTTGGGATCGAGTCCAAAACTTGGGCAACATCATAATATGGTGGGAGGAGTCATTTGGTGAGTTTTGAGTGAAATCCAATCGCTAGAAGTATGGAATACACCAACCACTCCAATTTGGAACGAACTGCCGTTGAACTTGAATTGTCCAATTTATCACACCTATTGATTTCGGATCGAGGCCAAAACTTGGGCAACATCATAATATGGTGGGAGGAGTCATTTGGTTAGTTTTGAGTGAAATCCAATCGCTAGAAGTATGGAATACACCAACCACTCCAATTAGGAACGAACTGCCGTTGAACTTGAATTGTCCAATTTCGCACACCTACTGATTTCGGATCGAACCCCAAACTTGTGCAACATCATAATATGGTGGGAGGAGTCATTTGGTGAGTTTTGAGTGAAATCCAATCGCTAGAAGTATGGAATACACCAACCACTCCAATTGGGAACGAACTGCCGTTGAACTTAAATTGTCCAATTTGGAACAGCTATTGATTTCGGATCGAGCCCAAAACTTGGGCAATATCATAATATGGTGGGAAGAGTCATTTGGTGAGTTTTGAGTGAAATCCAATCGCTAGAAGTATGGAATACACCAACCACTCCAATTAGGAACGAACTGCCGTTGAAATTGAATTGTCCAATTTCTCACACCTATTGATTTCGGATCGAGCCCAAAACTTGGGCAACATCATAATATGGTGGGAGGAGTCATTTGGTGAGTTTTGAGTGAAATCCAATCGCTAGAAGTATGGAATACACCAACCACTGCAATTAGGAACGAACTGCCGTTGAACTTGAATTGTCCAATTTGGAACACCTATTGATTTCAGATCGAGTCCAAAACTTGGGCAACATCATAATATGGTGGGAGGAGTCATTTGGTGAGTTTTGAGTGAAATCCAATCGCTAGAAGTATGGAATACACCAACCACTCCAATTTGGAATGAACTGCCGTTGAACTTGAATTGTCCAATTTATCACACCTATTGATTTCGGATCGAGGCCAAAACTTGGGCAACATCATAATATGGTGGGAGGAGTCATTTGGTGAGTTTTGAGTGAAATCCAATCGCTAGAAGTATGGAATACACCAACCACTCCAACTTGGAACGAACTGCCGTTGAACTTGAATTGTCCAATTTCTCACACCTATTGATTTAAGATCAAGCCCAAAACTTGGGCAACATCATAATATGGTGGGAGGAGTCAATTGGTGAGTTTTGAGTGAAATCCAATCGCTAGAAGTATGGAATACACCAACCACTCCAGTTAGGAATGAATTGCCGTTGAACTTGAATTGTCCAATTTCTCACACCTATTGATTTCGGATCGAGCCCAAAATTTGGACAACATCATCATATGGTGGGAGGATTCATTTTGTGTGTTTTGAGTGAAATCCAATCGCTAGAAGTATGGAATACACCAACCACTCCAATTAGGAACGAACTGCCGTTGAACTTGAATTGTCCAATTTCTCACACCTATTGATTTCGGATCGAGCCCAAAACTTGGGCAACAACATAATATGGTGGGAGGAGTCATTTGGTTAGTTTTGAGTGAAATCCAATCGCTAGAAGTATGGAATAAACCAACCACTCCAATTACGAACGAACTGCCGTTGAACTTGAATTCTCCAATTTGGAACACCTATTGAATTCGGATCGAGCCCAAAACTTGGGCAACATCATAATATGGTGGGAGGAGTCATTTGGTGAGTTTTGAGTGAAATGCAATCGCTAGAACTATGGAATACACCAACCACTACAATTAGGAACGAACTGCCGTTGAACTTGAATTGCCCAATTTCTCACACCTATTGATTTCGGATCGAGCCCAAAACTTGGGCAATATCATAATATGGTGGGAGGAGTCATTTGGTGAGTTTTGAGTGAAATCCAATCGCTGGAAGTATGGAATACACCAACCACTCCAATTAGGAACGAACTGCCGTTGAACTTGAATTGACCAATTTCTCACACCTATTGATTTCGGATCAAGCCCAAAACTTGGGCAACATCATAATATGGTGGGAGGAGTCATTTGGTGAGTTTTGAGTGAAATCCAATCTCTAGAAGTATGGAATAAACCAACCACTCCAATTACGAACGAACTGCCGTTGAACTTGAATTGTCCAATTTGGAACACCTATTGATTTCGGATCGAGCCCAAAACTTGGGCAAAATCATAATATGGTGGGAGGAGTCATTTGGTGAGTTTTGAGTGAAATCCAATCGCTAGAAGTATGGAATACACCAACCACTCCAATTAGGAACGAACTGCCGTTGAACTTGAATTGTCCAATTTGAAACACCTATTGATTTCGGATCAAGCCCAAAACTTGGGCAACATCATAATATGGTTCGAGGAGTCATTTGGTGAGTTTTGAGTGAAATCCAATCGCTAGAAGTATGGAATACACCAACCACTACAATTAGGAACGAACTGCCGTTCAACTTGAATTGCCCAATTTCTCGCACCTATTGATTTCGGATCGAGCCCAAAACTTGGGCAACCTCATAATATGGTGGGAGGAGTCATTTGGTGAGTTTTGAGTGCAATCCAATCGCTAGAAGTATGGAATACACCAACCACTACAATTAGGAACGAACTGCCGTTCAACTTGAATTGCCCAATTTCTCACACCTATTGATTTCGGATCGAGCCCAAAACTTGGGCAACATCATAATATGGTGGGAGGAGTCATTTGGTGAGTTTTGAGTGAAATCCAATCGCTAGAAGTGTGGAATACACCAACCACTCCAATTACGAACGAACTTCCGTTGAACTTGAAGTGTCCAATTTGGAACACCTATTGATTTGGGATCGAGTCCAAAACTTGGGCAACATCATAATATGGTGGGAGGAGTCATTTGGTGAGTTTTGAGTGAAATCCAATCGCTAGAAGTATGGAATACACCAACCACTCCAATTTGGAACGAACTGCCGTTGAACTTGAATTGTCCAATTTATCACACCTATTGATTTCGGATCGAGGCCAAAACTTGGGCAACATCATAATATGGTGGGAGGAGTCATTTGGTTAGTTTTGAGTGAAATCCAATCGCTAGAAGTATGGAATACACCAACCACTCCAATTAGGAACGAACTGCCGTTGAACTTGAATTGTCCAATTTCGCACACCTACTGATTTCGGATCGAACCCCAAACTTGTGCAACATCATAATATGGTGGGAGGAGTCATTTGGTGAGTTTTGAGTGAAATCCAATCGCTAGAAGTATGGAATACACCAACCACTCCAATTGGGAACGAACTGCCGTTGAACTTAAATTGTCCAATTTGGAACAGCTATTGATTTCGGATCGAGCCCAAAACTTGGGCAATATCATAATATGGTGGGAAGAGTCATTTGGTGAGTTTTGAGTGAAATCCAATCGCTAGAAGTATGGAATACACCAACCACTCCAATTAGGAACGAACTGCCGTTGAAATTGAATTGTCCAATTTCTCACACCTATTGATTTCGGATCGAGCCCAAAACTTGGGCAACATCATAATATGGTGGGAGGAGTCATTTGGTGAGTTTTGAGTGAAATCCAATCGCTAGAAGTATGGAATACACCAACCACTGCAATTAGGAACGAACTGCCGTTGAACTTGAATTGTCCAATTTGGAACACCTATTGATTTCGGATCGAGTCCAAAACTTGGGCAACATCATAATATGGTGGGAGGAGTCATTTGGTGAGTTTTGAGTGAAATCCAATCGCTAGAAGTATGGAATACACCAACCACTCCAATTTGGAATGAACTGCCGTTGAACTTGAATTGTCCAATTTATCACACCTATTGATTTCGGATCGAGCCCAAAACTTGGGCAACCTCATAATATGGTGGGAGGAGTCATTTGGTGAGTTTTGAGTGCAATCCAATCGCTAGAAGTATGGAATACACCAACCACTACAATTAGGAACGAACTGCCGTTCAACTTGAATTGCCCAATTTCTCACACCTATTGATTTCGGATCGAGCCCAAAACTTGGGCAACATCATAATATGGTGGGAGGAGTCATTTGGTGAGTTTTGAGTGAAATCCAATCGCTAGAAGTGTGGAATACACCAACCACTCCAATTACGAACGAACTTCCGTTGAACTTGAAGTGTCCAATTTGGAACACCTATTGATTTCGGATCGAGCCCAAAACTTGGGCAACACCATAATATGGTGGGAGGAGTCATTTGGTGAGTTTTGAGTGAAATCCAATCGCTAGAAGTATGGAATACACCAACCACTACAATTAGGAACGAATTGCCGTTGATCTTGAGTTGCCCAATTTCTAGAAGTATGGAATACACCAACCACTCCAATTACGAACGAACTGCCGTTGAACTTGAATTGTCCAATTTGGAACACCTATTGATTTCGGATCGGGCCCAAAACTTGGGCAACGTCATAATATGGTGGGAGGAGTCATTTGGTTAGTTTTGAGTGAAATCCAATCGCTAGAAGTATGGAATACCCTAACCAGTCCAATTACGAACGAACTGCCGTTGAACTAGAAGTGTCCAATTTGGAACACCTATTGATTTCGGATCGAGCCCAAAACTTGGGCAACATCATAATATGGTGGGAGGAGTCAATTGGTGAGTTTTGAGTGAAATCCAATCGGTAGAAGTATGGAATACACCAACCACTCCAATTAGGAAGGAACTGCCGTTGAACTTGAATTGTCCAATTTCTCTCACCTTTTGATTTCGGATCGAGCCCCAAACTTGGGCAACATCATAATATGGTGGGAGGAGTCATTTGGTTAGTTTTGAGTGAAATCCAATCGCTAGAAGTATGGAATACACCAACCACTCCAATTAGGAACGAACTGCCGTTGAACTTGAATTGTCCAATTTGGAACACCTATTCATTTCGGATCGAGCCCAAACCTTGGGCAACATCATAATATGGTGGGAGGAGTCATTTGGTGAGTTTAGAGTGAAATCCAATCCCTAGAAGTGTGGAATACACCAACCACCCCAATTAGGAACGAACTGCCGTTGAACTTGAATTGTCCAATTTGGAACACCTATTGATTTCGGATCGAGCCCAAAACTTGGGCAACATCATAATATCGTGGGAGGAGTCATTTGGCTAGTTTCGAGTGAAATCCAATCGCTAGAAGTATGGAATACACCAACCACCCCAATTAGGAACGAACTGCCGTTGAACTTGACTTGTCCAATTTGGAACACCTATTGATTTCGGATCGAGCCCAAAACTTGGGCAACATCATAATATGGTGGGAGGAGTCAATTGGTGACTTTTGAGCGAAATCCAATCGCTAGAAGTATGGAATACACCAACCACTCCAATTAGGAACGAACTGCCTTTGAAATTGTATTGTCCAATTTCTCACACGTATTGATTTCTGATCGAGCCCAAAACTTGGGCAACATCATAATATGGTGGGAGGAGTCATTTGGTGAGTTTAGAGTGAAATCCAATCCCTAGAAGTATGGACTACACCAACCACCCCAATTAGGAATGAAATGCCGTTGAACTTGAATTGTCCAATTACTCACACCTATTGATTTCGGATCGAGCCCGAAACTTGGGCAACATCATAATATGGTGGGAGGAGTCAATTGGTGAGTTTTGAGAGAAATCCAATCTCTAGAAGTATGGAATACACCAACCACTCCAATTTGGAACGAACTGCCGTTGAACTTGAATTGTCCAATTTCTCACCCCTATTGATTTCGGTCGAGCCCAAAACTTGGGCAACATCATAATATGGTGGGAGGACTCATTTGGTGAGTTTTGAGTGAAATCCAATCGCTAGAAGTGTGGAATACACCAAGCACTCCAATTAGGAACGAACTGCCGTTGAACTTGAATTGTCCAATTTCTCACACCTATTGATTTCGGATCGAGCCCAAAACTTGGGCAACATCATAATATGGTGGGAGGAGTCATTTGCTAAGTTTCGAGTGAAATCCAATCGCTAGAAGTATGGAATACACCAACCACCCCAATTACGAACGAACTGTCGTTGAACTTGAATTGTCCAATTTGGAACACCTATTGATTTCGTATCGAGCCCAAAACTTGGGCAACATCATAATATGGTGGGAGGAGTCATTTGGTTAGTTTTGAGTGAAATCCAATCGCTAGAAATGTGGAATATACCAACCACTCCAATTAGGAACGAACTGCCGTTGAACTTGAATTGTCCAATTTGGAACACCTATTGATTTCGGATCGAGCCCAAAACCTGGGCAACATCATAATATGGTGGGAGGAGTCATTTGGTGAGTTTTGAGTGAAATCCAATCGCTAGAAGTATGGAATACACCAACCACTCCAATTAGGAACGAACTGCCGTTGAACTTGAATTGTCCAATTTGGAACACCTATTCATTTCGGATCGAGCCCAAATCTTGGGCAACATCATAATATGGTGGGAGGAGTCATTTGGTGAGTTTAGAGTGAAATCCAATCCCTAGAAGTGTGGAATACACCAACCACCCCAATTAGGAACGAACTGCCGTTGAACTTGAATTGTCCAATTTGGAACACCTATTGATTTCGGATCGAGCCCAAAACTTGGGCAACATCATAATATCGTGGGAGGAGTCATTTGGCTAGTTTCGAGTGAAATCCAATCGCTAGAAGTATGGAATACACCAACCACCCCAATTAGGAACGAACTGCCGTTGAACTTGAATTGTCCAATTTGGAAAACCTATTGATTTCGTATCGAGCCCAAAACTTGGGCAACATCATAATATGGTGGGAGGAGTCATTTGGTGAGTTTTGAGTGAAATCCAATCGCTAGAAGTATGGAATACACCAACCACTCCAATTAGGAACGTACTGTCGTTGAACTTGACTTGTCCAATTTGGAACACCTATTGATTTCGGATCGAGCCCAAAACTTGGGCAACATCATAATATGGTGGGAGGAGTCAATTGGTGACTTTTGAGCGAAATCCAATCGCTAGAAGTATGGAATACACCAACCACTCCAATTTGGAACGAACTGCCTTTGAAATTGTATTGTCCAATTTCTCACACGTATTGATTTCTGATCGAGCCCAAAACTTGGGCAACATCATAATATGGTGGGAGGAGTCATTTGGTGAGTTTAGAGTGAAATCCAATCCCTAGAAGTATGGACTACACCAACCACCCCAATTAGGAATGAAATGCCGTTGAACTTGAATTGTCCAATTACTCACACCTATTGATTTCGGATCGAGCCCGAAACTTGGGCAACATCATAATATGGTGGGAGGAGTCAATTGGTGAGTTTTGAGAGAAATCCAATCTCTAGAAGTATGGAATACACCAACCACTCCAATTTGGAACGAACTGCCGTTGAACTTGAATTGTCCAATTTGGAACACCTATTGATTTCGGGTCGAGCCCAAAACTTGGGCAACATCATAATATGGTGGGAGGACTCATTTGGTGAGTTTTGAGTGAAATCCAATCGCTAGAAGTGTGGAATACACCAAGCACTCCAATTACGAACGAACTGCCGTTGAACTTGAATTGTCCAATTTCTCACACCTATTGATTTCGGATCGAGCCCAAAACTTGGGCAACATCATAATATGGTGGGAGGAGTCATTTGCTAAGTTTCGAGTGAAATCCAATCGCTAGAAGTATGGAATACACCAACCACCCCAATTACGAACGAACTGTCGTTGAACTTGAATTGTCCAATTTGGAACACCTATTGATTTCGTATCGAGCCCAAAACTTGGGCAACATCATAATATGGTGGGAGGAGTCATTTGGTTAGTTTTGAGTGAAATCCAATCGCTAGAAATGTGGAATATTCCAACCACTCCAATTAGGAACGAACTGCCGTTGAACTTGAATTGTCCAATTTGGAACACCTATTGATTTCGGATCGAGCCCAAAACTTGGGCAACATCATAATATGGTGGGAGGAGTCATTTGGTGAGTTTTGAGTGAAATCCAATCGCTAGAAGTATGGAATACACCAACCACTCCAATTAGGAACGAACTGCCGTTGAACTTGAATTGTCCAATTTCTCACACCTATTGATTTCGGATCGAGCCCAAAACTTGGGCAACATCATAATATGGTGGGCGGAGTCAATTGGTGAGTTTTGAGTGAAATCCAATCTCTAGAAGTATGGAATACACCAACCACTCCAATTTGGAACGAACTGCCGTTGAACTTGAATTGTCCAATTTGGAACACCTATTGATTTCGGATCGAGCCCAAAACTTTGGCAACATCGTAATATGGTGGGAGGAGCCATTTGGTGAGTTTTGAGTGAAATCCAATCGCTAGAAATGTGGAATATACCAACCACTCCAATTAGGAACGAACTGCCGTTGAACTTGAATTGTCCAATTTCTCACACCTATTGATTTCGGATCGAGCCCAAAACTTGGGCTACATCATAATATGGTGGGCGGAGTCAATTGGTGAGTTTTGAGTGAAATCCAATCTCTAGAAGTATGGAATACACCAACCACTCCAATTAGGAACGAACTGCCGTTGAACTTGAATTGTCCAATTTCTCAAACCTATTGATTTCGGATCAAGCCCCAAACTTGGGCAACATCATAATATGGTGGGAGGAGTAATTTTGTGAGTTTTGAGTGAAATCCAATCGCTAGAAGTCTGGAATACCCCAACCACTCCAATTAGGAACGAACTTCCGTTGAACTTGAATTGTCCAATTTCTCACACCTATTGATTTCGGATCGAGCCCAAAACTTGGGCAACATCATAATATGGTGGGAGGAGTCATTTGGTGAGTTTTGAGTGAAATCCAATCTCTAGAAGTATGGAATACACCAACCACCCCAATTTGGAACGAACTGCCGTTGAACTTGAATTGTCCAATTTGGAACACCTATTGATTTCGGATCGAGCCCAAAACTTTGGCAACATCGTAATATGGTGGGAGGAGCCATTTGGTGAGTTTTGAGTGAAATCCAATCGCTAGAAATGTGGAATATACCAACCACTCCAATTAGGAACGAACTGCCGTTGAACTTGAATTGTCCAATTTCTCACACCTATTGATTTCGGATCGAGCCCAAAACTTGGGCTACATCATAATATGGTGGGAGGAGTCATTTGGTTAGTTTCGAGTGAAATCCAATCGCTAGAAGTAAGGAATACACCAACCACTCCAATTAGGAACGAACTGCCGTTGAACTTGAGTTGTCCAATTTCTCACACCTATTGATTTCGGATCGAGCACAAAACTTGGGCAACATCATAATATGGTGGGCGGAGTCAATTGGTGAGTTTTGAGTGAAATCCAATCTCTAGAAGTATGGAATACACCAACCACTCCAATTAGGAACGAACTGCCGTTGAACTTGAATTGTCCAATTTCTCAAACCTATTGATTTCGGATCAAGCCCCAAACTTGGGCAACATCATAATATGGTGGGAGGAGCAATTTTGTGAGTTTTGAGTGAAATCCAATCGCTAGAAGTCTGGAATACCCCAACCACTCCAATTAGGAACGAACTGCCGTTGAACTTGAATTGTCCAATTTCTCACACCTATTGATTTCGGATCGAGCCCAAAACTTGGGCTACATCATAATATGGTGGGAGGAGTCATTTGGTTAGTTTCGAGTGAAATCCAATCGCTAGAAGTAAGGAATACACCAACCACTCCAATTAGGAACGAACTGCCGTTGAACTTGAGTTGTCCAATTTCTCACACCTATTGATTTCGGATCGAGCACAAAACTTGGGCAACATCATAATATGGTGGGCGGAGTCAATTGGTGAGTTTTGAGTGAAATCCAATCTCTAGAAGTATGGAATACACCAACCACTCCAATTAGGAACGAACTGCCGTTGAACTTGAATTGTCCAATTTCTCAAACCTATTGATTTCGGATCAAGCCCCAAACTTGGGCAACATCATAATATGGTGGGAGGAGTAATTTTGTGAGTTTTGAGTGAAATCCAATCGCTAGAAGTCTGGAATACCCCAACCACTCCAATTAGGAACGAACTTCCGTTGAACTTGAATTGTCCAATTTCTCACACCTATTGATTTCGGATCGAGCCCAAAACTTGGGCAACATCATAATATGGTGGGAGGAGTCATTTGGTAAGTTTCGAGTGAAATCCAATAGCTAGAAGTGTGGAATACACCAACCACCCCAATTAGGAACGAACAGCCGTTGAACTTGAATTGTCCAATTTGGAACACCTATTGATTTCGTATCGAGCCCAAAACTTGGGCAACATCATAATATGGTGGGAGGAGTCATTTGGTTAGTTTTGAGTGAAATCCAATCGCTAGAAGTTTGGAATACACCAACCACTCCAATTAGGAACGAACTGCCGTTGAACTTGAGTTGTCCAATTTCTCACACCTATTGATTTCGGATCGAGCACAAAACTTGGGCAACATCATAATATGGTGGGCGGAGTCAATTGGTGAGTTTTGAGTGAAATCCAATCTCTAGAAGTATGGAATACACCAACCACCCCAATTAGGAACGAACTGCCGTTGAACTTGAATTGTCCAATTTCGAACACCAAATGATTTCATATCGAGCCCAAAACATGGCCAACGTCATAATATGGTGGGAGGAGTCATTTGGTGAGTTTTGAGTGAAATCCAATCGCTAGAAGTATGGAATACACCAACCACTCCAATTTGGAACGAACTGCCGTTGAGCTTGAATTGTCCAATTTGGAACACCTATTGATTTCGGATCGAGCCCAAAACTTGGGCAACATCATAATCTGGTGGGAGGAGTCATTTGGTAAGTTTCGAGTGAAATCCAATCTCTAGAAGTATGGAATACACCAACCACCCCAATTAGGAACGAACTGCCGTTGAACTTGAATTGTCCAATTTGGAACACCTATTGATTTCGTATCGAGCCCAAAACTTGGGCAACAACATAATATGGTGGGAGGAGTCATTTGGTTAGTTTTGAGTGAAATCCAATCGCTAGAAATTTGGAATACACCAACCACTCCAATTAGGAACGAACTGCCGTTGAACTTGAATTGTCCAATTTCTCACACCTATCGATTTCGGATCGAGCCCAAAACTTTGGCAACATCGTAATATGGTGGGAGGAGCCATTTGGTGAGTTTTGAGTGAAATCCAATCGCTAGAAGTGTGGAATATACCAACCAGTCCAATTAGGAACGAACTGCCGTTGAACTTGAATTGTCCAATTTGGAACACCTATTGATTTCGGATCGAGCCCAAAACTTGGGCAACATCATAATATGGTGGGAGGAGTCATTTGGTGAGTTTTGAGTGAAATCCAATCGCTAGAAGTATGGAATACACCAACCACTCCCATTAGGAACGAACTGCCGTTGAACTTGAATTGTCCAATTTCTAACACCTATTGATTTCGGATCGAACCCCAAACTTGTGCAACATCATAATATGGTGGGAGGAGTCATTTGGTGAGTTTTGAGTGAAATCCAATCGCTAGAAGTATGGAATACACCAACCATTCCAATTAGGAACGAACTGCCGTTGAACTTGAATTGTCCAATTTGGAACACCTATTGATTTCGGATCAAGCGCAAAACATGGGCAATATCATAACATGGTGGGAGGAGTCATTTGGTGAGTTTTGAGTGAAATCCAATCGCTAGAAGTATGAAATACACCAACCACTCCAATTAGGAACGATATGCCATTGAACTTGAATTGTCCAATTTCTCAAACCTATTGATTTCGGATCGAGCCCCAAACTTGGGCAACATCATAATATGGTGGGAGGAGTCATTTGGTGAGTTTTGAGTGAAATCCAGTCGCTAGAAGTATGGAATACACCAACCACTCCAATTAGGAACGAACTGCCGTTGAACTTGAATTGTCTAATTTGGAACACCTATTGATTTAGGATCGAGCCCCAAACTTAGGCAACATCATAATATGGTGGGAGGAGTCATTTGGTGAGTTTTGAGTGAAGTCCAATCTCTAGAAGTATGGAATACACCAACCACTCCAATTTGGAACGAACTGCCGTTGAACTTGAATTGTCCAATTTCGAACACCAAATGATTTCATATCGAGCCCTAAACTTGGCCAACGTCATAATATGGTGGGAGGAGTCATTTGGTGAGTTTTGAGTGAAATCCAATCGCTAGAAGTGTGGAATACACCAACCGCTCCAATTAGGAATGATATGCCGTTGAACTTGAATTGTCCAATTTCTCACACCTATTGACTTCGGATCGAGCCCCAAACTTGGGCAACATCATAATATGGTGGGAGGAGTCAATTGGTGAGTTTTGAGTGAAATCCAATCGCTAGAAGTATGGAATACACCAACCACTTCCATTAGGAACGAACTGCCGTTGAACTTGAATTGTCCAATTTCTAACACCTATTGATTTCGGATCGAACCCCAAACTTGTGCAACGTCATAATATGGTGGGAGGAGTCATTTGGTGAGTTTTGAGTGAAATCCAATCGCTAGAAGTATGGAATACACCAACCACTCCAATTTGGAACGAACTGCCGTTGAACTTGAATTGTCCAATTTGGAACACCTATTGATTTCGGATCGAGCCCAAAACTTGGACAACATCATAATATGGTGGGAGGAGTAATTTGGTGAATTTTGAGTGAAATCCAATCGCTAGAAGTATGGAATACACCAACCACTCCAATTTGGAACGAACTGCCGTTGAACTTGAATTGTCCAATTTGGAACACCTATTGATTTCGGATCGAGCCCAAAACTTGGGCAACATCATAATATGGTGGGCGGAGTCAATTGGTGAGTTTTGAGTGAAATCCAATCTCTAGAAGTATGGAATACACCAACCACTCCAATTAGGAACGAACTGCCGTTGAACTTGAATTGTCCAATTTCGAACACCAAATGATTTCGGATCGAGCCCAAAACTTGGCCAACGTCGTAATATGGTGGGAGGAGTCATTTGGTGAGTTTTGAGTGAAATCCAATCGCTAGAAGTATGGAATACACCAACCGCTCCAATTAGGAATGATATGCCGTTGAACTTGAATTGTCCAATTTCTCACACCTATTGATTTCGGATCGAGCCCCAAACTTGGGCAACATCATAATATGGTGGGAGGAGTCATTTGGTGAGTTTTGAGTGAAATCCAATCGCTAGAAGTATGGAATACACCAACCACTCCCATTAGGAACGAACTGCCGTTGAACTTGAATTGTCCAATTTCTAACACCTATTGATTTCGGATCGAACCCCAAACTTGTGCAACATCATAATATGGTGGGAGGAGTCATTTGGTGAGTTTTGAGTGAAATCCAATCTCTAGAAGTATGGAATACACCAACCACTCCAATTTGGAACGAACTGCCGTTGAACTTGAATTGTCCAATTTGGAACACCAAATGATTTCATATCGACCCCTAAACTTGGCCAACGTCATAATATGGTGGGAGGAGTCATTTGGTGAGTTTTGAGTGAAATCCAATCGCTAGAAGTGTGGAATACACCAACCGCTCCAATTAGGAATGATATGCCGTTGAACTTGAATTGTCCAATTTCTCACACCTATTGACTTCGGATCGAGCCCCAAACTTGGGCAACATCATAATATGGTGGGAGGAGTCAATTGGTGAGTTTTGAGTGAAATCCAATCGCTAGAAGTATGGAATACACCAACCACTTCCATTAGGAACGAACTGCCGTTGAACTTGAATTGTCCAATTTCTAACACCTATTGATTTCGGATCGAACCCCAAACTTGTGCAACATCATAATATGGTGGGAGGAGTCATTTGGTGAGTTTTGAGTGAAATCCAATCGCTAGAAGTATGGAATACACCAACCACTCCAATTTGGAACGAACTGCCGTTGAACTTGAATTGTCCAATTTGGAACACCTATTGATTTCGGATCGAGCCCAAAACTTGGACAACATCATAATATGGTGGGAGGAGTCATTTGGTGAATTTTGAGTGAAATCCAATCGCTAGAAGTATGGAATACACCAACCACTCCAATTTGGAACGAACTGCCGTTGAACTTGAATTGTCCAATTTGGAACACCTATTGATTTCGGATCGAGCCCAAAACTTTGGCAACATCATAATATGGTGGGCGGAGTCAATTGGTGCGTTTTGAGTGAAATCCAATCTCTAGAAGTATGGAATACACCAACCACTCCAATTAGGAACGAACTGCCGTTGAACTTGAATTGTCCAATTTCGAACACCAAATGATTTCGGATCGAGCCCAAAACTTGGCCAACGTCGTAATATGGTGGGAGGAGTCATTTGGTGAGTTTTGAGTGAAATCCAATCGCTAGAAGTATGGAATACACCAACCGCTCCAATTAGGAATGATATGCCGTTGAACTTGAATTGTCCAATTTCTCACACCTATTGATTTCGGATCGAGCCCCAAACTTGGGCAACATCATAATATGGTGGGAGGAGTCATTTGGTGAGTTTTGAGTGAAATCCAATCGCTAGAAGTATGGAATACACCAACCACTCCCATTAGGAACGAACTGCCGTTGAACTTGAATTGTCCAATTTCTAACACCTATTGATTTCGGATCGAACCCCAAACTTGTGCAACATCATAATATGGTGGGAGGAGTCATTTGGTGAGTTTTGAGTGAAATCCAATCGCTAGAAGTATGGAATACACCAACCATTCCAATTAGGAACGAACTGCCGTTGAACTTGAATTGTCCAATTTGGAACACCTATTGATTTCGGATCAAGCGCAAAACTTGGGCAATATCATAACATGGTGGGAGGAGTCATTTGGTGAGTTTTGAGTGAAATCCAATCGCTAGAAGTATGAAATACACCAACCACTCCAATTAGGAACGATATGCCATTGAACTTGAATTGTCCAATTTCTCAAACCTATTGATTTCGGATCGAGCCCCAAACTTGGGCAACATCATAATATGGTGGGAGGAGTCATTTGGTGAGTTTTGAGTGAAATCCAATCGCTAGAAGTATGGAATACACCAACCACTTCCATTAGGAACGAACTGCCGTTGAACTTGAATTGTCCAATTTCTAACACCTATTGATTTCGGATCGAACCCCAAACTTGTGCAACATCATAATATGGTGGGAGGAGTCATTTGGTGAGTTTTGAGTGAAATCCAATCGCTAGAAGTATGGAATACACCAACCACTCCAATTTGGAACGAACTGCCGTTGAACTTGAATTGTCCAATTTGGAACACCTATTGATTTCGGATCGAGCCCAAAACTTGGACAACATCATAATATGGTGGGAGGAGTCATTTGGTGAATTTTGAGTGAAATCCAATCGCTAGAAGTATGGAATACACCAACCACTCCAATTTGGAACGAACTGCCGTTGAACTTGAATTGTCCAATTTGGAACACCTATTGATTTCGGATCGAGCCCAAAACTTTGGCAACATCATAATATGGTGGGCGGAGTCAATTGGTGCGTTTTGAGTGAAATCCAATCTCTAGAAGTATGGAATACACCAACCACTCCAATTAGGAACGAACTGCCGTTGAACTTGAATTGTCCAATTTCGAACACCAAATGATTTCGGATCGAGCCCAAAACTTGGCCAACGTCGTAATATGGTGGGAGGAGTCATTTGGTGAGTTTTGAGTGAAATCCAATCGCTAGAAGTATGGAATACACCAACCGCTCCAATTAGGAATGATATGCCGTTGAACTTGAATTGTCCAATTTCTCACACCTATTGATTTCGGATCGAGCCCCAAACTTGGGCAACATCATAATATGGTGGGAGGAGTCATTTGGTGAGTTTTGAGTGAAATCCAATCGCTAGAAGTATGGAATACACCAACCACTCCCATTAGGAACGAACTGCCGTTGAACTTGAATTGTCCAATTTCTAACACCTATTGATTTCGGATCGAACCCCAAACTTGTGCAACATCATAATATGGTGGGAGGAGTCATTTGGTGAGTTTTGAGTGAAATCCAATCGCTAGAAGTATGGAATACACCAACCATTCCAATTAGGAACGAACTGCCGTTGAACTTGAATTGTCCAATTTGGAACACCTATTGATTTCGGATCAAGCGCAAAACTTGGGCAATATCATAACATGGTGGGAGGAGTCATTTGGTGAGTTTTGAGTGAAATCCAATCGCTAGAAGTATGAAATACACCAACCACTCCAATTAGGAACGATATGCCATTGAACTTGAATTGTCCAATTTCTCAAACCTATTGATTTCGGATCGAGCCCCAAACTTGGGCAACATCATAATATGGTGGGAGGAGTCATTTGGTGAGTTTTGAGTGAAATCCAATCGCTAGAAGTATGGAATACACCAACCACTCCAATTAGGAACGAACTGCCGTTGAACTTGAATTGTCTAATTTGGAACACCTATTGATTTAGGATCGAGCCCCAAACTTGGGCAACATCATAATATTGTGGGAGGAGTCATTTGGTGAGTTTTGGGTGAAATCCAAATGCTAGAAGTATGGAATACACCAACCACTCCGATTAGGAACGAACAGCCGTTGAACTTCAATTGTCCAATTTCTCACACCTATTGATTTCGGATGGAGCCCAAAACTTGGGCAACGTCATAATTTGGTGGGAGGAGTCATTTGGTGAGTTTTGAGTGAAATCCGATCGCTAGAAGTATGGAATACACCAACCACTCCAATTAGGAACGAACTGCCGTTGAACTTGAATTGTCCAATTTGGAACACCTATTGATTTCAGATCGAGCCCAAAAGATGGGCTACATCATAATATGGTGGGAGGAGTCATTGTTGTGTAGATACAGCTGCACCAAAATGGATTCAGTTGCATCCTCAACTTGTGATACTCGCAAGTGCACGAGCCGTTCGGTAGTATAGCGTTTGTAAGTGCGAGGTCAATCCCACGAGGATTGGTGATTGAATGATCCAATTCATTTCTCCTACACAAAACAGAAATGAAAAAGAAAGGAAATAAATAAAACAAGGAAGAAAGAAAATAACTAACTCAAGTAGATAAGTTCCCAAGTTCAATTAGATTAACGGATTGATTCTAGCTAATGTATGATTAAGCCATGGTGTTTGGTCATAACCTTGTGTTCCTAATTCCCTAATTTGATCATTTGTTGTCTAACCTAAAATTAAGCATTAGGAACCCATTAAGCATAGAAGAACAATTTAAACAACCAAGCATGTATCTAATCCCTGTTGTCGAATGTCCATACATACTCTTCCTATTCATAGTTCAATTCGAATTAAAGCATGGTGTATACTCTTAATTCAAACCAAGATAGCTAACATGCAAGCCTAAATGGTGATCAATCATTCAAACTAGCATATTAACTTATAAGCATAATGAATAAGAACAAAAACCATAATTGAAACTTGAAAACTAATCAAACTTGAAACTAAAGAAAAGAATTTACATAATGAAAAGTAAAGTGGAACTAAGAAAAACTTAAGGAGAATTTCAGCACAAAGATCTCATTATAACAATTGAAAACTAGAAAGAGAAACTAAGAGAATTTGAGGGAGAGAAGGGAAGGGAGCTCTAGAGAAGTGTTTGAGAGCTCCCCCCCTTGGGGTGTGTTTACAAGCTTAGAGAACTTCCCTATTTATAGGCCTAGGGGAAGTGAAAATCTGAATTCAATATGGCTAATGCATACAACACTTGTTTTATAAAATCTGAAATGGTTGATGCACTTGTATTAGAAAATCTAAATTGGGTGATGCACTTGTATTAGAAAATCTTGAATTGGTTGATGCACTTCACCAATAGATCCCACCAGCAGCCCTAGCTCATCTTCATGTCACCATGACCAAGCTTCCAACCAGAAATGATAGCTCATACCTAGCTCACCATGACCAAGCATCCAACCAGCACATGCTGAGGTCAGCATGACCAGCAACTTCAAGGGCTTACAACTTGGGCTTCTCTTAATCAAATTAGGACTTTAAGCAGTCGAAATTGAAGTTCCGAATGTCTTCTTTCCAGCCATATGTTATTTGGGCCAATCCAAGGTCGGAGAAAGAAGTTAAGGCCGAAACAAATTTCTAACTCATTTTCCGCGCTGATAAGATCCATCCTGAGCATGGTTCTGTGTTTGCTAGGTAACGGACTCCAGATTTATCCAATGGGGCTGAATTTTGGATATATTATAGTACACACCAATTGGCACAACGTTCATGAAGAATGTGGCCTCATTCGAGCTATGTAGGTTATTGAAACAAAGCTTGCAATATGACCTACGGAACTGGACTGGCAGGGGGCTGTAGCCAAAATGAGTTTGTCTTTAAGCTCTTCATCCATTCATCCAAATTAGGCCTTAACATGGTTGAATTGCATGAATTATGCTCTCTAAAGCCATCATTATTACCTAAAGCTCAATGAACTGAAAGATAAACACAAAAAGGATTAAAAGCACAAGTTTAACTCAAAAACATAAACAAATCATAAGCTATAAGGGTACAAAATGATATACAATTATGAACCGATCAGTCATTTGGTGAGTTTTGAGTGAAATCCAATCGCTAGAAGTATGGAATACACCAACCGCTCCAATTAGGAACGATATGCCGTTGAACTTGAATTGTCCAATTTGGAACACCTATTGATTTCGGATCGAGCCCCAAACTTGGGCAACATCATAATATGGTGGGAGGAGTCATTTTGTGAGTTTTGAGTGAAATCCAATCGCTAGAAGTATGGAATACACCAACCACTCCAATTAGGAACGAACTTTCATTGAACTTGAATTGTCCAATTTCTCACACCTATTGATTTCGGATCGAGCCCAAAACTTGGGCAACCTCATAATATGGTGGGAGGAGTCATTTGGTGAGTTTTGAGAGAAATCCAATCGCTAGAAGTATGGAAGACACCAACCACTCCAATTAGGAACGAACTGCCGTTGAACTTGAATTGTCCAATTTCTCACACCTATTGATTTCGGATCGAGCCCCAAACTTGGGCAACATCATAATATGGTGGGAGGAGTCATTTGGTGAGTTTTGAGTGAAATCCAATCGCTAGAAGTATGGAATACACCAACCACTCCAATTAGGAACGAACTGCCGTTCAACTTGAATTGTCCAATTTCTCAAACCTATTGACTTCGGATCAAGCCCAAAACTTGGGCAACATCATAATATGGTGGGAGAAGTCATTTGGTGAGTTTTGAGTGAAATCCAATCGCTAGAAGTATGGAATACACCAACCACACCAATTAGGAACGAATTGCCGTTGAACTTGAATTGTACAATTTTGAACACCAAATCATTTCGGATCGAGCCCAAAACTTGGCCAACATCATAATATGGTGGGAGGAGTCATTTGGTGAGTTTTGAGTGAAATCCAATCGCAAGAAGTGTGGAATACACCAACCACTCCAATTAGGAACGAACTGCCGTTGAACTTGAATTGTCCAATTTGGAACACCTACTGATTTCGGATCGAGCCCAAAACTTGGGCAACATCATAATATGGGGGGAGGAGTCATTTGGGGAGTTTTGAGTGAAATCCAATCGCTAGAAGTGTGGAATACACCAACCACTCCAATTAGGAACGAACTGCCGTTGAACTTGAATTGTCCAATTTGGAACACCTATTGATATCGGATCGAGCCCAAAACTTGGGCAACATCATAATACGGTGGGAGGAGTCATTTGGTGAGTTTTGAGTGAACTCCAACTGCTAGAAGTATGGAATACACCAACCACTCCAATTAGGAACGAACTGCCGTTGACCTTGAATTGTCCAATTTCTCACACCTATCGATTTCGGATCGAGCCCAAAACTTGGGCAATATCATAATATGGTGGGAGGAGTCATTTGGTGAGTTTTGAGTGAAATCCAATCGCTAGAAGTATGGAATACACCAACCACTCCAATTAGGAACGAACTGCCGTTGAACTTGAATTGTCCAATTTGGAACACCAATTGATTTAGGATCGAGCCCAAAACTTGGGCAATATCATAATATGGTGGGAAGAGTCATTTCGTGAGTTTTGAGTGAAATCCAATCGCTAGAAGTATGGAATACACCAACCACTCCAATTTGGAACGAACTACCGTCGAACTTGAATTGTCCAATTTGGAACACCTATTGATATCGGATCGAGCCCAAAACTTGGGCAACATCATAATATGGTGGGAGGAGTCATTTGGTGAGTTTTGAGTGAAATCCAACTGGTAGAAGTATGGAATACACCAACCACTCCAATTAGGAACGAACTGCCGTTGAACTTGAATTCTCCAATTTCTCACACCTATTGATTTCGGATCGAGCCCAAAACTTGGGCAACATCATAATATGGTGGGAGGAGTCATTTGGTTAGTTTTGAGTGAAATCCAATCGCTAGAAGTATGGAATACACCAACCACTCCAATTAGGAACGAACTGCCGTTGAACATGAATTGTCCAATTTCTCACACCTATTGATTTCGGATCGAGCCCCAAACTTGGGCAACATCATAATATGGTGGGACGAGTCATTTGGTGAGTTTTGAGTGAAATCCAATCGCTAGAAGTATGGAATACACCAACCACTCCAATTAGGAACTAACTGCCGTTGAACTTGAATTGTCCAATTTCTCACACCTATTGATTTTGGATCGAGCCCAAAACTTGGGCAACAACATAATATGGTGGGAGGAGTCATTTGGTGAGTTTTGAGTGAAATCCAATCGCTAGAAGTAAGGAATACACCATCCACTCCAATTAGGAACGAACTGCAGTTGAACTTGAATTCTCTAATTTGGAACACCTATTGATATCGGATCGAGCCCAAAACTTGGGCAACATCATAATATGGTGGGAGGAGTCATTTGGTGACTTTTGAGTAAAATCCAACTGCTAGAAGTATGGAATACGCCAACCACTCCAATTAGGAACGAACTGCCGTTGGCCTTGAATTGTCCAATTTCTCACACCTATTGATTTCGGATCGAGCCCAAAACTTGGGCAACATCATAATATGGTGGGAGGAGTCATTTGGCGAGTTTTGAGAGCAATCCAATCGCTAGAAGTGTGGAATACACCAACCACTCCAATTAGGAACGAACTGCCGTTGAACTTGAATTGTCCAATTTGGAACACCTATTGATTTCGGATCGAGCCCAAAACTTGGGCAACATCATAATATGGTGGGAGGAGTCATTTGGTCAGTTTTGAGTGAAATCCAATCGCTAGAAGCATGGAATACACCAACCACTCCAATTAGGAACGAACTGCCGTTCAACTTGAATTGTCCAATTTTGAACACCTATTGATTTCGGATCGAGCCCATAACTTGGGCAACATCATAATATAGTGGGAGGAGTCATTTGGTGAGTTTTGAGTGAAATCCAATCGCTAGAAGTGTGGAATACACCAACCACTCTTATTAGGACCGAACTGCCGTCGAACTTGAATTGTCCAATTTGGAACACCTATTGATTTCGGATCGAGCCCAAAACTTGGCAAACATCATAATATGGTGGGAGGAGTCATTTGGTGAGTTTTGAGTGAAATCCAATCGCAGGAAGTATGGAATACACCAACCACTCCAATTAGGAACGAACTTCCGTTGAATTTGAATTGTCCAATTTCTCAAACCTATTGATTTCGGATCGAGCCCAAAACTTGGGCAACATCATAATATGGTGGGAGGAGTCAATTGGTGAGTTTTGAGTGAAATCCAATCGCTAGAAGTATGGAATACACCAACCACTCCAATTAGGAACGAACTGCCGTTGAACTCTTATTGTCAAATTTGTAAGACCCATTGACTTCGGATCGAGTCCAAAACTTGGGCAACATCATAATATGGTGGGAGGAGTCATTTGGTTAGTTTCGAGTGAAATCCAATCGCTAGAAGTGTGGAAAACACCAACCACTCCAATTTGGAACGATCTGCCGTTGAACTTGAATTGTCCAATTTCTCACACCTATTGATTTCGAATCGAACCCCAAACTTGGGCAACATCATAATATGGTGGGAGGAGTCATTTGGTGAGTTTTGAGTGAAATCCATTCGCTAGAAGTATGGAAGACACCAACCACTCCAATTAGGAACGAACTGCCGTTGAACTTGAATTGTCCAATTTCTCACACCTATTGATTTCGGATTGAGCCCCAAACTTGGGCAACATCATAATATGGTGGGAGGAGTCATTTGGTGAGTTTTGAGTGAAATCCAATCGCTAGAAGTATGGAATACACCAACCACTCCCATTAGGAACGAACTGCCGTTAAACATGAATTGTCCAATTTCTCACACCTATTGATTTTGGATCGAGCCCAAAACTTGGAATACACCAACCACTACAATTAGGAACGAACTGCCGTTGAACTTAAATTGTCCAATTTGGAACACCTATTGATTTCGCATCGAGCCCAACACATGGGCAACATCATAATATGGTGGGAGGAGTCGTTCGGTGAGTTCTGAATGAAATCCAGTCGCTAGAAGTATGGAATACACCAACCACTCCAATTAGGAACGAACTGCCGTTGAACTTGAATTGTCCAATTTCTCACACCTATTGATTTCGGATCGAGCCCAAAACTTGGGCAACATCATAATATGGTGGGAGGAGTCATTTGGTGAGTTTTGAGAGAAATCCAATCGCTAGAAGTGTGGAATACACCAACCACTCCAATTAGGAACGAACTGCCGTTGAACTTGAATTGTCCAATTTGGAACACCTATTGATTTCGGATCGAGCCCAAAACTTGGGCAACATCATAATACGGTGGGAGGAGTCATTTGGTCAGTTTTGAGTGAAATCCAATCGCTAGAAGCATGGAATACACCAACCACTCCAATTAGGAACGAACTGCCGTTCAACTTGAATTGTCCAATTTTGAACACCTATTGATTTCGGATCGAGCCCATAACTTGGGCCACATCATAATATAGTGGGAGGAGTCATTTGGTGAGTTTTTAGTGAAATCCAATCGCTAGAAGTATGGAATACACCAACCAGTCCAATTAGGAACGAACTGCCGTTGAACTTGAATTGTCCAATTTGGAACACCTATTGATTTCGGATCGAGCCCAAAACTTGGGCAACAACATCATATGGTGGGAGGAGTCATTTGGTGAGTTTTGAGTGAAATCCATTCGCTAGAAGTATGGAATACACCAACCACTCCAATTAGGAATGAAGTGCCGTTGAACTTGAATTGTCCAATTTCTCACACCTTTTGATTTCGGATCGAGCCCAAAACTTGGGCAACATCATAATATGGTGGGAGGAGTCATTTGGTGCGTTTTTGAGTGAAATCCAATCGCTAGAAGTATAGAATACACCAACCACTCCAATTAGGAACGAACTGCCGTTGAACTTGAATTTTCCAATTTGGAACACCTATTGATTTTGGATCGAGCCCAAAACTTGGTCCACATCATAACATGGTGGGAGGAGTCATTTGGTGAGTTTTGAGTGAAATCCAATCGCTAGAAGTATGGAATACACCAACCACTTCAATTAGGAACGAACTGCAGTTCAAATTGAATTGACCAATTTCTCACACCTATTGATATCGGATCGAGCCCAAAACTTGGGCAACATCATAATATAGTGGGAGGAGTCATTTGGTGAGTTTTGAGTGAAATCCAATCGCTAGAAGTATGGAATACACCAACCACTCCAGTTAGGAACGAACTGCCGTTGAACTTGAATTGTCCAATTTCTCACACCTATTGATTTCGGATCGAGCCCAAAACTTGGTCAACATCATAATATGGTGGGAGGAGTCATTTGGTGAGTTTTGAGTGAAATCCAATCGCTAGAAGTATGGAATACACCAACCACTCCAATTAGGAACGAACTGCAGTTCAAATTGAATTGACCAATTTCTCACACCTATTGATTTCGGATCGAGCCCAAAACCTGGGCAACATCATAATATGGTGGGAGGAGTCATTTGGTGAGTTTTGAGTGAAATCCAATCGCTAGAAGTATGGAATACACCAACCACTTCAATTAGGAACGAACTGCCGTTGAACTTGAATTGTCGAATTTGGAACACCTATTGATTTAGGATCGGGCCCAAAACTTGGGCAACATCATAATATGGTTGGAGGAGTCATTTGGTGAGTTTTGAGTGAAATCCAATCGCTAGAAGTATGGAATACACCAACCACTTCAATTAGGAACGAACTGCCGTTGAACTTGAATTGTCGAATTTGGAACACCTATTGATTTAGGATCGGGCCCAAAACTTGGGCAACATCATAATATGGTTGGAGGAGTCATTTGGTGAGTTTTGAGTGAAATCCAATCACTAGAAGTATGGAATACACCAACCACTTCAATTAGGAACGAATTGCCGTTGAACTTGAATTGTCCAATTTGGAACACCTTTTGATTTCGGATCGAGCCCAAAACTTGGGCAACATCATAATATGGTGGGAGGAGTCATTTGGTGAGTTTTGAGTGAAATCCAATCGCTAGAAGTATGGAATACACCAACCACTCCAATTAGGAACGAACTGCCGTTGAACTTGAACTGTCCAAATTCTCACACCTATTGATTTCGGATCGAGCCCAAATCTTGGGCAACGTCATAATATGGTGGGAGGAGTCATTTGGTGAGTTTTGAGTGAAATCCAATCGCTAGAACTATGGAATACACCAACCACTCCAATTAGGAACGAACTGCCGTTGAACTTGAAGTGTCGAATTTCTCACACCTGTTGATTTCGGATCGAGCCCAAAACTTGGGCAACATCATAATATGGTGGGAGGAGTCATTTGGTGAGTTTTGAGTGAAATCCAATCGCTAGAAGTATGGAATACACCAACCACTCCAATTAGGAACGAACTGCAGTTCAAATTGAATTGACCAATTTCTCACACCTATTGATATCGGATCGAGCCCAAAACTTGGGCAACATCATAATATAGTGGGAGGAGTCATTTGGTGAGTTTTGAGTGAAATCCAATTGCTAGAAGTATGGAATACACCAACCACTCCAGTTAGGAACGAACTGCCGTTGAACTTGAATTGTCCAATTTCTCACACCTATTGATTTCGGATCGAGCCCAAAACTTGGTCAACATCATAATATGGTGGGAGGAGTCATTTGGTGAGTTTTGAGTGAAATCCAATCGCTAGAAGTATGGAATACACCAACCACTCCAATTAGGAACGAACTGCAGTTCAAATTGAATTGACCAATTTCTCACACCTATTGATTTCGGATCGAGCCCAAAACCTGGGCAACATCATAATATGGTGGGAGGAGTCATTTGGTGAGTTTTGAGTGAAATCCAATCGCTAGAAGTATGGAATACACCAACCACTTCAATTAGGAACGAACTGCCGTTGAACTTGAATTGTCGAATTTGGAACACCTATTGATTTAGGATCGGGCCCAAAACTTGGGCAACATCATAATATGGTTGGAGGAGTCATTTGGTGAGTTTTGAGTGAAATCCAATCGCTAGAAGTATGGAATACACCAACCACTTCAATTAGGAATGAACTGCCGTTGAACTTGAATTGTCGAATTTGGAACAACTATTGATTTAGGATCGGGCCCAAAACTTGGGCAACATCATAATATGGTTGGAGGAGTCATTTGGTGAGTTTTGAGTGAAATCCAATCACTAGAAGTATGGAATACACCAACCACTTCAATTAGGAACGAACTGCCGTTGAACTTGAATTGTCCAATTTGGAACACCTTTTGATATCGGATCGAGCCCAAAACTTGGGCAACATCATAATATGGTGGGAGGAGTCATTTGGTGAGTTTTGAGTGAAATCCAATCGCTAGAAGTATGGAATACACCAACCACTCCAATTAGGAACGAACTGCCGTTGAACTTGAAGTGTCGAATTTCTCACACCTGTTGATTTCGGATCGAGCCCAAAACTTGGGCAACATCATAATATGGTGGGAGGAGTCATTTGGTGAGTTTTGAGTGAAATCCAATCGCTAGAAGTATGGAATACACCAACCACTCCAATTAGGAACGAACTGCAGTTCAAATTGAATTGACCAATTTCTCACACCTATTGATATCGGATCGAGCCCAAAACTTGGGCAACATCATAATATAGTGGGAGGAGTCATTTGGTGAGTTTTGAGTGAAATCCAATTGCTAGAAGTATGGAATACACCAACCACTCCAGTTAGGAACGAACTGCCGTTGAACTTGAATTGTCCAATTTCTCACACCTATTGATTTCGGATCGAGCCCAAAACTTGGTCAACATCATAATATGGTGGGAGGAGTCATTTGGTGAGTTTTGAGTGAAATCCAATCGCTAGAAGTATGGAATACACCAACCACTCCAATTAGGAACGAACTGCAGTTCAAATTGAATTGACCAATTTCTCACACCTATTGATTTCGGATCGAGCCCAAAACCTGGGCAACATCATAATATGGTGGGAGGAGTCATTTGGTGAGTTTTGAGTGAAATCCAATCGCTAGAAGTATGGAATACACCAACCACTTCAATTAGGAACGAACTGCCGTTGAACTTGAATTGTCGAATTTGGAACACCTATTGATTTAGGATCGGGCCCAAAACTTGGGCAACATCATAATATGGTTGGAGGAGTCATTTGGTGAGTTTTGAGTGAAATCCAATCGCTAGAAGTATGGAATACACCAACCACTTCAATTAGGAATGAACTGCCGTTGAACTTGAATTGTCGAATTTGGAACACCTATTGATTTAGGATCGGGCCCAAAACTTGGGCAACATCATAATATGGTTGGAGGAGTCATTTGGTGAGTTTTGAGTGAAATCCAATCACTAGAAGTATGGAATACACCAACCACTTCAATTAGGAACGAACTGCCGTTGAACTTGAATTGTCCAATTTGGAACACCTTTTGATATCGGATCGAGCCCAAAACTTGGGCAACATCATAATATGGTGGGAGGAGTCATTTGGTGAGTTTTGAGTGAAATCCAATCGCTAGAAGTATGGAATACACCAACCACTCCAATTAGGAACGAACTGCCGTTGAACTTGAAGTGTCGAATTTCTCACACCTGTTGATTTCGGATCGAGCCCAAAACTTGGGCAACATCATAATATGGTGGGAGGAGTCATTTGGTGAGTTTTGAGTGAAATCCAATCGCTAGAAGTATGGAATACACCAACCACTCCAGTTAGGAACGAACTGCCGTTGAACTTGAATTGTCCAATTTCTCACACCTATTGATTTCGGATCGAGCCCAAAACTTGGTCAACATCATAATATGGTGGGAGGAGTCATTTGGTGAGTTTTGAGTGAAATCCAATCGCTAGAAGTATGGAATACACCAACCACTCCAATTAGGAACGAACTACAGTTCAAATTGAATTGACCAATTTCTCACACCTATTGATTTCGGATCGAGCCCAAAACCTGGGCAACATCATAATATGGTGGGAGGAGTCATTTGGTGAGTTTTGAGTGAAATCCAATCGCTATAAGTATGGAATACACCAACCACTCCAATTAGGAACGAACTGCTGTTGAACTTGAATTGTCCAATTTGGAACACCTATTCATTTCGGATTGAGCCCAAAACTTGGTCCACATCATAACATGGTGGGAGGAGTCATTTGGTGAGTTTTGAGTGAAATCCAATCGCTACAAGTATGGAATACACCAACCACTCCAATTAGTAACGAACTGCCGTTGAACTTGAATTGTCCAATTTGGAACACCTATTGATTTCGGATCGAGCCCAAAACTTAGGCAACATCGTAATATGGTGGGAGGAGTCATTTGGTGACTTTTGAGTGAAATCCAATCACTAGAAGTATGGAATACACCAACCACTCCAATTAGGTACGAACTGCCGTTGAACTTGAACTGTCCAAATTCTCACACCTATTGATTTCGGATTGAGCCCAAAACTTGGGCAACATCATAATATGGTGGGAGGAGTCATTTGGTTAGTTTTGAATGAAATCCAATTGCTAGAAGTATGGAATACACCAACCACTCCAATTAGGAACGAACTGCCGTTGAACTTGAATTGTCCAATTTGGAACACCTATTGATTTCGGATCGAGCCCAAATCTTGGGCAACCTCATAATATGGTGGGAGGAGTCATTTGGTGAGTTTTGAGTGAAATCCAATCGCTAGAAGTATGGAATACACCAACCACTCCAATTAGGAACGAATTGCCCTTGAACTTGAAGTGTCGAATTTCTAACACCTATTGATTTCGGTCGAGCCCAAAACTTGGGCAACATCATAATATGGTGGGAGGAGTCATTTGGGGAGTTTTGAGTGAAATCCAATCTCTAGAAGTATGGAATACACCAACCACTCCAATTAGGAACGAACTGCCGTTGAACTTGAATTGTCCAATTTCTCACACGTGTTGATTTCGGATCGAGCCCAAAACTTGGGCAACATCATAATATGGTGGGAGGAGTCATTTGGTGAGTTTTGAGTGAAATCCAATCGCTAGAAGTATGGAATACACCAACCACTCCAATTAGGAACGAACTGCAGTTCAAATTGAATTGACCAATTTCTCACACCTATTGATATCGGATCGAGCCCAAAACTTGGGCAACATCATAATATAGTGGGAGGAGTCATTTGGTGAGTTTTGAGTGAAATCCAATAGCTAGAAGTATGGAATACACCATCCACTCCAGTTAGGAACGAACTGCCGTTGAACTTGAATTGTCCAATTTCTCACACCTATTGATTTCGGATCGAGCCCAAAACTTGGTCAACATCATAATATGGTGGGAGGAGTCATTTGGTGAGTTTTGAGTGAAATCCAATCGCTAGAAGTATGGAATACACCAACCACTCCAATTAGGAACGAACTGCAGTTCAAATTGAATTGACCAATTTCTCACACCTATTGATTTCGGATCGAGCCCAAAACCTGGGCAACATCATAATATGGTGGGAGGAGTCATTTGGTGAGTTTTGAGTGAAATCCAATCGCTATAAGTATGGAATACACCAACCACTCCAATTAGGAACGAACTGCTGTTGAACTTGAATTGTCCAATTTGGAACACCTATTGATTTCGGATTGAGCCCAAAACTTGGTCCACATCATAACATGGTGGGAGGAGTCATTTGGTGAGTTTTGAGTGAAATCCAATCGCTAGAAGTGTGGAATACACCAACCACTCCAATTAGGAACGAACTGCCGTTGAACTTGAATTGTCCAATTTCTCACACCTATTGATTTCGGATCGAGCCCAAAACTTGGGCAACATCATAATATGGTGGGAGGAGTCATTTGGTGAGTTTTGAGTGAAATCCAATCACTAGAAGTATGTAATACACCAACCACTCCAATTAGGAACGAACTGCCGTTGAACTTGAACTGTCCAAATTCTCACACCTATTGATTTCGGATCGAGCCCAAAACTTGGGCAACATCATAATATGGTGGGAGGAGTCATTTGGTGAGTTTTGAGTGAAATCCAATCGCTAGAAGTATGGAATACACCAACCACTCCAATTAGGAACGAATTGCCCTTGAACTTGAAGTGTCGAATTTCTAACACCTATTGATTTCGGATCGAGCCCAAAACTTGGGCAACATCATAATATGGTGGGAGGAATCATTTGGTGAGTTTTGAGTGAAATCCAATCGCTAGAAGTATGGAATACACCAACCACTCCAATTAGGAACGAACTGCCGTTGAGCTTGAATTGTCCAATTTCGAACACCTATTGATTTCGGATTGAGCCCAAAACTTGGTCCACATCATAATATGGTGGGAGGAGTCATTTGGTGAGTTTTGAGTGCAATCCAATCGCTAGAAGTATGGAATACACCAACCACTCCAATTAGGAACGAACTGCCGTTGAACTTGAATTGTCCAATTTGGAACACCTATTGATTTCGGATCGAGCCCAAAACTTGGGAAACATCATAATATGGTGGGAGGAGTCATTTGGGGAGTTTTGAGTGAAATCCAATCGCTAGAAGTATGGAATACACCAACCACTCCAATTAGGAACGAACTGCTGTTGAACTTGAATTGTCCAATTTCTCACACGTGTTGATTTCGGATCGAGCCCAAAACTTGGGCAACATCATAATATGGTGGGAGGAGTCATTTGGTGAGTTTTGAGTGAAATCCAATCGCTAGAAATATGGAATACACCAACCACTCCAATTAGGAACGAACTGCAGTTCAAATTGAATTGACCAATTTCTCACACCTATTGATTTCGGATCGAGCCCAAAACCTGGGCAACATCATAATATGGTGGGAGGAGTCATTTGGTGAGTTTTGAGTGAAATCCAATCGCTATAAGTATGGAATACACGAACCACTCCAATTAGGAACGAACTGCTGTTGAACTTGAATTGTCCAATTTGGAACACCTATTGATTTCGGATTGAGCCCAAAACTTGGTCCACATCATAACATGGTGGGAGGAGTCATTTGGTGAGTTTTGAGTGAAATCCAATCGCTAGAAGTATGGAATACACCAACCACTCCAATTAGGAACGAACTGCCGTTGAACTTGAATTGTCCAATTTCTCACACCTATTGATTTCGGATCGAGCCCAGAACTTGGGCAACATCATAATATGGTGGGAGGAGTCATTTGGTGAGTTTTGAGTGAAATCCATTCGCTAGAAGTATGGAATACACCAACCACTCCAATTAGGAACGAACTGCCGTTGAACTTGAATTGTCCAATTTGGAACACCTATTGATTTCGGATTGAGCCCAAAACTTGGTCCACATCATAATATGGTGGGAGGAGTCATTTGGTGAGTTTTGAGTGAAATCCAATCGCTAGAAGTGTGGAATACACCAACCACTCCAATTAGGAATGAACTGCCGTTGAACTTGAATTGTCCAATTTCTCACACCTATTGATTTCGGATCGAGCCCAAAACTTGGGCAACATCATAATATGGTGGGAGGAGTCATTTGGTGAGTTTTGAGTGAAATCCAATCGCTAGAAGTATGGAATACACCAACCACTCCAATTAGGAACGAACTGTCGTTGAACTTGAATTGTCCAATTTGGAACACCTATTGATTTCGGATTGAGCCCAAAAGTTGGTCCACATCATAATATGGTGGGAGGAGTCATTTGGTGAGTTTTGAGTGAAATCCAATCGCTAGAAGTGTGGAATACACCAACCACTCCAATTAGGAACGAACTGCCGTTGAACTTGAATTGTCCAATCTCTCACACCTATTGATTTCGGATCGAGCCCAAAACTTGGGCAACATCATAATATGGTGGGAGGAGTCATTTGGTGAGTTTTGAGTGAAATCCAATCACTAGAAGTATGGAATACACCAACCACTCCAATTAGGAACGAACTGCCGTTGAACTTGAATTGTCCAATTTCTGACACCTATTGATTTCGGATCGAGCCCAAAACTTGGGGAACATCATAATATGGTGGGAGGAGTCATTTGGTGAGTTTTGAGTGAAATCCAATCGCTAGAAGTATGGAATACACCAACCACTCCAATTTTATGAAATGCTGTTCAAATTGAATTGACCAATTTCTCACATCTATTGATTTCGGATCGAGCCCAAAACTTGGGCAACATCATAATATGGTGGGAGGAGTCATTTGGTGAGTTTTGAGTGAAATCCAATCGCTAGAAGTAAGGAATACACCAACCACTCCAATTAGGAACGAACTGCCGTTGAACTTGAATTGTCCAATTTGGAACACCTACTGATTTCGGATCGAGCCCAAAACTTGAGCAACATCATAATATGGTGGGAGGAGTCATTTGGTGAGTTTTTAGTGAAATCCAATCGCTAGAAGTATGGAATACACCAACCACTCCAATTAGGAACGAACTGCCGTTGAACTTGAATTGTCCAATTTGGAACAACTATTGATTTCGGATCGAGCCCAAAACTTGGGCAACATCATAATATGGTGGGAGGAGTCATTTGGTGAGTTTTGAGTGAAATCCAATCGCTAGAAGTATGGAATACACCAACCACTCCAATTAGGAACTAACTGCCGTTGAACTTGAATTGTCCAAATTCTCACACCTATTGATTTCGGATCGAGCCCAAAACTTGGGCAACATCATAATATGGTGGGAGGAGTCATTTGGTTAGTTTTGAGTGAAATCCAATCGCTAGAAGTATGGAATACACCAACCACTCCAACTAGGAACGAACTGCCGTTGAACTTGAATTGTCCAATTTCTCACACCTATTGATTTCGGATCGAGCCCAAAACTTGGGCAACATCATAATATGGTGGGAGGAGTCATTTGGTGAGTTTTGAGTGAAATCCATTCGCTAGAAGTATGGAATACACCAACCACTCCAATTAGGAACGAACTGCCGTTGAACTTGAATTGTCCAATTTGGAACACCTATTGATTTCGGATTGAGCCCAAAACTTGGTCCACATCATAATATGGTGGGAGGAGTCATTTGGTGAGTTTTGAGTGAAATCCAATCGCTAGAAGTGTGGAATACACCAACCACTCCAATTAGGAACGAACTGCCGTTGAACTTGAATTGTCCAATTTCTCACACCTATTGATTTCGGATCGAGCCCAAAACTTGGGCAACATCATAATATGGTGGGAGGAGTCATTTGGTGAGTTTTGAGTGAAATCCATTCGCTAGAAGTATGGAATACACCAACCACTCCAATTAGGAACGAACTGCCGTTGAACTTGAATTGTCCAATTTGGAACACCTATTGATTTCGGATTGAGCCCAAAACTTGGTCCACATCATAATATGGTGGGAGGAGTCATTTGGTGAGTTTTGAGTGAAATCCAATCGCTAGAAGTGTGGAATACACCAACCACTCCAATTAGGAACGAACTGCCGTTGAACTTGAATTGTCCAATTTCTCACACCTATTGATTTCGGATCGAGCCCAAAACTTGGGCAACATCATAATATGGTGGGAGGAGTCATTTGGTGAGTTTTGAGTGAAATCCATTCGCTAGAAGTATGGAATACACCAACCACTCCAATTAGGAACGAACTGCCGTTGAACTTGAATTGTCCAATTTGGAACACCTATTGATTTCGGATTGAGCCCAAAACTTGGTCCACGTCATAATATGGTGGGAGGAGTCATTTGGTGAGTTTTGAGTGAAATCCAATCGCTAGAAGTATGGAATACACCGACCACTCCAATTAGGAACGAACTGCCGTTGAACTTGAATTGTCCAATTTGGAACACCTATTGATTTCGGATCGAGCCCAAAACTTGGGCAACGTCATAATATGGTGGGAGGAGTGGTTTGGTGAGTTTTGAGTGAAATCCAATCGCTAGAAGTATGGAATACACCAACCACTCCAATTTTATGAAATGCTGTTCAAATTGAATTGACCAATTTCTCACATGTATTGATTTCGGATCGAGCCCAAAACTTGGGCAACATCATAATATGGTGGGAGGAGTCATTTGGTGAGTTTTAAGTGAAATCCAATCGCTAGAAGTAAGGAATACACCAACCACTCCAATTAGGAACGAACTGCCGTTGAACTTGAATTGTCCAATTTGGAACACCTATTGATTTCGGATCGAGCCCAAAACTTGAGCAACATCATAATATGGTGGGAGGAGTCATTTGGTGAGTTTTTAGTGAAATCCAATCGCTAGAAGTATGGAATACACCAACCACTCCAATTAGGAACGAACTGCCGTAGAACTTGAATTGTCCAATTTGGAACAACTATTGATTTCGGATCGAGCTCAAAACTTGGGCAACATCATAATATGGTGGGAGGAATCATTTGGTGAGTTTTGAGTGAAATCCAATCGCTAGAAGTATGGAATACACCAACCACTCCAATTAGGAACTAACTGCCGTTGAACTTGAATTGTCCAAATTCTCACACCTATTGATTTCGGATCGAGCCCAAAACTTGGGCAACATCATAATATGGTGGGAGGAGTCATTTGGTTAGTTTTGAGTGAAATCCAATCGCTAGAAGTATGGAATACACCAACCACTCCAATTAGGAACGAACTGCCGTTGAACTTGAATTGTCCAATTTCTCACACCTATTGATTTCGGATCGAGCCCAAAACTTGGGCAACATCATAATATGGTGGGAGGAGTCATTTGGTGAGTTTTGAGTGAAATCCATTCGCTAGAAGTATGGAATACACCAACCACTCCAATTAGGAACGAACTGCCGTTGAACTTGAATTGTCCAATTTGGAACACCTATTGATTTCGGATTGAGCCCAAAACTTGGTCCACATCATAATATGGTGGGAGGAGTCATTTGGTGAGTTTTGAGTGAAATCCAATCGCTAGAAGTGTGGAATACACCAACCACTCCAATTAGGAACGAACTGCCGTTGAACTTGAATTGTCTAATTTCTCACACCTATTGATTTCGGATCGAGCCCAAAACTTGGGCAACATCATAATATGGTGGGAGGAGTCATTTGGTGAGTTTTGAGTGAAATCCATTTGCTAGAAGTATGGAATACACCAACCACTCCAATTAGGAACGAACTGCCGTTGAACTTGAATTGTCAAATTTGGAACACCTATTGATTTCGGATTGAGCCCAAAACTTGGTCCACGTCATAATATGGTGGGAGGAGTCATTTGGTGAGTTTTGAATGAAATCCAATCGCTAGAAGTGTGGAATACACCAACCACTCCAATTAGGAACGAACTGCCGTTGAACTTGAATTGTCCAATTTCTCACACCTATTGATTTCGGATCGAGCCCAAAACTTGGGCAACATCATAATATGGTGGGAGGAGTCATTTGGTGAGTTTTGAGTGAAATCCAATCGCTAGAAGTATGGAATACACCAACCACTCCAATTAGGAACGAACTGTCGTTGAACTTGAATTGTCCAATTTGGAACACCTATTGATTTCGGATTGAGCCCAAAACTTGGTCCACATCATAATATGGTGGGAGGAGTCATTTGGTGAGTTTTGAGTGAAATCCAATCGCTAGAAGTGTGGAATACACCAACCACTCCAATTAGGAACGAACTGCCGTTGAACTTGAATTGTCCAATTTCTCACACCTATTGATTTCGGATCGAGCCCAAAACTTGGGCAACATAATAATATGGTGGGAGGAGTCATTTGGTGAGTTTTGAGTGAAATCCAATCACTAGAAGTATGGAATACACCAACCACTCCAATTAGGAACGAACTGCCGTTGAACTTGAATTGTCCAATTTCTCACACCTATTGATTTCGGATCGAGCCCAAAACTTGGGGAACATCATAATATGGTGGGAGGAGTCATTTGGTGAGTTTTGAGTGAAATCCAATCGCTAGAAGTATGGAATACACCAACCACTCCAATTAGGAACGAACTGCAGTTCAAATTGAATTGACCAATTTCTCGCACCTATTGATTTCGGATCGAGCCCAAAACTTGGGCATCATCATAATATGGTGGGAGGAGTCATTTGGTGAGTTTTGAGTGAAATCCAATCGCTAAAAGTATGGAATTCACCAACCACTCCAATTAGGAACGAACTGCCGTTGAACTTGAATTGTCCAATTTGGAACACCTATTGATTTCGGATCGAGCCCAAAACTTGGGCAACATCATAATATGGTGGGAGGAGTCATTTGGTGAGTTTTGAGTGAAATCCAATCGCAAGAAATATGGAATACACCAACCACTCCAATTAGGAACGAACTGCCGTTGAACTTGAATTGTCCAAATTCTCACACCTATTGATTTCGGATCGAGCCCAAAACTTGGGCAACATCATAATATGGTGGGAGGAGTCATTTGGTTAGTTTTGAGTGAAATCCAATAGCTAGAAGTATGGAATACACCAACCACTCCAATTAGGAACGAACTGCAGTTCAAATTGAATTGACCAATTTCTCACACCTATTGATTTCGGATCGAGCCCAAAACTTGGGCAACATCATAATATGGTGGGAGGAGTCATTTGGTGAGTTTTGAGTGAAATCCAATCGCTAGAAGTATGGAATACACCTACCACTCCCATTAGGAACGAACTGCCGTTGAACTTTAATTGTCCAATTTCTCACACCTATTGATTTTGGATCGACCCCAAAACCTGGGCAACATCATAATATGCAGGGAGGAGTCATTTGGTTAGTTTTGAGTGAAATCCAATCGCTAGAAGTATGGAATACACCAACCACTCCCATTAGGAACGAACTGCCGTTGAACTTTAATTGTCCAATTTCTCACACCTATTGATTTCGGATCAAGCCCAAAACTTGGGCAACATCATAATATGGTGGGAGGAGTCATTTGGTTTGTTTTGAGTGAAATCCAATCGCTAGAAGTATGGAATACACCATCCCCTCCACTTCGGAACGAACTACCGTTGAACTTGAATTGTCCAATTTGGAACACCTATTGATTTCGGATCGAGCCCAAAACTTGGGCAACATCATAATATGGTGGGAGGAGTCATTTGGTGAGTTTTGAGTGAAATCCATTCGCTAGAAGTATGGAATACACCAACCACTCCAATTAGGAATGAACTGCCGTTGAACTTGAATTGTCCAATTTCTCACACCTATTGATTTCGGATCGAGCCCAAAACTTGGGCAACATCATAATATGGTGGGAGGAGTCATTTGGTGAGTTTTGAGTGAAATCCAATCCCTAGAAGTATGGAATACACCAACCACTCCAATTAGGAACGAACTGCCGTTGAATTTGAATTGTCCAATTTCTCACACCTATTGATTTCGGATCGAGCCCAAAACTTGGGCAACATCATAATATGGTGGGAGGAGTCATTTGGTGAGTTTTGAGTGAAATCCAATCGCTAGAAGTATGGAATACACCAACCACTCCAATTAGGAAGGAACTGCCGTCGAACTTGAATTGTCCAATTTGGAACACCTATTGATTTCGGATCGAGCCCAAAACTTGGGCAATATCATAATATGGTGGGAGGAGTCATTTGGTGAGTTTTGAGTGAAATCCAATCGCTAGAAGTCTGGACTACAAACACAACTTGTCCATTAACGTCATTGACTTTAAAACAAGAAATTGTCCAGTTAAGAAAAAAATAAAATAAAATAAAGTAGGAAAACCAAATAGAATCAAACATCGTTACCAATCCCCGGCATCGGCGCCAAAAACTTGTTGCTTCGATTCAGCTGCACCAAAATAGATTCAGCTGCATCCTCAACTTGTGATACTCGCAAGTGCACGAGCCGTTTGGTAGTATAGCATATGTAAGTGCGAGGTCGATCCCACGAGGATTGGTGATTGAATGATCCAATTTGTTTCCCCTACACAAAATAGAAATGAAAAAAGAAAATAAATAAAACAAGAAAGAATGAAATAACTCAAGCAAATAAGTTCCCAAGTTCAATTAGATTAATGGATTGATTCTAGCTAAAGTATGATTAAGCCATGGTGTTTGGTCATAACCTTGTGTTCCTAATTCCCTAATTTGATCATTTGTTGTCTAACCTAAAACTAAGCATTAGGAACCCATTAAGCATAGAAGAACAATTTAAACAACCAAGCATGTATCTAATCCCTGTTTTCGAATGTCCATACATACTCTTCTTATTCATAGTTCAATTCGAATTAAAGCATGGTGTCTACTCTTAATTCAAACCAAGATAGCTAACATGCAAGCCTAAATGGTGATCAATCATTCAAACTAGCCTATTAACTTATAAGCATAATGAATAAGAACAAAAACCATAATTGAAACTTGGAAACTAATTAAACTTGAAACTTAAGAAAGAATGTACATTACAATGAAAAGTAAAGTGAAACTAAGAAAAACTTGAAGGAAAATTTAGTAAAAACATTATTGTTACAACAATTGACAACTTGAAAGGAAACTAAGAGAATTTGAGGGAGAGAAGGGAAGGGAGCTCTAGAGAAGTGTTTGAGAGCTCCCCCCCTTGGGGTGTGATTTGAAGCTTGAAGGCTTCTCTATTTATAGGGCTAAGAGGGAGGAACATCATGATGGATTCCCACACCATCCTTCATCTTTTGCTGCTGCACCTCAAGCATCTTCACATGGGTTCAAAGGTGATCAGTTGTGGCTGCCTTTGCTGCCAACCCATGTGGTTGCCTTTTGGTTGCCAACCCATGTGGTTGCCTTTTGGTTGCTGAAAAACGAGTTTTCTGAACCAGTCTTGGTTTATGAAGGCCAGAGGTTTCAAAACGTATCTAATGGTGCTCAAATTGGGATATGTTATACTAGACACCCATTGGAACAACTTCTATGAAGAAAGTATTCCCATCGGAGCAGTAGAAGTATGCGTTTTGGCCCTTGCAAGTTGGCTGCCGAACAGAGACTGGAATTGACTTCATTTCATCTTTTCTTTCCTTTTTGATTCACATGCATGCCCATGCTTCCTCTTTCAATTAAAACCTGATTTCCAGCTCCAAAGTGATCTGCCAATTCAATTCCCATGTTCAAAGGCTGAAGCAAAATGCCTCTCATCATTCCTCATTCTTCTCTCTCTCCTTTCTCTTTGCTTCCCATGCATGCACATGCTTTCTCTATAATAACTCCAGCATGTACCAACTTGCTCATTCAGAAATTCATACCTGGAAAGCCTCCCAACTTCACTCATTATGTTGGGTACAAGGTCAGTTGCAGCTGGGGTGAGGCACATGGCTAAAAGGAGGCACATGACTAAATGCTGGCAGCTGCAAATCTTGCTGAGCAAGGTTGGGTGTTGGACGGGCTGAGCACTCCACAAATGTCCAATTGGGCTGAAATTTGGATATGTTGTAGTAGACACCCATTGGAACAAGTTTCATGAAGATCTTCACCTCATTCGAGCCCCATAGCATGCTGATCCAAGGCCAAGAAGGTGACCTACGAAATTGGGCTGGAAAGGGGTTGTAGCCAAAATGTGTTTGTCTTTAAGCTCATCTTCCTCATATGCCAATCAGCCCTTAACATGCATGGATTGCATCAAATGTTATCTCTTGCTATCTTAACCTACAAAACACACAAACATAGGTAAGTGACTCAAAATAAAGAGAAACTAAGAAAAATCACTAAGTAAAGAAGGCATGCAAGTGTATGAAATTATGGACTTATCAAAACAGAAAATGGATTAAAAGCACAAGTTTAACTCAATAACATAACCAAATCATAAGCTAGAAGGGTACAAAATGATATACAATTATGAACCGATCGAAGATCCAAACAAGCATTTGAAGGAATTCGAAGTGGTATGTTCAAGCATGACACCAATCAACGTGGATAGCAACATTCTAAAGATGAAAGCCTTTCCATTCTCTCTTTTGGAAAAGGCTAAGGATTGGCTCTTTGAGTTAGCACCTGGAACCGTCACTTCTTGGGAAAGCATGAAGAGCGCATTCTTAGAAAAATTCTTCCCAACTTCAAGAGTCATTCTTTTGAGGAAGAGAATTAGTGGAATTCAACAAGGCCCGGGAGAATCCTTCCCAGCATATTATAAGCGTTTCAAGACTTTAGTTGCATCCTGCCCACAACATCAAATGAAGGAAGAGCTTTTAATTCAATATTTCTATGAAGGACTACTTCCACTCGAGAGACAAATGCTTGATGCTTCAGCAGGAGGTGCGTTGGTTGACAAAACACCAGTTGCAGCGAAGATCTTAATCACAAACCGAGCCTTGAATGCACAACAATACGAAGGAGTTGGAGAAAGAGATCATACACGGCCAAGTCAAGTTAATGAGGTAAGTGCTATTTCAGAACTTCAATCTCAAATGGCTAATCTCACTACTCTTATTTCACAGGTTGTTGAAGGATCCAAAGTGCAAGGAAGTAGTACTTGTGGCGTGTGCTCTGTGCAAGGACACCCCTCTGATCAATGCCCTCAATTAATAGAGAATGGGGGATGGGAAAGTGCCAACGCCATTGGGTATCAAGGCCACAATCAGCCAAAGTATGATCCATACTCCAACACTTACAATCCGGGCTGGAGAGATCATCCAAATATGAAGTGGAGGGACCCTCAACAAACTCAACAACAAGGCGGATATAGACAGCCACCTCCAGGACTCTATCAGAGGCCATTCGCACCACCACTCCCACCACAATCTGCCCAACCAAATTCAGGTACGTCTTTGGATAATGATAAAGTTCTTCAAGTACTAACCTCTTTGACTCAGGGTTTGCAAAATCAAGCCAAAGAAATGGGCGAAGTGAAGAAGCAAATTGGGCAAATGGCGGAATTCATGGGACAGTTCAGAGAAGAAGGTAAACTACCTAGTTCAACCATCGTCAACCCAAAGGGAGGTTTTGAAACGGCTAAAGCTGTCACCTTGAGAAGTGGTAAAGAGGTTGGAACCAATCCCAAAACTTCCAAACAAAGCCAAAAAGAGGACGAACAGCTGCTGCCCGAAGGAGACGAGATGAACAAGGCCACGGCAAGGGAAGAGCAACCCTTGTCGCAGCCTTCTAAGGCTCCTACAGCACCCAAATCGGGTAAGGTTGGTTCGAATTCAATTCCTTTTAACCCCATTCCACCAAATGTGCCTTTCCCTCGCAGGTTTATGCAATCTAAGAAGGAAGAGAATGAAAAAGATATCTTAGAGACCTTCAGGAAAGTACAAGTCAATATTCCCCTTCTTGATGCAATAAAGCAAGTTCCAAAGTATGCTAAATTTTTGAAGGAGCTTTGTACAACAAGGAGGCGGATCTCGAACAAGGAAGTGGTACAGGTAAGTGAGAATGTTTCTGCAGTTTTGCAACGTAAGCTGCCACCTAAATGCAAAGACTCAGGTAGTTTCACAATCCCTTGTGTTATTGGTAATACCAAGTTTGAAAAGGCCATGTTAGATTTGGGTGCTTCCATTAATGTCATGCCATACTCAATTTATGCATCTATGAACCTAGGAGAGCTTAAAAACGATGGTGTTATAATTCAATTAGCCGATCGTTCTAATGCATATCCGAAAGGAGTCTTGGAAGATGTTTTGGTGCAGGTTAATCATTTGATATTCCCAGCAGATTTCTATGTGCTTGAGATGGAAGATTCGGCCCATTCTACACCATTGCCAATCCTACTTGGAAGACCCTTCATGAAGACAGCTCGCACCAAGATAGATGTGTTCAAGGGGACGTTGACAATGGAATTTGATGGCGACATAATTGATTTCAATATCTCTGAAGCTATAAGGTATCCTATTGATGATCATTCTTGCTTCTCTATTGATGTATTTGAAATTTTGGCGCAGGAATATCATGAATTCCTAAATAGGGATGCTCTTGAAACAACCATTGCTAAAGGAATTGGACTCAAAACCAACATGGCCGAGCCTAATCATGCAACAATTGGCGAGATGGTGGCTGCCCTTGAGTCATTGCCACAACTTGTTGGTAAGCCAACAATCCCAATTCCAATTTCCTTTTCTACTAACAAGTTGTTACCTTCAGTAATTCAGGCACCCACTCTGGAGCTTAAACCATTACCAAATCATTTGAAGTATGTCTTTTTGGGAGATAAAGAGACATTGCCAGTCATAGTCTCTTCATCACTCACGGCAGTAGAGGAGGAGAAACTGGTACGGGTGTTGAAGGAATACAAAGCAGCCATTGGATGGACCTTGGCCGATATCAAGGGGATAAGTCCTACAACATGCATGCATCGCGTACTTTTGGAGGATGGGGCCAAACCATCTCGAGAGGCTCAACGCCGACTCAACCCTCCAATGCTGGAAGTTGTGAAGAAGGAGATTATCAAGCTTTATGATTGTGGAGTGATTTACCCAATTTCGGACAGTCGATGGGTTTCACCGGTTCAAGTTGTTCCAAAGAAATCGGGAGTCACTGTGGTGAAGAATGAAGAGAACGAACTTGTGCCTACCCGTATCCAAACAGGTTGGAGAGTTTGCATCGATTATAGGAAGCTCAACGCCACCACAAGGAAGGATCACTTCCCTTTACCGTTCATCGATCAAATGCTTGAAAGGTTAGCTGGTCATTCATTTTATTGCTTTCTTGATGGGTATTCTGGATATAATCAAATTGTCATAGCTCCGGACGATCAAGAGAAGACCACTTTTACTTGTCCATTTGGTACCTTTGCCTATCGTCGAATGCCATTCGGTTTATGTAATGCACCGGCCACGTTTCAAAGATGCATGGTAAGTATCTTTTCAGATTATGTTGAGAAGATTATTGAAGTCTTTATGGACGATTTTAGTGTTTTTGGTGATTCATTTGATGATTGTTTAGCTAATCTCACTTTGATATTGGGACGATGCATTGAAACTAACCTTGTTTTAAATTGGGAAAAATGTCACTTTATGGTAAAACAAGGCATAGTTTTGGGTCATATAATTTCAGAAAAGGGAATTGAAGTTGATAAATCAAAAATAGATCTTGTACGCTACTTACCCTCCCCCACTTCGGTGAGAGAGGTTCGTTCTTTCCTTGGACATGCAGGATTCTATAGACGTTTTATCAAAGATTTCTCAAAGATTGCAACACCCCTGTGTCGACTCCTACAGAAGGATGTGCCATTTGTGTTCAATGATGAATGTGAGAAGGCATTCAATCACCTAAAAAAACTGCTAACTTCAGCCCCCATCATAGTTCCACCAGATTGGAGTCTTCCTTTTGAACTGATGTGCGATGCCTCAGATTATGCAATAGGGGCTGTTTTGGGACAAAGGAAGGACAAGCAGCCGCATGTCATCTACTATGCCTCACGGACCTTGAATGACGCTCAATTGAACTATTCCACCACTGAAAAAGAACTCCTTGCTGTTGTGTTTGCTTTAGATAAGTTTCGCTCTTATTTACTTGGAACTAAAGTCATAATTTATTCTGACCATGCAGCGTTGAAATACTTGCTCATGAAGAAAGAAGCCAAACCAAGGCTTATTCGATGGATGCTCCTTCTCCAAGAGTTCGACGTCGAAATCCGAGACAAGAAAGGAAGTGAGAACGTGGTGGCTGACCACTTAAGCCGTTTGGTGCATGATGAGGAGCCATTACCTATCCCAGAATTATTTCCAGACGAGCAGCTGCTGTCCATTGAGGTAAGTGAGCCATGGTATGCAGATATTGTGAATTATTTAGTGTCTAAACAAGCTCCAAGCACACTAAACAAGCACCAACGTGATAAACTTGCAAAGGATGCACGGTTTTATGTATGGGATGACCCGTACTTGTGGAAATATTGCCCTGATCAGATTCTTCGTAGATGTGTACATGATTCGAAGTTTAATTCAATTTTAACTTTCTGCCACACA